>NC_072389.2:26145121-26457621 GCF_028885625.2 Pongo pygmaeus | reverse complement strand
TCAAAATTCTCCATTTACTAAATCCTTCTCGGTCAATGCTTCAGACTTACCTTTTCTACATTTACTAATAATAAATTTAATTTCAATGTTATATAATAGAAGAACATAAAGTTATCTATTTTAAATTTTACCTCCACAAACATCTTTAACCAGAAAATGAAATAAGCATTTAAAATATCAAATAAAATACTAGTTTTCAGGTCTGTTGCTTTGAAAATGTGCTTCCTCATTGAGCAGTATCTGAATTTTTATTACTATACCAGGGTATAGATGAAATATCTAACTAGTATATTTTTAAATTAAAACTGCAAAAAATATATACAGAATTCAGTAGTGCATATTCAGCACGTAAAACATTTTGCCTATTACATTCTTCATGTTGATGGTAGTTATGGCTAGAGTTTGTAGATACTTGGTTTCATTAGCTTTTAGAGTTGCTTAGGTTAAATATGCTATATACCAGTCCCTGTTGGCTTTGAACTACTTGGAATTCTAAGAAGTGGAGTAACATAGTACAAACCTATAGAAAATATGATAAATGTACCACGAATGACACAAAATATTTTCTGCATGTCACATAAGGAGTCATTCTCTATTTTGTCAATTTCCTTACTTATTTTGTCTATTTTGTCTATTTTGTCAATTTCCTTCAAAAGTTCCTGGCCAGATGCAGTGGCTCAGGTGGGCGCACACCTGTAATCCCAGCACTTTGGAAGGCCAAGGCAGGTGGATCACAGGGTCAGGAGGTCGAGACCATCCTGGCCATCCTGGCTAACATGGTGAAACCCCGTCTCTACTAAAAATACAAAAAATTTGCCAGGCGTGGGGGCGCCCACCTGTAGTCCCAGCTACTTGGGAGGCTGAGCCAGGAGGATGGTGTGAACCTAGAAGGTGGAGTTTGCAGTGAGCCGAGATCCCACCACTGCACTCCAGCCTGGGCTACAGAGCGAGACTCCATCTCAAAAAAAAAAAAGTTCCGAATGCACCAATCAATCAAGAATTTCACCCTCAACAGTGAAAAAAAAAATGTGAAAGCAGTCAGGTTTTAGTCACTGTAAATCACAATTTCAATTCCACCCCATCCAAAGAAAGCTGTGTACGTCCTTCTCATTCCAAATACATACAGGCCATGAGTTAATAATCTTTCATTCTTCTAAAACACCAACAGATTTGCTTTTTTACTTTCATTTGTAGTTTATAGTACTCATGATTAAATTGATCCAAATGTATTTGAGGTATATATCTAAATATATATATATATATGGATCAAAGGTCAACGCTATTGTCTATGCATTAGCCACTCCCATTTATGAGAATTTTCTAAACTTGTTGCTATATATCTCTTAAATGGTGTCAGTTGGCCACACTTCTTTCCTGAGAAACAACTGAGCAGCTGACAATGAAAATGAAGCTCTCTGCATTCCTGTTAGGCATACTGCACACATCTTAGGCTCTCTGCATTCCTGTTAGGCATACTGCATACATCTTAGGCTCTCTGCATGCCTCTTAGGCACTTACACTTACATACATTTGTATCTCATTACATAGTGATACAGTCCTAAAATAAATAATGAGTTATTTTCTAGACAAATTTGATCAGGCTTTTGATAACAAATTAAAATTATGCCACCAGATGCCTATACTTTGACTTATAAAATGTGTTATGTTCTGCATGGGCAAACAGAAAGTGTAGAAACGGCTACCTGGTAAAATTACCTAAATCCACAACGCCACTGGACAACATTGAACTAGATATTTAAATAAGTGAAAGTAATCAAGTAGTTGAGTTCACTGATAAAATTATACTTAGAATCTTACATCATTCCCAGATTAATATATACAATGTATATCAAATGTCATTGCTATGGGAATGCAAACTGTTACACATGAGGTTAAATTTTTATAAAGAATTTTTTTTTCCTCTAGAAATGACCTTGAGAAACTTGATATCCTCTGTTTATGGCATGTCTTAAGAAAATGTCAACCCAATGTCAAAGGATAATTAATTTTTTAAAGAAAAGAAAAATAATGGTTCTCCTACAAATGTAAAATGGATATATGTTCATGATTTTATTTAACTGATTAATAAATAAGAGTGCCACAGGATGTTTTGACTGGTTCAAAGGAGAATACAAAGAGCAGAGAATATATAGGCAGACATTCATGCTGAAATGAATTTGCTTAATAAAGGCAAAATTAGCCAATATCCATAGGGTGACGGTCAAATATATCTACAGTGGATAATTTGCATTTTCATGGACAGGAGTTATTTGCAATTTACACAGTTGTGAAATAGGTAAAACAAACAAAAAGTGAAAGGTTCAGAAACCCCATACAATCAGCTAAACTAACATTTAGTTTTCCATTGAAAATATTTAGTAATTTTTTGAGACCATTTCAAAGTTTTTCTTAATTTTTCTCTGCTCTAAAAAAGTCTATAAATTATTTCCAATGAACATTAGAGCTTTTTCTTTGTTGAATTAGTATTTTGAAAAATTTATGGAAGGAGACAACATAAAAGCAGTCGCCAAGTTTATCAATTAAGTCGGTACGATTACAAATTCCAATTGAGAAATATTTTTAAGTATATTTTTCTTTCCAAGACAAATAGACATTAAACAGTCCTAGTGTTCATATCCTTTATGTTACATATATATGTATGTGTAAGTATATGTATACCTACATGTATATAAAAAGACACAAACTCACATAGTTATTTCAGAGAATTATTTATGCAAATGTGTTGGATTTTCTTTTTGTGAAGCTATGTTATCAAGAAGTTATTCTTAGTTTTACAGAAAATAAAACAGCTCTAGCTCTTGGAATCGTAAGATAAATATCTGTTTATAAATATCAGTATTTTCTAATACTTCTAATGTACTCTTTTGGAGGTAATGGTATATGAAACCCTATAAGAGCAATTCTACTTCATTAATTCAGAAGAAACACAAGTTTTTAAGACCCAGTGTATGCCAACAATTGACAAAGTCATTAAGGTAGACAAAGATGGGTAGAGCCTGGGCTTTGGCTATGAATGTTAGAAAATGAATCACTGAAAGTAAAACATGTTTAAAAGATTAAAATAACAAAAAACGGTTTGAAATTGATTTCAGTTATTGGCCATCAATTGGTTAGAAAGAGTAATTAAGAATGAGTCAAAGCTTTTTTCTCTTCATTTAGGCCAAATATGTCATAAAAATAGTCAGTTTTAGATTATTATAAGTCGATTATGTCAAAATGGTTGATGACATGTCATTGAAATTAATCTTTAGCTCGTAATGCTATCATTTGAGTTTTAATTAATATTGGGGCCAAAATGTTCATTAGATACTGTTTTTAATGACCAGTTTTTATGCAAATGATTTATATAAGGCAGAACTTCAATGTTTGGTAGCTGTTTGATTTTTAGGACATTATATGTTGAACTGTACACTGATTATCCTAAAGTTGTAAATATTTAAGAAACTTTTCAGCAAAAAGTCTAAAATATATATTTATATTACTTCCAAAACAGAAAATTTAAATTGATTCCCTAGTCAAAGAAACTGTTTGTAAATAAAATGTAACAAACTATATATTGCTTGGCCCCCAGACATTTTAAAGTGACTTTTCCTTTTTATATACATGTTCTAATATTATAAACAGTGAGCTCAGAAATATCCTAATTTGTCTTTTGTATATTTTCAGCAGATTGTGCTGTTTCAAATTCTATTATTTTACTCCAATTCTTTTGTTTACATATTGCTGTTTTTGCTAGCGTTTTTCATATTTTAAAATACATTACTATATTGTATATAGTAATATTGTGTTTCTATTTCTCTTTCTTCATGTTTTATTTTGTTCCATAACCTTTGGTTTGTCCTTTTTATTCCATATTCCCATTTGTAGATGTAGTTTTCAAAGGTGCTTTTCTTATTTACACAAACATAAGACTTTTGGGCCAGGTGTGGTGGCTCACGCCTGTAATCCCAGCACTGTGGGATGCAGAGACGGGCAGATCACGAGATCAGGAGATTGAGACCATCCTGGCTAACACGGTGAAACCCCATCTCTACTAAAAATACAAAGAAAAATTAGCTGGGCGTGGTGGTGGGCGCCTGTAGTTCCAGCTACTAGGGAGGCTGATGCAGGAGAATGGTGTGAACCCGGGAAGCGGAGCTTGCAGTGAGCCGAGATCACGCCATTGCACTCCAGCCTGGGCAACAAAGCGAGACTCCGTCTCAAAAAACAAAACAAAACAAAAAAACCACTTTTGAACCAAAATATTCTGAATGAGATCAAAGTCAAAGCTCAAACATTTCTTAAAAATGAGGTTTTTCTGAGTTGGGAACCAGAGTCATCTATTGCCTGATGCAATAGGCATTGAGAATAGAACTTGTGATAACTCTCTGTGCATTAACAATAGAAAAAATGGGATAAGATAGAGGCAAGGAATATACATTCACGGAGCAAGAAGAAACACTGAGGGACTAATAGAAATTGGGCTTATTAAAATAAACTTACCAAGTTATGGTACCAATTCTCCTTTTTTTGTTCAGTCTATAATAGAGTTCTTAATGCTTTCAATTTTTTTCTTATAATAGTTTTCCTAAATATATTTTATTTATTTATTTGTTTGTTTGTTTGTTTTTTACATGGTGTCTCACTTCATCGCCCAGGCTGGAGTGCAGTGGCGTGATCTCGGCCTACTGCAACCTCCGCCTTGTGGGTTCAAGCAATTCTCCTGTCTCACCCTCCTGAGTAGCTGGGACTACAGGTGCCCGCCACCACACCTGGCTAATTTTTATATTTTTAGTAGAGACGGTGTTTCACCTTGTTGGTCAGGCTGGTCTCAAACTCCTGACCTCAGGTGATCCACCCGCTTCGGCCTTCCAAAGTGATGGTATTACAGGTGTGAGCCACTGCGCCCGGCCCTAAATCTATTATTTAAAAATCCACCTGTACAATTGGTATTCACAGAAATCTCCCATATATGTTATTATTTTATTCTTATAACTCTCTATGCCAAGTATAGATACATTTTTGATGTGGAAAATTAGATCACAGAGATAAAGTGACTTTCCCAAGGTCAGTGCAGAAAGGGAAAGGTGAAAATTTGAAATTGTACCTGAAGAGTAAGAGAAAAGGGGTTAAGGAGTTACTCATAGATCTTTGTGCCTCAGAGGTCCTTACTGAGAGTTTTAATCCAAATGGTTTGGTAAATTTGGGGCGACAGGTATAACATGGCTTATGTGATGCTTAGAGTGTTTTGGAACCATCAAGATCTTTGCAATGACATCACAGATAACAACCCCATCATCTTGTAAAACATGGACATGTTGGGAAATAATGTTTTAGTTCAGTCATTGAACTGACCCAAACTTCTGTGTTCATATTTTTATAGACCTCATGATTGTTAAGGTATAAAGGAGCATCAGAAGTTTTGTTTTTGTTTTAATTACAAAGGAGTTAGGATATTCCTAACATCCAAAGCGAATTAAAATAATTCACTTTGATGTGAGAAAGAGCTTATTGTCTTAGGGGCACTGGTGAGGTGAATTCACAACTATGGGTTGTTTTAATTGAATTACATCCTCAGAGCTTTAGTTTTGAGCTCTGAATCTACAGTCTGTATTTTGCAAGTAATCAATGGTATTTATTTAAATGCTCTTGCTAAAGATAATGTGAATAGAGAAATCTGCTTATTTCTAGCATAAAATTGTTTATTAAGCAAAATAATAGAGCACTACAAATTAACTAGTAAAAAATTGAAATCTTTGACTTTCACACCTTCATTTGATATTTACTGAATATTTTGGGGACTAGCTTATATGTAATTTAGCTCAACTTTTGTTTAAAATAGGAAACTGAACTTTGAAAATAAGTACTTTTAAAAATATTTTAGAATGCAAGATAGTTTTCATGGAAACTTTCATGGAATCATATTCTTTATATTTTAGAATGAAGGTATGTTCCTACTTGGTACTTAATCAAGGAAATACCTAAATCAAGAACCATTCCAAATGGCTGTTTATTAAGTGTGATGGTTTACTAATGTCAACAAAAGTGAAAAAAATTATATTGAAGTATAAATTATAAATAGTAATCTTGTTTAACATATTTATAAATATATTTTTGTACATATTTGTATTTTGTACCTATTTATATAAAAAACAAATATTATTATCTTTTGTACAAATATTTTTAAGATCTGGCACTTTTTTAGCACCCCAGAAAAATATTTTTCAGGCTCTCAGCTGATGCTGAGAAAAGAAGTCACTCTCACATGTTACCATAGATTAATATTGCCTATCTTTGTCTTCATATAAATGGAAGCATACGGTATTTATTTTTTTCTGGCTTATTTCACTCAAAATTACATTTGTGAAATCTATTTATGTTATGGACCAGTGATTCATTCCTTTGTGTTTTGTGTAGCACCCTGTTGAATAAATACGGAGCTTTCCAATCCATTCTATCCTGATGAACATCCAGGTGTTTCTGTGGAAACTGCTGGTCATAAATTATGTGTTTAAATGTAGTAGATAATGATCGTTATTTTTCCAAAATGGTTGTATCAACTTAATAACTCATTCAAATATGTGAAGACCCCCTAACAATCTAAAAAGATGGACCTCCAATTTCAAATAATAAAAAGATTAAGTACTTGAACAGGCAGTATATGCACATTTTTAAAAATAAAAGATTGAGTTAAATTTTGAAAAACGTAGGCCAGGCATGGTGGCTCAGGCCTGTAATCCCAGCACTTTGGGAGGCCGAGGTGAGTGGATCACGAGGTCAGGGATCGATACCATCCTGGCTAACACTGTGAAACCCCATCTCTACTAAAAATACAAAAACTTAGCTGGGCGTGGTGGTGGGCACTTGTAGTCCCAGCTACTTGGGAGGCTGAGGCAGGAGAATGGCATGAACCCACGAGGCAGAGCTTGCAGTGAGCCGAGATTGCGCCATTGTACTCCAGCCTGGGCAAGAGTGAGACTCTGTCTCAAAAAAAAAAAAAAAGAAAAAGAAAAATGTAAGTAAGAATCTCATTTGAGTTACATGTGTGAAAATATTTCTTTTACCTTATTATATAACACAGATTTTGGATATGACAAGTGCTGAACTGAGGCTTTTCACTTGATATGCATTACAAATTAGAATTTTTCACTCACAAAACATGCTTGACAATTTTATATGTGAAGAGAATTGTAAAAATTGCCTCGAGTTATTGAATAAAATGTTTAAAGTACCTCATAGGATGAGGAAAAAGTGGAAGAGTTAAAAGGATACAAAGCGTAAAAGATAGAGAATAAGAGTTCAAATAAAATCGAATGAAAAGGACCATCTTGTGTAACTCCGTAGTTAGTTGTGCATGTGTGCTATTTTTCATGACTTGGAGCACGTTATTTTTGGCCAAGAGTTTCCATTCTATCTATGGATATGCCAAAAATTTCCTATTTTAGATCTTCTAGTCTCTAACTCTCAAGATAAAAAATAAAAATCATTAAAACCTCTGACTCTGATATTGAACGCCTGCATAAAAATCTCCTCCCATCCCCGTGCAACACATGACTTGCTCGTACACCTTTTTCACTACCACTCCCCATCAAGCGTTCTCTCCTTCGAGACTACAGTAATTCTCTTTGTATTTCATATTATGTGCAAACTTTACTTTCAAAGAGTTGTTACCTATATTAATGTATTTACATCATTCACTTAATATATTTTCTCTATCAGTAAAATTGGTTTAGATATCTTGGATTAGGACAGAACACATCACAATTTTTCTCACCTTTATGATCAGTTTTTTTTTTTAAGTTGGACCGTTTTTCAGTGGGTGACTGTCAGAAATGAATTAAAGTTGTTAAGAGAAGAATAGGTAAGGGTAAAGAGAAGGGTGTCCTTAGGTATCAACTTTATTTAGTTTTTTCAAGTTCAACAAGACCCTCCTCTCCCTTCAAGGAAGATGATTCCTAGGCATGTTTGTTATTTCTATCAAAACAGCTGAGTTTTTTTTTTTTTCATTCATATTGTTAAAATACCAATTGTGGAGCGAAAAATGCTTCAGCTGGGACTGTCCTCTTGACAGGCCGTGCGACGAGGTCAGGCCCGCGCCCGCCGAGCCCTAGGGCCGCTGCCGCCTACGGCCATGGAGGACGAGCAGCCCGACAGCCTGGAGGGCTCGGCGCCGGTCCGGGAGGGCCTCTTCGCCGAACCCGAGAGGCACCGGCTGCGCTTCCCGATGGCTTGGAACGGCGCGGAGGGCAAGTTCGCTGTGACTTGTCACGACCGCAACCGCGCAGCAGCAGCAGCGGCACGAGGGGGCCCGGCTGGGGCTGGAGCCCAAGCCCGAGGCCGCCGTGTCCCCGCCCAGCTGGGCCGGCCGGCTCTCGGCCGCGGGGTTCCGTGGCGCGCGCCGGCAGCTAGCGGCGCCGTGGCCGCCTCTGGAACGCTGCTTCCTGCGGCTGCCGCCGGAGCTGGACATGCGAGGCGGGGCCTGGGGTCTGGGGCTCCGGCTGTGGGCCCTGCTCTGGCCGGCGCCCGCGGGCCCCTGCGAGGAGGCGCTGCAGGAGCTTTGCGGGCAGCTGGAGCGCTACCTGGGCGCGGCGGCCCACCGCTGCGGCGGCGCCACCGTGCGCGACGCGCTCTTCGCGGCTAAGGGCCGCGCGGCCGACTGCGAGAGCCCGCGCGAGTTCCGGGAGCAGGGCTTGCGCGCGTGATGGGTCGAGGCGGACGCGCGGCTGCGTCAGGTAAGCGAGTCCGGGCCGCCGGCGTTAGTCCGGGCTTCGGTTACCTGGGACCCTGTGGGAGGCTCCCCCCGCGCCGAGAGCCCTAGCGGACGGGTGACGGGAGGCGCCGGCGGGCGGAGAAGGCCAAGGGTTCCCCGGTGCCCTCACCTGCGCGGGACCGCTGCGGGAAACCGGGGGGTGGGGGGAGCTCCGGGAGGGCCTGCAGAGAGGACAAGCGAAGTTAGAGCCTAGTGTCCTTGCAGCTGGGAGCTGGGCTAGGCCCCCAACCTTTGCCCTGAAGATGCAGGCAGAGCAGGATGTTGTAACGGGAAATGCCAGAAATACTGCAAGCAAAACTCAAAACAACCCATCCATGTAGGAAAGAATAACACGGACTACATGTAAACAATTCCAAGTCTGTGTATGAGGGGACGTCGCAAGTGGGATAAAATGGTTTAAAGGAAGAAATGGCTTTTAGGAGAGAGAGTGTTTTGTTTTAAGTAATATAGACTTGGTCAAATGGAAAGCCAGTAGAAAGCAAACTTTATTCATCAGTTTAGAATAACCGCATTAGTGCCCGCTTAAACTTGAAAGAGGTAGTTTGAGAGAGTAATTATTTGAGTGGTAAACTTACTGAACCTGAGGGGACGGGGAAGTACGTGTTCATAGAAGGGTTTAGGAGAAAATATGCCTTCTAAATCCACACCCACAGTTTACTATAAGGAGAGCCAGGCTGGAGTCTCGGCTCACTGCTCTTATTAACCTGAATATTTTTCTGTGCATTCTTTTGAGGAAGAGGAGGTGAAAAGAAGAATTCAGCCTAAGCTAAATATAAAATAAGTTTTCTAAATTAAAATAGTTTTATTAAAGGAGCTTGTTAGTGGGGTCATTTTTGTACTGTGAGCTTTATGTGTAAATGTGTACACACCCACTTAACGTGTTGATTTCACTTTAGAATGTGAGGAAACCACAGGGGAGTTTCAGGCCAGTCAGCTTTTGAGCTTCATTTTCACCTTAGGATGTGAGGAACCCACACGGGAGTTTCAAAAATGGTATCATTTTGTATCAGACTTGTTTTTTAAACACTTGGTTTCTCACAGAGATAGGTGGTTTCTCCTTAAAATTGAACATTTATATGATGTATTTTACTGTAGTTACTATCAGAAAAGTTAGTTTTCCCAAATTTCAGTTCACTCTGGGGTCCTATAGCATGAATGTCGTTCATTCTGTTGAGCTAGCTGTTCACGTTAGTGTAGTTCACATGTTTATCTGGAACTCAAAAATGAGGGGTTGAGGGGGAAGCTAAAATTCAAAACATGTCCAAATATATAATTTTAATATTTACTTTATATTTAGAATAGAAAAGCAATTGATTCTAGAATTAGACCAATTGCTAGCATTGCTAGGATATATAAAATGAAGCTGAATATTTTAACTCTGGAATTTTTCTGAATAGTTTGAGAAATAAGGCTGAAATGTATCACTTGCCTTAAGTTTACTTTTGCGTGTGTGTTTTAATATTGTTCAGTGAGGCTTTCACTTAAAAAAAAAAACATAATATTATTACCTGGATAAAAAATACAGCTGAAAGTAGATCACTTTATCCTTAAGCAGAAGGATGGAAATAGAAGAATTTAAGAATGTATTGGTTGAAAAACATCTATATTATTTGATTTTATTTCTCTTCTTGTGGGAGTAAAATAATTTCCAACCAAATCAGTCCACCTAGATTACATACACTGTTCAGTTTGTTTTCTGCCTTGCAGCACAAGCAATAACCAGCAGAGACTGGAACCACAGCTGAGGCTCTGTAAATGAGTTGACTGCTAAGGACTTCATGGGAATATTAACCTGGGGCATTAAGAGAATCAACATGCTAAAGTACTTGGAGACAGCTCTGTGATGTTTTATGAGGTTTGTGTGTGTGTGTGTGTGTGTGTGTGTTTTTTTTTTTTGAGACGGAGTCTTGCACTGTCGCCCAGGCTGGAGTGCAGTGGTGCCATCTCGGCTCACTGCAAGCTCCGTCCCCTGGGTTCACGCCATTCTCCTGCCTCAGCCTCCCCGGTAGCTGGGACTGCAGGCCCCTGCAACCACACCCGGCTATTTTTTTGTATTGTTAGTATACACAGGGTTTCACTGTGTTAGCCAGGATGGTCTCGTTCTCCTGACCTCGTGATCCGCCTGCTGTGGCCTCCCAAAGTGCTGGGGTTACAGGCGTGAGCCACCACGCCTGGCCCTTATGAGCTTTTAAAAAGGAATACAGCCTCACAAAACCTTTACAGTCAGAAAAGTCAAATGAAAAAATATCCACAATCTCAAGTGTTCTTTTGAGTCCTTTTCGCTGCATACTTAGTGCATAGTTGAGATTAAATTTTGTACTCTGCCTCTCCATTTAATTATAAAAGTCTCTCTTTTTTTTTTTTTGAAACGGAGTTTCGTTCTTGTTGCCCAGGCTGGAGTGCAATGGCACTATCTCGGCTCACCGCAACCTCCGCCTCCCGGGTTCAAGCGATTCTGCTGCCTCAGCCTCCCCAGTAGCTGGGATTACAGGCATGCGCCACCACGCCCAACTAATTTTGTATTTTTAGTACAGACAGGGTTTCTCCATGTTGGTCAGGCTGGTCTCGAAGTCCTGACCTCAAGCGATCCACCCGCCTCGGCCTCCCAAAGTGCTGGAATTACAGGCGTGAGCCACGGTGCCTGGCCAAAAGTCTCCATATTATTAAACAATCTTCAGAAGCACAGTGCTGAATGACTATAGTAATAATATTCTGCCATGGATATATCATAATTTATGTAACAATTCTTGTTTTATTGGACATTTTTGATGGAGGATGGTAACATTTTCATATTTAATCAATATTTTAAATTGATGTATTGAAAGTTGAGAACATGAAGGGTTCTTTTGTTTAGTTTTGTTTGTTGGGTATGTATTACACTGTCCTGACTTGAGCTTTATTCACATTTGCTCTCTAGGTTATTCAAGGACACGGAAAAGCCAACACCATGGTGGCATTAATGAAAGTTTACCAAGAGGAAGATGAAGCGTACCAGGAATTGGTTACCGTGGCAACCATGTTCTTCCAGTACTTATTGCGGCCATTTAGGGCTATGCGAGAAGTTGCAACTTTATGTAAGCTTGATATTTTGGTATTTTTTTTAATTTTTATTTTATCACATTTACTATTTATCATATATTATTTCTGTATTTACACTTAATGTTCAATCTCTGTACTTTGTTTGGGTTTACTCTTATGTTTATTTACTTATTTATTGATAGAGATGAGGTTTTGCCATGTTGCTCAAGCTGGTCTCTAACTCCTGAGCTCAAGCAGTCTGCCCACCTCGGCCTCCCAAAGCGTAGCATTACAGGTGTAAGCCACTATGCCTAGTTCACCCTTATGTTTAAATATTGAATTTATATTTAAAATTGATAGAAAATGAAGACATTTACATAGGTCAGCTTGATAGCTTAAGATTCCTACAAATTTTAAAGAGTTAAATGTTTTTTCTGGCGATGAATTTTTTTTTTTTTTTTTTTTGAGATAGGGTCTCTTTTTGTCAGCCAGGTTAGAGTGCAGTGGCACAATCTTGGCTCACTGCAACCTCCTCCAGGTTCAAGTGACTCTTCTGCCTCAGCCTCCTGAGTAGCTGGGATTACAGGTGTGCACCACCACGCCCTGCTAATTTTTGTATTTTTAGTAGAGACGGGGTTTCACCATGTCGGCCAGACTGGTCTCGAACTCCTGACCTCAAGTGAGCCACCCGTCTCAGCCTCCCAAAGTGCTGGGATTACAAGCGTGAGCCACTGCGCCCAGCCTGATGAATTGTTTTTGATGTGATGTTTATTTGCTTCAGCTGTTTTCCTCTAAGGATTCATGCAGATTTCTTAAAATAGGATGAAAATTTAAATAGCAGGACCCTAGATTGTAATTCAGTAACTTAAATTTTAGTAAATACAGTTATTGCTCTTGCTTCATTGAGCCATCAAACAACTTTGTGACACCATTCAGAAAAGGCATTCTTATTCCAGTGTTACAAATGAATCTAGAGTCCAGAGTTGTTAAATAGCTTGCCTTGGGTCTCAACAACGGGAATCAGAAGACACCTAAGAGATCTCTTGATTTCTGCCCCCTGCACTGGGCCATCTTTCCACATATAATCTCATGACCCCTGCCAGATGATTGTACTATAAAAATAGTGTCACATTTAGGTGAAACTCATGCCACTCTAACCTGTGGATAAAGTTGTTCTGTTCATTATTTTGAAAGTCTATTATTTGGAGAGTCTACTTCTTGCATATATTTTGCTTTCTTCTTCTTTTTTTTTTGACATGGAGTTTCGCTCTTGTTGCCCAGGCTGGAGTGCAATGGCATGATCTCAGCTCACTGCAACCTCCGCCTCCTGGATTCAAGCGATTCTCCTGCCTCAGCCTCCTGAGTAGTTGAGATTACAGGCATGTGCCACCATGCCCGGCCCGGCTGATTTTGTATTTTTTTAGTAGAGACGGGGTTTCTTCATGTTGGTCAGGCTGGTCTCGAACTCCTGACCTCAGGTGATCTGCCCGCCTCAGGCTCCCAAAGTGCTGGGATTACAGGCATGAGCCACCGCACCCGGTCTGTATTTTTCCTTTCTTTAAGTAACAGCTGTTTTAAGATACCATTCACAGATTTTATGTATATACATATATATAAAAAAAATACATATACGTATATATGTATATATATAAAATACATATATACGTATATATGTATGTATAAAATACATATATACGTATATATGTATGTATAAAATACATATATACGTATATACGTGTATGTATAAAATACATATATACGTATATACGTGTATGTATAAAATACATATATACGTATATACGTGTATGTATAAAATACATACACGTATATATGTATATATATAAATATATATAAAAAGATGTACAATTCAGTGATTTTTAGTATATTGAAAGTTGCACAATGATCATTACTATGTAATTTCAGGACATTTTCACCCCCAAAAGAAACTCTGTACCCATTAGTCACTCCCAACCCTGGGCAACCACCAGTCTGCTTTCTGTCTCTGTGGATTTCCCTGCTCTGGACATAGCAACAGCATTATTCAATATGTGGTCCTTTCACTCAGCACAGTGTTTGCAAGGCTAATCCATGTTGTAGCAAATATCAGGATTTCATTTCTTTTTATTGCTCAGTAATATTCATTGTATGAATATATTGCATTTTATTCATCAGTTGATGGACATTTGGGTTGTTTCCACTTTCTGGCTATCATGAATAATTCTGCTTTGAATGTTTGTGTGTAAGTTTCTGTGTAGACATATGTTTTCATTGCTCTTGTGTACGTACTGAGAAGTAGGATTGCTGGGTCCTATGATTACTCAATGTTTAACCTTTTGAAAGACTGCCAGCTGGTTTTCCAAAGTGGGTGCACCATTTTATACTCCCAAAAGCAGTAAATGAGGGTTCCAATTTGTCCACATTATCACCAACACTTGTAATTGTGTGTCTCTTTGGTTACAGCCATCCTAGTGGGTGTGAAGTGGTATCTCATTATGGTTTTGATTTGTAATTCCTTGTTGGCTAACTTGTACATATTTCTTATGCTTTGTAGAAGAAAAATTGCATATTGGATGACATAGCAGTTCATGTCTTAGTTCAGGCTGTTATAATAAAGTACCGTAGATTAGGGGCTTATAAACAACAAAACTTTTTTTCTCACAGTTCTGGAGGCTGGGTAGTCTAAGATCAAGGTGCCGGCAGATCCAGTGTCTTGTGATGGCCAGTTTTTTAATTTGTAGATCACTGTCTTGCTGTGTCTTCACATGGTGAAGAGCAGAGAGAGAGATCCTGTGTCTCCTCTTCTTTTTATAAGGGCATTCATCCCATTCTTGAGGGTTCCACCCTCATGACCTAATTACCTCCCAAAGGCCCCATCTTCAAATACCATCACACTGGGGATTTAGGCTTCAACATATGCATTTTGGGGGGATCCAAACATTCAGTCCAATACCAGTACATGTTATAAGCATGAATATACAGATACTGTCTTTCAGGTGATTATATTACATATCCCTGAAAGAAATGATAACAACAGCTAACACTTAAGTGCTGTGTTCCAGGCCCTATGCTGAGTGCTTGACAACACAGATGACTCATTTAAACAATTGTGTATTATTATTAATAGAGAGAAGCATAAGTTGACAACATTCCTCTCTAGAAAAAGTTATTCTAGGCATATGAAGTGAAAGTAGGTTTTTTTCCCCCCCTTTATGCCCCAGAGTGTCCTTTTGTCTTCCAGGTGGTGCTCAGCTTAGAGCCTTATTCATATGCAGTAAGGGACTGCTGAATGAATGAAAATTTAATTGAGTAGTAGTGTAGTTAAATTAATCCATGTGACCAATTTCCTTTCAATTTCCTAATGGTTCTATGTAACTATTAGCTTTTACTAAGATAATTTTCCCTTCTGTCTGTAGAAGTCCTTGGATGAGGATGACCTAGGTCCTAGAAGGGTAGTTGCCTTGGAGAAAGAAGCTGAGGAATGGACCAGATGGGCTGAAGCAGCTGTCGTCTCTATTCAAGATATCACAGTGAATTATTTTAAGGAGACAGTAAAAGCATTAGCAGGTGATAATCTAAAAAATGCTATATGCAGATACGTGTAATTGATTGTCATTTTATTCAAATACCATTTGAGTCCCTCTTAACGCACTAGGCACTGTGTTTTCTAAGTGGCGAGATTTCAGTGTCAAGCATTAAGAGACATTGTACAGTCTGGTGAAGAGAGAAATCTTAATTATCTATTCACTGAAGCACATGGAAAATGGCAGTGACAATAAATGGCACAAAGAAGAGAGACATGGGGCTCTGAGGGTCTGTGAGAGAGAAATTGGGCTTGATCAGGGTGGTCACTGAAGGCCTCTGAGAAGTGGCACTTGCCCCAATATCTGAAGGGTAAATGGAAGTTGAGAGAATAGAAAAAGTGAGGAGTGTTCCAGGCAGAAGGAATAGCACTGGCAAAGGTCCCCTGGCTTGAGGGAAGTTGGCAAATAGGAGCTTACAGAAAACCTGCGGGGCTGGATCGCAGAGAGTGCAGGACAATGTGGTATGAGGGAAAATGCTGGCAAGACAGGCAGGGATCAGACTGTGCAGGGGCTTGTGGGCTGGGTGAAGGACTTTTTTTCAGTCTTAAATAATTTTTGATAAAAACACCAAGTAGGACACAACTTAATGTCTGTCAGTTTGTTAAGTTATGGTACATTCATAAAAGAGAAAACTACATAGCTATTAAGCATGATTCTTGATTTTTTTTTATGAGTGGCAAGAGTTTCTGATATATTGTGCAGAATCAACAAGATATAAAGCAGAATGATGATCCTGGTTTTTTGGTCAAACTATCCATATGAGTCTGTCTGTCTAGCTAGACATAGAAACGATATGGAAGCAAGTGTGCCAAAATATAAGAAGCAGTTGCCTCAACTAGGTGAGATCATGACTTCTTATTGTCCTTTTAAAAATTGAGTACCTAAAATTTTATATTAATGACCACGTATTATTTTTATAATAATAAAAAAGTTAATAAAACAAAATTTCTTTTAAAAAAGATGTTCTGTAGGTAGTATGGAGGCAATAAAAAAAGGATTAGCTCATGATCAATGTTTCCCTTTTTAATGAGGTGTAATTATATTTTATCTTTATAGTCCAACAGGAATGCAGAAAGAAATGGAACAGGATGTGAAGAGATTTGGCCAGGCTGCCTGGGCCACAGCAATTCCCAGGTTGGAAAAACTTAAGCTAATGCTAGCTCAGGAGACTCTGCAACTCATGAGAGCGAAAGAGTTGTTTAAATCACAAAAGAGCTGAAATTCAGGGAAAGGTAAGACAAAGATAAATATAACTTTGTTTTAAAAATACACTTTTATTTTTTTTTATTTTTTATTTATTTTTTGAGACGGAGTCTCGCTCTTTCACCTAGGCAGGACTGCAGTGGTGCAATCTCGGCTCATTGCAAGCTCCGCCTCCCGGGTTCACGCCATTCTCCTGCCTCAGCCTCCCGAATAGCTGGGACTACAGGCACCCGCCACCATGCCCGGCTAATTTTTTGTATTTTTAGCAGAGACGGGGTTTCACCGTGTTAGCCAGGATGGTCTCGATCTCCTGACCTCATGATCCGCCCACCTCGGCCTCCCAAAGTGCTGGGATTACAGGCATGAGCCACCGCGCCCAGCCCCACTTTTATGTTTTAAAAATTTTGTATAAATAAAGGATACAAGTGCAGTTTTGTTCCATGGATATATTGTGTAGTGGTGAAGTTTTCACTTTTAGCGTAATCATCACCTATATAATGTAATTGTACCCATTAAATATTTCTCATCCCCCCTCCCACCCACTTACTCTTCTGAGTCTCCAGTGTCTATTATTCCACACTGTCTGTGTATACACACTACTTAGCTCCCATTTATAAGTGAGACCATGTGGTAAAGCACACTTTTATTTTTAGATAGCACTCTTCTTTCCAGGCATCATTAAGGAGCTTCTTTTCTTCACTTATTCCAACACCGTCTTCTATGGAAGGTTAGACATAAAGTTTTCCTTTGGTTAAGATGTTTCAAAATACCATATTGTAGGATTCACTTTATAGTAACACTGAACCCAGTATTGAAGTGGGTACTGTACTTGAAAATCAATCCAGCAATGTTTTCAGTACAGCTTTAAAATAATCAAAGAGATACTTCACTGAAGGATCATAGACACTTTTTTCCTATAATCTTATGACTTTAAAGCAGAAAACACTGTAAACACCTGTCTTAGTTGGCTAAGGCTGCTATAACAAGATTAAATATCACAGATTGGGTGACTTAAACAACGGACATGTATTTCTCACAGTTCTGGAGGCTGGGAAGTCCAACATCAAGGTTCCTGCAGATTCACTGCCCGGTGAGGATCCTCTTCCTGTCTGGTAGACAGCTGCCTTCTTAACTGAGTGCTCATATAGCCTTTTTTCTGTGTGTATGTTTAGCGAGAAAGAAAGTGATCCCTGTCTTTCTCTTCTAATAAGGGCACTAATCCCATGGTGGGGGTGCTATCCTTTTGACATAATCTGAACCTAATTACTTCCAAAGGACTCACCTCCAAATAACATCACATGGGGAGTTAGAGTGTCAACATATGATTTTGGTGGGACACCAATAGGCAATACATAATAATACCTCATTGCCATTTATGTTTCTCAAAACCTAAATGTTTTTCTGTGTTTCAAGGATGAGATAAAGTATTAGCATCACTAGATGAAATGAAAAAGTGTTTCTTTCCTATTTGCTCTTTTATATTTAGTACTGAACAAGGAATAGAAAATAGCTAGAATGCTTCTAAAGTTTGTTTTTAATATACTATTTATTTTAACTTATTTTTCTTTTTTCTATGAAAATAAGATGGAAGATCTTCCAGAACAAGAAAAAAATATAAATGTTGTAGATGAATTAGAAATATAATTTTATGAAATTCAGTTAGAACTATATGAAGTTAAATTTGAGATATTAAAAAATGAAGAAATACTGCCTACTACACAGTTGGACTCTCTTAAAAGACTTATAAAAGGTAAAGTTTATATTTAAGTATATAGATTACAATGTTTATAAATTTAAGGAAATACAGACCATATTATCAATTACTTTTTGTAAACTGTAACATCTGAAAATTTCCTAAAGTTTTCTTTCAGTGGTTTATTATTCAAATAATATATTCATTGTTAGCACATAGCAAAACAAAGAAAGAAAAATGATTATTATCCCAATCCCATCATCTAGAGATGCTTAATGGTTGGCTAGGCACAGTGGCTCACGCCTATAATCCCAGCACTTTGGGAGGCCTAGGCGGGCAGATCACTTGAGGTCAGGAGTTCCAGACCAGTCTGGCCAACATGGTGAAACCCCGTCTCTACTAAAAATACAAAAATACTAAACCCTGTCTCTACTAAAAATACAAAGTCCGGTGTGGTGGCACGTGCCTGTAATCCCAGCTACTTGGGAGGCTGGGGCAGGAGAATGGCTTGAACCCGGGAGGCGGAGGTTTCAGTGAGCCAAGATCATGCCACCGCACTCCAGCCTGGAAAACAGAGCGAGACTCCGTCTAAAAAAGAAAAAAAAAGAGAGAGATACTTAGTGGTAATAATTTGCTGTATAACTTTGTAGATTTTAAAATATGCTGATATATAAAAGCATAAATTTTTAACCAAAACTACATAACCAGTTCAGTAACATCTTTTTTAAATTTTTTTAATTTTTATGGGTGCATAGTAGATATATATATTTATGGGTTACATGAGATATTTTGACACAGGCATACAATGCATAATAGTCTCTTTTTCATTTAATACATAATAATTGTCTTTCTATTTCAGAAATAATAAAAGTATCAAAATTTTAATGGCTGCATAGTATTCCATTATATGGATATACCGTGATTTCCAGATTTTTGCTGTTTTGAACAGTAGTGTAGTGAACTTTCCTTTACACATGTCTTTGAGTATACGACAGATTATCTCCTTGGAATAAATATCTGAGGATGGAATTATTGGGTCAAGGGCAATGTATATTTTACATTTTGCTATGTAACAATACAACAATCATCTGAGATACATTTTTCCTCACCTCCGTATTATTTTCTGATTTCTAAATTTCATACTACGTAGTGGCCCTCTAGATAGGTTGTACATTTAAAATGACGCTCCCAGGCTGGGTGTGGTGGCTCACGCCTGTAATCTCAGCACTTTGGGAGGCTGAGGGGCAGATCACTTGAGGTCAGGAGTTCAAGACCAGCTTGGCCAACGTGGTGAAACCCTGTCTCTACTAAAAATACAAAAATTAGCAGGGCGTGGTGGTGGGCGCCTGTAATCCCAGCTACCTGGGAGGCTGAGGCGGGAGAATCGCTTGAACCTGGGAGGTCGAGATTGCAGTGAGCTCAGATGGCAGACTCTGTCTCAAAAAAAAAAAAGAAAAAAGACACTCCCATCAGCAGAATATGAGTGTGTATGTTTCCCAGACTCATACCATTCTTTTGCATTTTTGCTTACTTGACAGAGAAAATGGCAATCTTCCAATTTTCATTTATTTAATTATGAGTGAATATTGAACAAAATTTTGTATGTTTACAAGCCATTTGTACTTATTTTATGAAATGCCTATTCATAGTCTTTGTCCGTTTTTCTTTGGAATATTTCCTTTCGACATTAAGAATAATATCCTCTATTGTCTGTCATATATTGCAAATAATCTCTCCTTGTCATTTGCGTTTTCTTGCCTTTCAGAAATATTTAATTTTTATGAAGTCGTGTTTATCGATTTTTTCCCCTATGGCTTTTGCTTTTAGTATTATGTCTGGCAATAGTCTCCTATCCCAAAATTATGTCAATATATACTTATGTTTTCTTTTAGTATGTTTATGATGTTACTTTTTAAAACATTTAATTCTTTAGTCCAGGTGGAATTTATTTTGATTGTGGTAGGAACTGAAACTTTCACTCAAATTGTTAAGCAGTCCCAATCACTGATTTTAAAAACATTTTCCCTAAATGTTTAACATTTCTCCAGTTAAACATTAGATTGACTTTGGTCTGTTTCTAAGTTGTTCTCCTCCATTGGTTCGTGAGTGGCTTCTGCTGCTGGCTCCATACTGTTCTCATGACTGTCTTGGAGGCACATTTTAGGGTCTGGTAAGGCAAGCACCCCCCCATTACTTCACAAGTTTTCTGACTATTTTCACTCCTTTATTCTTCCAGATGAAATTCAGAATCAAGTTCAAAACAAAAACTCGTTGGAATTTTGATTGTGATTTTGCTTCAAATTAGAGATTACTTTGGGGAGAGTAGTGGTCTTTGCAATTTTGAATCTTCCTACCCAAGAACATGGTATGTCTCTCTCCATTTATTTAAATCTTTTTTCCTAAAGTTCCTCCAAGTTTAATAAATTTCTTCACATAGATCCTGAACTTTTAGTTTAATCCTGAGTATTCAGAATTTTTTTCAGTAGTTTCAGGTTATAAGCATTTTACATATTTAGGAAAAAAATTACATTAAAAAAAGAAGTTAATCTGGAAGGATGCATGCCAAATTGTTCATAATGTTTTTCCTCTGAGAATGACTCAGAAGGTTTGGGGAAGAAGCAATAGAATTTCACTGTTTATTTAATGTACTTCGGGAGGGTTTGAATTTGTTACAGTAAGCATGACTTTTAAAAAATCAATATGAAATCAAGATTAAATATCACTAAGGCATCTTAATAATATATTGCTGATAGAATATAAGTTGCCTTTCTGGAGGGCATTGTGGCAATGGGTATCAAGATCCTTAAATACTTATCTGCTAAGGAAGTGATAAAAAGTGTACACAAAGATTTATACAGAGATGTTCATCACAGTGAAATGAATAATGGAACATTGGAACAGCCTAACAACATGGATTGCTTAAATTAGAGAATACTATGCTGCCATTAAAATTTATCTTTTTTAATTTCTTTTTATTTTTGGAGATGGAGTCTTGCTCTGTTGCCCAGGCTGGAGTGCAGTGGCACGATCTCGGCTCACTGCAACTTCTGCCTCCCAGGTTCATGCTGTTCTCCTGCCTCAGCCTCCTGAGTAGCTGGGATTATAGGCACACGCCACTGTGCCCAACTAGTTTTTGTATTTTTAGTAGAGACGGGGTTTTGCCATGTTGGCCAGGCTGGTCTTGAACTTCTGACCTCAGGTGTGCCACCTGCCTTGGCCTCCCAAAGTGCTGGGATTACAGGTGTGAGCCACCGCACCTGGCCTAAAAATTTATTTCCATCCCATGGAAAATGTTCTTTTAGAACTCCATTGATATGTGTAGCTATGTAAGTAGTATGTGTATGTGTGTGTGTGTGTGTATATACGTATGTCTATACAGGTATGTATACATGCATATACTACTTACAGGTATATGCACACATGCTACTTACATACATGTGTATAGTCATGTATATATACATGTGTATATGTATATTACATTTATACACATACATTTTTTATATGTTAATAGCGATTCTCAGTGGTGGGATTACAAGTGATCTTTATTTTCCTTACATTTAAAAAAATTCAGTGCAGTTTTACAAATAATAAAATATGTTTTAAACAATCATTAATACATTTTTGGAAAAACAGGATGAAGTTGTCTATTATGATCCATGTGAAAGTCCAGAGGAACTTAGTCATTGACTGTGGTGGGGCTGCAGGATGATAAGAATTCGGAAGTGAAAGAACTCAGAAGGCAGTGCCAGCAGCTGGAGTCTATTAAACCGGGCAGGATCTGTGTCAAAAGAGCTTCTCTCCAGAGTAGAAAGGTAGGTACGCTCAGAGCGGCTTTCTTTTCTTTTCTCTTCCAGAGATTTATTCTTGTATGAAGGATAAAGAGGTATTGAAATAAGGTTTTTACCCACACAGTGATTAATTTTTTGTGTGCTTATGCACTTATCCATGGCTATAGTTAAAATGATTTTAAATATTTTTCTTAAAAATATTATTTTTTTCTTTTGGGTTTTAAGCATTTAGCAGATCTCAAGGTTTTAATTTATTCATTCAACAACTATTTGTTGAATGCCCACTGCATACACAGGCACTTTATTTTTATTTTTTTGAGACAGAGTCTTGCTCTGTCACCCAGGCTGGAGTGCGGAGGCACGATCTTGGCTCACTACAACTTCCGCCTCCTAGGTTCAAGTGATTCTCATGTGTTAGCCTGCCAAGTAGCTGGGTTTACAGGCACGTGCCACCACGCCCAGCTAATTTTTGTATATTTTGTAGAGACGGGGTTTCGCCATGTTGGCTAGGCTGGTCTTGAACTCCTGACCTCAAGTGATCTGCCCACTTGGCCTCCCAAAGTCCTGGGATTGCAGGTGTGAGCCACCGCCCCTGGACCATGAGTACTTTAAAAACTACAATAGGTAGAAACCCTATTTCTAATAACCAACTATAACAATTCTAAATATATTTTACTGTAAATTATTGAGTACACAAAACAATTACAGATATAACAATATTCAGCTCACCTCAGATCTTGTATTTGGTGATTTTTTTCTTAATTTTTAAAAATCCATGAATACATAAAAAGATAACACTAAGAAATTTAATTGTTTCCGACAGAAAAGGAAGCTTCTATATATCATTTTTATACAGACTTTTATATGTATTTACTCATATTTACTATACTTTTCTCCCTTTTTTTTTGTTTTGAGATGGAGTCTTGCCCTGTCTCCCAGGCTGGAGTGCAGTGGCGCAATCTTGGCTCACTGCAACCTCTGCCTCCCCAGGTTCAAGCGAGTCTGCTGCCTTAGCCTCCTGCGTAGCTGGGATTACAGGCGCCTGCCACCACGCCTGGCTAATTTTTGTATTTTTAGTAGAGATGGGGTTTCACCATGTTGGTCAGACTTGTCTTGAATTCCTGACCTCAAGCAATCCACCTGCCTCAGCCTCCCAGAGTGCTGGGATTACAGGCATGAGCCACTGTGCCCAGCCTACTATACTTTTCTTGTTAGAATTAAGAAAACTTGAAAATTGTGACTTTTGTAGCTTACAAAAATGTTGATTACTCTTCTATGTAATACGAATACTTAAAAAAAACTTGTCTAGGTGCTGTGGCTTATGCCTGTAATCCCAGCACTTTGGGAGGTTGCGGTGGGAGAATCACTTAAGGCCAGAAGTTCGAGACCAGGGACAACACAGTGAGACCTCATCTCTGTGATGCGCACCTATAGTCCCAGCTACTCAAGAGGCTGAGGCAGGAGGATCGCTTGAGGCCAGGAGATTGAGGCTTCAGTGAGCTGTGATTGTACCACTGCACTCTAGCTGGGGTGATAGAACAAGACCCTGTCTCTAATAAAAAATAAAAATAAAAAATTTTGTTAGAAGAATATATTCTTTGCATGTTCGTGTTTAAGAATTGTACTTCTGAATTTAGGAACGGTTATTCAGAGGATTTGAAGATCTACAGGCATTTGCCCTTTGCTCCACATTTCAGAAAACCCATGAGCCCCAAGAGGAGTCTCCTTTGGCACTCCCATGGTGCTGTGGATGAACAGATACCTCCACCTCCTTGGCAGTGTTATATGTATATGTATATGTATATAAAATGCTCCTGTGCCTTCTCTTATCCAGACTTGGAGCATTAACCTTCACTCTCAAGATATAATCACTCCTCTTACCCCATTTAGAGGAGCTCTTTCCACTGATTCTGGAAATGTTGGAATTTGGAAGGCACTCGGTTCATAGATTGGTAGTTGAGGTGAGCTCTTAACTTGGGTTCAGATCACAGCCTGGCCACTTAGGGTAGCCATGTGACATTAGGCAAACTACTTAAATCTCTTTTCGGCTCACAGTTTTCTCCTCTGTTAAAAGACGGTGACAGACCGGGCACAGCACCCGTAATCCCAGCTATTCAGGAGGCTGAGGCAAGAGAATCGCTTGAACCCAGGAGGCGGAGGTTGCAGTGAGCCAAGATCACGCCATTGCACTCCTCCAGCCTGGGCAACAAGAGCAAAACTCAGTCTCAAAAGAAAAAAAAAAAAATAGTGGTAATAATACAAATTTCATGTGAAGATAAAGTATCATAAGGCATGAAAAGTACTTGTCATTGAAGCTAAAACCTACTCAATAAATGTTAGTATTATCTGTGAGTATTACTGTATTATTTTTTACATAGATTAAAGATTTTATGTATATATAGCATATTATATATTGGTATAGTGAGTGGTTAAGCACAGGTGAAACACAGTGATAACAATTTTTCAGGTATTTGTAGATTGCTCTGTGTTTGTAGGTATGCTTGGAAATGTAATTAGTATTTATAATGTTATGGGGAAATGTGTTTAAAACAATCACATTAAAACATTGTTGGGACACATCCCATTTAAGAATTGGGGCTGCCTGTATGTCCTCTCCTGGTTGGAGGATTGTTTTCATCTCTTAAAGCACTCTGCTGGGAACAAATTATTTCCATAAGCAGCCAGGCAACTCTCATCATAGACTCTGAAGGAGACAGTACCATTGGGCCGCGCCAGAACTAATATTAATGAATGCCTTACACTATGCCCAAATGCAGTGCTTTCTTCTTTTAACCTTTTATGCTATACCAGGGTAATATTAAAAACCATGTAGGTGATTTGTATTATTCCACCAGGATCAGTGCAAAGAAAATCATCGGCTCAGATTGCAACAGGCTGAAGAAAGCATAAGATATTCTCGTCAGCATCACAGTATTCAGATGGTGAGTGTCCTCTGAAGGAAAATGTTTTGTTTGTGTAGCATGACATGCAGGCCTAGATTTGTGGAAACTGGAATTGTGTTGCCCTGGACCCGCAGCTGTCAGCCATCTTGCCTCCAGGTCTGCAGTCTGGGCGCAGCCTTGGGGTGGTAATGTTGGGGTACAGCCTCTTTCTTTGTCAAGACATTTTTATTGTATGCCAAGACATTTTTTGTAATGTTGAGCAATTTACAAATATACATTTGTTTAAATACAGAAAAGAGACAAGATAAAAAGGAGCAAAAGAAAAAAGAATGGATCAACCAAGAACGTCAAACACTCCAACGATTGAGAGCATTTAAAGATGTAAGTTCTATAAACCACCACCTCATCTACACTTCTGGGGAAATAAATGAAGACTGCTCTAAAGAGGAAAGGATAAAGTATTAAGAACAGGTCATTCAGAACAAGAAACATTTAAAAATAACATTATTTCTGGTATATCAATAAAAAGCAACAACAAAAATAGAATATCAGTGATTCAAAACCCATGACATAAAATAACTGCTGTTTTTTACATCACAACACACTTGGGTTCCTGCTCTGCACTCCTCACTGAGTAGTCCTAACTGGCACTGGTGGTTTAGATTGGCAGGGAAAACTGAAAACTGTTCAACTCCCTTGACTTTAGCTGGCATTTCCTCTCATTTGTAATAAACAGTTCTTTAAAATGTTATACAGGCAGCATTGTGATATAAGTGTAGTGAAAGTGCCCAGTTAAAAGTAAAATGTGGTTTTTTTTTAATATCTACAACTTTCTTTTTTCTTTTTTTTTTTAAAGTATATACTTAAGAGGGTAATGTTATTTTTTATGTCCTCTGTTCCAGGCCTACATTTGTATTTCCTCCACAAAATGATCCTGAGTCTGTAATTTTTGTTCTATTTGACTTTATTATTAGAGATAAATTTGTTTAATTAAAAAAAGCTGCTATGAAGATTCAAAAAATAATTTTTTGCTTTTATTTTTAATTGACACATAATTGTACATATTTATGAGGTATAGTGTGATATTTTGATACAGGTATATAATGTGGAATGATCAAATCAGGATAATTAGCGTATCTATCACCTCAAACATTTATCTAAAGGTAAATAGGTTTTTTTAAATAATGTAAATAGGGAGTCCGGCACGGTGGCTCACGCCTATAATTCCAGCACTTTGAGAGGCTGAGGCAGGCGGATTGCTTGAGACCATGAATTTGAGACCAGACTGGGCAACATGGTGAAACCCGAGCTCTCCTAAAAATACAAAAATTAGCCGGGCATGGTGGTGCATGCCTGTAGTCCCAGCTACTTGGGAGGCTAAGGCACAAGAATCACTTGAGCCTGGGAGGCAGAGGTTGCAGTGAGCTAAGCTTGCGCCACTGCCCTCCAGCCTGAACAACAGAGTGAGACTCTTCTGCCTCAAAAAAAAAAAAAAAAGTAAATAGGGGCTTATTAAAGAATATCATTGAATTTACCGACTATAAAACATAGACCTGCTTTCATTCCCCAGCCTCTTCACAAAGACCCAAGTTTATTATAGCCCCAAAAAAGGAAACAACCCACTTTATCCCAGAAAAGATTCTGGAATAGGTATCAGATGCCTTCCATATACCAGGCACCATGCTAGGCACTTCACATTCACTCTTAGTTCTTGAAACAGCCTTGTGAGATAGTTTCATCACCACTTTACAAATGAGTAACCAAGGTTCAGAATGGTTGGTTACACAACTTAGTTCAAGGTTAAACAGGCATTGAAGCCAGGTCTTACTCCAGAGCCAGACATGGCTTCTCAGCGTAGGCAACACATCCAGATTCCCTGGAGAGCTTCTTCTAAGTACTAACGCCCAGCCCCACCCACAGAAATTCTGATGGTTTGGGTTTGAACTGCAGCGGGAAGCATGAATTGAAGGAGCTGCATGAATACCAGATGAACGCAGAGCTAGTGAGGTGGAGAGGAACTGGCGGGTCGCCGTCACAGAGTTTCGATGAACAGAATGGAGTTAGTGTGGAGGAAGGGATCCAAGGGCGGCCAGCCCGTCTCCTCAGCTGTCACTCAGATCAAGGAATTGTTTGGCAGTACAGAAGATTACTTTTTCATGTGTGGGTGATACGAAAATGGGAGGGGTAGGCAGATTTAAGATGACAGAATCAGGCCTCCTAACCTCCCAGTGAAACTGGAACAATTAGTTAAATGCTAACAAGTTCACCCAAAATTTGGATAAATTACTGGTTTTCTAGTGCAGAAAAGCCCATGTGGAGCTATGCACTTGCATGGGGTGATAGGAAAGTCTGTGTGGCTTAAGTTTTGGGTAAAAGAATTTGAGAATTCAATTTCCTTCAGCTTAATGAGCCATCTGTGTGATGAAAGCTCATGGGCTTTTGGGATGTATGGACAGCAGCATCCTGTGTAGAATAAGGGAGTTCTGTGTTTACCAAGAAGTGCCACCCTTGAAGGGGACATAGCCAGTTTGAGCACATTTAGAAGGGAGGAAGTAGGAGAGGGAGAAAACTAGAAATAATATCTTGTGATACATGATATCTGTTGAGATCAAGGAAGTTCTTTGAATATCTGAAGGGCTGCACGAGGTAAAGGATTTAATTTATCGTGGGTGGACAGACTGCCTGTGTAATATAAGGCAGAACTTGGCCAGGCACCGTGGCTCACGTCTGTAATCCCAGCACTTTGGGAAGCTGAGGCAGGCAGGTTGCTTGAACCCAGGAGTTTGAGACCAGCCTGGGCAACAAAGCGAGACCCCGTCTCTGCAAAAAAAACAAAGGGAAACTTAATAGTTCAGAGTCACAGTGACATGCTGCAGCCGGGATGCCACAGAGGGCATCCTTGAGTGGTTCAGGGAACCCCAACATCAGGGATGACCTGATCAGTTGGATGGAGATCAGCTGGATGACCACTGCAGTTTAGCCCTCTGGCCCAGTTTCTGGGATTCTAATTCTGCTGGCATGCTCTCTGACAGAAGGCTGCAGGACGGCAGCTGCATGGCTGTGTCTGCATCGGGGAAGTTTGGGGGCTTGTTGCCATGACATTGCTATTTGTCCTGAAAGGAGCAGAATGTGAGGGAAATGGAAATAGTCCTTGAGTTAATCATGGATTGCATGGTGTGTGTGTGTGTGTGTGTGTGTGTGTGTGTGTGTGTGTGTGTGTGTGTTTGTTTTGGGTTTGCATTAATAGGATCATATTGAATGCATCCTTTGCCAGTGTCTTTAACTTAGGTTTTTGAGATATATTCATGTTAATATGTATAGAGCTAGTTCATTTTAATGAGTTCATAGTATTACATTTTATGTTTTATTGGCTAATCAGCGCCTTCTTTAGGGACCTCCTCTCAAGATTAGCTCTTTGTAGGGCTAGGTTTTTCTTTATCAAATGAATACCTGAAAGACCAGAACTTTTTCAATTTACATTTTTTAAATTATGAAATTAACTCTAAGCCTAAAAGTTAGAGAAAATAAATATCCACAGGCTCTGTAATAGCTGCCACTCAGATGTCCACTGTGCTGGCATTTTTCATAGAGCTTTTCTCATTTTTAATTGTAATACATACTATTTTATATCTGGTTTTCATTGAACACTATATCATCTGATTTTTTCAGATGTTTCAGGGGTTGTACTATTTATGACTTTTTATGACTACTTAATATTTTGAATAGATTTGTCATTTTTTCAACTAGTATCCTATTATTTGTATTTTAGCATTTCTAATTTTCCATACTAAAATTGATGACTATTTTCCTCTATACATATGCTTTCGTGTCTTCATTTTACTACAGAGAAGGTAATACTTGATCAGAGGATATAAATGCTTATCTTTTAGCCCATGAGAAATGGACTCGGTAGCGAGGATGGCTGTGCAAACAGGAAGGAGCCACTTTGTGAATTAGACCATCCGTGCATAGAAACGCATGTGTTTATAGATTTCTAGAAAGTTGCAGCATTTTGAGGGTTTGCACTTGTGGCAGATTCCTCACCATGGTTTTTCATTTTCAGAAATGCCTAGCTCAATCTGTCTGAAACACCTCTGGCTCAGAATCTGTGGCTCCAAACCTGCCAGGTGACCTTTCCCAGCAGACGTGCTTGCCGGCTTCCCAGGTGGTGTCAGTGATTCACCCGTCCTCTAGGAAAACTAGAGGTGTTCCCCTATCAGAAGCTGGTAAAGTGATAAGCCCCAAGTGTCGACTGTCATGGAAATATCCCTGTCCAGCTTTTTGTTCCAGTTGGTGATCAAACACATTGCAAATCCAGTGAGGAACTGTCACTGCCACCACCTCCTCCTCCACCACCACCACCACCACCCCACCCCCTCCTCTGCCTGCTCTGTCCTCATCCTCTCAAGCTGCAACTCATCAGAACTTAGGCTTCTGGACTCCAGTGAAAGATGACCAGCCACTTCCTCTAGTGTGCGAATCACCTGCTGAGAGACCACGTGACTCCTTGGTAAGTTTTCCATGTCCAGGATCTATGGATGAAGCGTTGGCCTCCTTGAGGCACGGCAGAGCTCCTCTCCAGAAGGTGGAAGTGCTGGTGGTGTGTCCTCCCCGTGCCTCAGTCAATGAGCACATTCTGGCTGCCATAAGGCAAGGGGTCAAACTGAAGAAAGTTCACCCTGATATTGGCCCAAAACCCAGCAGCAAACCAACCAGCAACAGATGCTACAGTGATCTTGAGAGGAGAATCAAGGCCGCACTCCAGAGGATCAAGAGGGTGTCTGCTGACTCAGGAGGACAGCGACGAGCAGGACCCTGGCCAGTGGGACTGTTAGGCTCAAGTTTGACAAAGGCATCCGCCACTGTAGGCTTGAATAAAGTGGGTGAGGCTAAGACCTATTGAAAAGCACACTAACAGGGTGCTGGTAGTTGGGCCACATAACATTCCGGAAGATCAGCAGGGCCTTTTGTGGGATGCTGCAGCATTTTTTTTTTTTTTTTTTTTTTGAGAGATGGAGTCTCGCTCTGTTGCCCAGGCTGGAGTGCAGTGGTGCAATCTTGGCTCACTGCAAGCTCCACCTCCCGGGTTCATGCCATTCTCCTGCCTTAGCCTCTCGAGTGGCTGGAACTACGGGCACCCGCCACCATGCCCAGCTAATTTTTTGTATTTTTTAGTAGAGACGGGGTTTCACCATGTTAGCCAGGGTGGTCTCAATCTCCTGACCTCATGATCCACCTGCCTCGGCCTCCCAAAGTGCTGGGATTACAGGCGTGAGCAACTGCACCCGGGCTTTTTTTTTTTTTTTTTGAGGTGGAGTCTCACTCTGTTGCCCAGGCTGGAGTGCAGTGGCACGATCTTGGCTCACTGCAACCTCCACCTCCCGGGTTCAAGCAATTCTCTGCCTCAGCCTCCCAAGTAGTTGGGATTACAGGCACGTGCCACCACATCCACCTAATTTTTGTATATTTAGGAGAGACTGGGTTTCACCGTGTTGGCCAAGCTGGTCTTGAACTCCTGACCTCATGATCCACCTGCTTTGGCCTCCCAGGGTGTTGGGATTGCAGGTGTGAGCCACCGTGCCTGGCTGATGCTGCAGCTTTTATGTGATGCGGTGACTCTTAAAACTGGGGAGGGAAGTAGACATGAGAGTTTCATACACCACCCCATACGTGGGATGTCAAGACCCATCGGATGTGTCGCTGGCCTAACAGAAGAGCACTTATTTCTCACCATGGGTGATCTAGAATTGTTCCCTGATTCTGAAAGAAGTTTACTCTACTCTGGTAAGCAGCACTATTAGACTACTGACTGTGGCCTCCTGTGCATATGGAATAGTGATTTCTCAGATTTATAGGTTTGAATGTGAATGTTATCAATAATCAGAATAAATTACTTATATTCAGGAAAAAATACCCATTGTGCACATATTTTTATAAAATTATACATAAACACTTTATTTTTATGTCATTCTAAATAATTTTTTGTATGTTTCTATTTCCAAATGTTTGGTAATAGATAGGAATATGATTGATTTTATTTATTGAGTTTGCGTATAACCACATTACTAAACTCACATATTGAGCATTTTAATAGGTTATTTTGAATAGTTTTACATAGACTGTTAAGTTGTCTGAAAATAGAAACAGGTTTAATTCTTCCTTTCTGATGTGGATGTTACTGATTTTTTTCCCTACATTACTGATCTGGCTAGCACTGTCAGTATAAAGTTGAATATAAGTGGTAAAAGAGCTGACTTCTTGCCTTGGACCCAGTTTTTAAATCAGTCGGAGAGTCACCATTAAGTGTAATTTAGTGGTAGTTTTGGTTTTTTGTTTGTTTGTTTGTTTTGTAGATGGCCTCTATCAGGTTAAGTTCCCTTTTCTCATTTTGCTGAGAGTTTTTATAAAGAATAGCTATTGAATTTTGTCAAATGCTTTTGCTGCATCTGCTGAAATGATACATTTATTCTTCATCTACCTAATGTTGCAATTTATATCTGTTGAGCTTTGAATGTTGAACCAGGCTTGCATTCATGGTATAAATCACTTGTTTGTAAAGTATTGTTTTTAAATATTGCTAGGTTTGATATCTTAGTATTGTATTTTTATATTTGTCTTCATGTGTTTTTCTTTTCTCATAAGTGTCTGTACCCCCTTTTTTTTTTTCTTTAAAGAGAAATGATGAGAGAGATTGTCTCTCTTGAAGTTCTCAGTGCCTGTGCATTACTGCCACTACACAGCTAGTTTCATGACAACAGCTTCAGAACCAGAGCTGGCTTCCAGGCAAGGCTGGGTGGGGAAGAAAGAGAAAAACAAAAGAATTATTTCGCTATGCCGAGACCCTAACCTAGCGGTGCTAGAGGAATTAAAGACATACACACAGAAATATAGAGGTGTGAAGTGGAAAATCAGGGCTCTCACAGCCTTCAGACCTCAGCCCCGAACAGAGATTTACCCACGTATTTATTAACAGCAAGCCAGTCATTAGCATTGTTTATATAGATATTAAATTAACTAAAAGTATCCCTTACGGAAACAAAGGGATGGGCCGAATTAAAGGAATAGGTTGGGCTAGTTAACTGCAGCAGGAGCATGTCTTTAAGGCACAGATCGCTCATGCTATTGTGTGTGGCTTAAGAATGCCTTTACGCGGTTTTCCACCCTGGGCGGGCCAGGTGTTCCTTGCCCTCATTCCCGTAAACTCACAATCTTCCAGCGTGGGTGTTAGGGCCATTATGAACATGTTACAGTGCTGCAGAGATTTTGTTTATGGCCAGTTTATAGCCAGATTTTGGGGGGCTTGCTCCCAACACTCTACATATGCTCCATTTTACAGAGGCTTCATTCTTGGTTCTCTAGCTAAAAAGAGTAGAAATTTTGCACACCTGGGTTAGAAAAAAAAATAGCCATTAAACCCACCCCTGTTACAGGTCACTATTGGTATTTTGATTTTGCTTTCAATCCATCTGTTATTGTTTACTTTTAAGAGTTCTTGATAGTTGCTTTTTATGTCCAGAGTTTTAATTTCAATCAGAAGGAAAATAGGCCTTGGTGAGCATGCTTTGTCTTGGCTGGTGCCAGAAGTCTATACTCAAATATTTTTAAAATAATTTTTAGTTGAATAACAAGTTAGACCTGTGCTTAGCTTTCTCATTGTTTTCCTAAAAATAGAAAAGGTTTTAAATACTTTAACCATGAAATAATTTAAAGCAGGTTTAAAATAAACTCCTTCGTTTTGCCTATTGTATTACTCTGTTCTCACACTGCTAATAAAGACATACCCAAGACTGGTAATTTACAAAGTAAAGAGGTTTAATTGACTCACAGTTCCACATGGCTGGGGAGGCCTCCCAATCATGGCAGAAGGTGAATGAGGAGCAAAGTCACATCTTACATGGTCGCAGGCAAGAGAGAGCATGTGTGCAGGGGAATTCCCCTTTATAAAACCGTCCGATCTCATGAGACATTCACTCTCATGGGAACAGCATGAGAAAGACTCACCTCCATGAGTCAGTTACCTCCCACTGTGTCCCTGCTACAACATGTGGGAATTGTGGGAGCTAAAAATCAAGATGAGACACAGTCAAACCATATCTCCTATATACATTCACACTAGCGTTTTAGTTGTAGAACTAGTTCTATGTTACTATCTCAATTAATTTTTCCACAATTTTGTAAGGAAAAATAATGCCTTCTTTGAATTTCATGTGTAAATGATAGTTTTAGTTTTGTGTCATTTTGTCCAATAAATTCTGAAAATCTTTGTATTGACAGTGTGTTATCTCTGCACAACCATCTATGTATAAGAGCGCTCAGTAAAAAGAATAAAGAGGAAAAAGCACTGGATCTATATTTATACAAAACAAGCTACCAGCAGAGCCCACTGGGAGTGGTCATGATATAATCAGGAATGTTATATTCACAGGTTGTAGATCTGCATATGAGAAGAGGGTTTGCAGATAGCAGATTCTAGAAAAGTTGTCTAATCAGACAGTAAATGCAGGTGTCGAAGCACTGAACAAAAATAAGCTGCTTTAATTACTTATAAGAGGGAAGTACAAGTCATTATTCCATCTGCTAATTTACAGACTGTAAGATACCCTTTAAAAGCAGCAGTAAGTAAACTCTTCATAAAAGTTAGACTCTATGACAAATCCACTGCCTTTCTTCTTTTGTAGCAGGGCCTTTCTTTTTAATGACTATTTTTTGTTTTTGGAGATGAAGTCTCTGTCACCCAGGCTGGAATTCAGTGGCATGACTGATCACTGCAGCCTGGACCTCCAGCTCACATAATCCTCCTGCTTCAGCCTCCTGAGTAGCTGGGACTACAGGTGTGTGCCACCATGCCTGGCTTTTTAAAAAAAAATTTTTGTAGAGATGGTGTCTCGCTATGTTGCCCAAGCTGATCTCAAACTTCTGGATTCAAGCACTTCTGCCCAAAGTGCTAGGATTATAGGTGTGAGCCACCGTGCCCAGGCTAGTGACTATTTTTGAAAAAAGAAACACATTACCCTCCCTTGTTAATCACTTATGTACAAAAATGCATGTTTTGCTGTTGATCTGTTTTAACTAACTTTCTACATAAATAACACATTTGTACATGTATATGTGCAGATATATTTATAATGTTAAAACTGTGTTTAAGTGATGTTTACTAAACAGGATAAAATTTTGTTTGGAAAATTGAGATGTGAAATTTTATCTAGTTAATCTATAGTCCTTTCCCTTATGGTGTCCAGCTCTATGCAGGCTCTGCCTCACTCCAGATTATGTAAATATCAATTCATATTCAAATGAATTTGAAATTTAGCTTTCAACGTTTGCCTTTTCAATTCATCTTGAAATTATTGTGGTTATATTATTTCCTATCCACTAGCATACTTTTTAATCCCAACAGTAATGTTTCTGAAAAGACCACTAGTTCTTCTGTTGAGCAGTTACTGATACCTTGCCATTCAAGAGGAGGATAGAGATGCCCACAGCCCCTCTCCTTCAACCACATATGTCCAAGTAAAACTAGTATTTCTTCCTTTTAAAAAGATAGACATAATTATTTTCCATATTATTGAATACATTTCTGTTGTAACCTCAGTTCTACTCTTCAGAATCCTTTGTTCGATTTTCTTGTAGTTGATTTGATGATCCCACTCACACTTTCCTACCAGTTGTTCCAGAGACAATGGGCTTAGTCACACGGTGGGGAGACACGTTTGTGGGGGTTGGGTGGAAGTTCTGGTTCAGGTCTGCATCTCTGTTCACCATAATTTATGATGATGCTGTAACTCACATCTGCTCTTTGATGAGAAGTCACACAAGTAATTGCTAAATTAACCCGTCAAATCTAACTATCATTCAGCTATGTCTCACTGAGCCTTTTCTGGACAAATCATGTTGTTCTCAAGAATATTTATGTGACTTTATCCTTTGGGCAAAGGCTATAGGCAACGGAGGCGATAGGGGAAGTATGTGGAAGGTTGACCCACATAGCTGTTTCCATATGCAACTTTTCAATCTTCTTGATTTCTGCTTCTCTTCCCAGTTCTTATCATCCATAGTGATTTTTGGAAAAACTGCCACTACGTTGGCATTGTGAGTACTCAGAGTGGTGGGTCTCTTCTCCTTAGCTAGACTGTCAGGACAATTCTATTCACTTTCAGACTTCCAAATGTCATCACATCTTCTTAGTGCCTGACCTCCTTTTCTCTCATTCACAAGATATTCATGGCTCCTTTTAAATAGGATAATGGCCCAGTGAAAAGTGTGTATTTTCTGAAAACATTGCTGAAAGGTGACGAAAGTGCCAAATGTATTTGCTTATAACATTTTTAAAGAAAAAAATTAAGATTGAAATGAAAGTAAGGATATTTTCATCCAATTACCTCATTCAGTTATCATAATCAAGGTCAGAGAAGAAAGAAACTTCAGCCTTTGCTAGAAGCAACTTGCAACAAATCACATATCTACTGACTCTGTGACATTTGTCCAGTGATAGCAGCAATGTTCCACTTATCACATGGTATACAGAAATACAGCAATTAAAATAGTTTTAGGTGCAGATCAAGCAGTAATTACTTTTGCCCAGAAATCTTAAAAAATAAATTGTATGTGGAGAACAGGAAGCTTAGGAAATTAGAGTGCCTTTTATCTTTGCAGTGACAATTTACCTTGCGCTCGCAGTGACGTTTTCTAGATTTTAAAAATCAATGTTTTTTATTTTTATTTTTATTTATTTATTTATTTATTTTTTAAAATCTGCTAGCCCTTTTGCTTTTAGCAGCCACAGACTTCTTGGCCTCTTAAAGGCCCGGATGCCTGAAACTTCTGAAGAGATACTGCCTTCAGCTTCTTGTCAGTCACAGCGCAGTGTGAACACGTAGCTCCAATTATGCCTCTGCTTGCTTCAGCCTGCTGGCGCTTAATTAGGTGCTTATCCTAACACCTTAGAACATACTTTCTGTAGATGGTTTAATTCCAACCATCATATATGCTTTTTCTCAGAGTTTCTCCAGCTTCTCCAAACTTCCCTGTAAACGAGGCCTTGTAGGCAGTTTTCTTGCTATGACCTCACCTTCCATTCAGCGCAGAAACAGCATCCATTGCTGTTATGCAGTGGATAAAATTGTGTAACAATGGTTATGGTTTCATATCTTTAACGTTACCGGCAGACTTTACTCCTGGCCTTCTCCTAATCAATAGGCCAGTCTTCCCCTCCCCACCCCCACATTTTTAGCCATCTAATTTTATTCCTTACATTCGTTCTTAAAAAGGCAAAAACCTGGCCGGGCGCGGTGGCCTAACGCCTGTAATCCCAGTGCTTTGGGAGGCCGAGGAGGGTGGATCACGAGGTCAGGAGATCGAGACCATCCTGGCTAACACAGTGAAACCCCGCCTCTACTAAAAATACAAAAAAATTAGCCTGGCAGCGGGCACCTGTAGTCCCAGCTACTCAGGAGGCTGAGGCAGGAGAATGGCGTGAACCTGGGAGGCAGAGCTGCAGTGATCCGAGATTGCGCTACTGTGCTCCATCCTGGGTGACAGAGCGAGACTCCATTTCAAAAAAAAAAGAGGCAAAAATCTTTTTTAGCCTTCTCTTCAGGATGGTTAAAATATATGGACAACAAAAACAATTTTTACAAATGATTTAAAACACAATTTGCTTATTATTTTTCACACTAATAACACAAAGAATATAGACACTATATATATTCCAATCACATTGATCATGCAGAAAATAAATATTCTTTGATACTGGTTTTCCTTTGATCACAAATAGATATGAGGGCAAAATGTCTTATCCCTTATTTACAAATAACTGATGGCCAAAATAGATAATTGTCATGATAGAAGTTATTGACACTGTCTGGGTGGGGTGGCTCATGCTTGTAATCCTAGCACTTTGGGAGACCGAGAAAGACGGGATCACCTGAGGTCAGGAGTTTGAGACCAGCCTGGCCAACATGTAGAAACCCTGTCTCTACATAAAAAAAAATAAAAAATAAATAAACACTCTTTGGTTTTGGTGGTGGGCACCTGTAATTCCAGTTACTTTGGGAGGCTGAGGCAGGAAAGAAGTTATTGATACAAATATTTGCAAAAATAAAAAGTTATTTCATAACCACAAATAATTCCAAAGTATGTCCATGTGCTAATTTGTAAATAGGAAGGAAGTTCTTATTTTGAAACTTGCAGCCTGGGAAATATTTATAAGATTGTTATGGCATTGATAACTGGAGTACTTCCTATATCAACTTACTAGAATTTTGGAGACTGACTTTAAAATATAATAAAAAGGGAAAGACAGGGAATTGAACTTTCTTCTCATGTTTTTTACAAATTTTACAGGGAGCCAGAGTCTCATTTATGTCATCACAGATTTATTTTACAAGTTTGGACTTGCAAAAATGTGCCAAAATTTGAATGCCTTACACATTTTTTTGGGAAGCAGCTAAAATATATAATGCACTGACCTTTTAATGTTCACTTTGACTCGTTAATGGTTACACCTTTACAGCTCAGTTAGATTGTAAACAAGGGGACAAAACTGAATATATAAGGTGAGAGAAGTATAGTGACAAAATTTATGAACCCCTATACATTTCCTATGAATAAAAAATGATTAAAATTCATACATTTGCTTTTTAAATATATATATAAGAAACATCAAAAATTAATTCAAAGCATATATTAACAAATATATTCTTAATTTTGAATAACCTTATTTAGGTGTACCTTTTTCTACAAAGTTATGTCTTCATTAAACATTTTTCAAATTATTAGTATTATTATTTTTAACTGATGCTTCATATTTTATTTCCCCTCTGCTCTCCCATCCCACCCTTGGTGATGGTTGTGCCCATTTGAGCATTTCGGAGCACATGACCATAAGTAAATCTTGAGAGAGGAGCGGAATTACTGTCTAAACAGTAACAGAAGGGGATTAGCTGTAAGGATAGCATAACTGTTGTGCAGGAACAGAAGCTGCCCAGATCTTCTTGGTGGACAATGCATAGAAGACTTAGAATTATGAAACATCTGTCCCCGCAACCACCCTTTCCCACCCATCCCCCAAACCCCCACTCCCACCCTTTCCCCACCCCATTTAATAGTGTTAACAAAAGCTTAATCTAACTTTTTTTTTTTTTTTTTTGACGGTGTCTTGCTCAGTCGCCCAGGCTGGAGTGCAGTGGCGCAATCTCGGCTCACTGCAAGCTCCACCTCCCGGGTTCGCACCATTCTCCTGCCTCTGCCTCCCGAGTAGCTGAGACTGCAGGCGCCCGCCCCCACGCCCAACTAATTTTTTGTATTTTTTAGTAGAGACGGGATTTCACCGTGTTAGTCAGGATGGTCTCCATCTCCTGACCTTGTGATCCACCCGCGTCAGCCTCCCAGAGTGCTGGGATTATAGGCATGAGGCACAGCGCCTGGCTTCCAGAATATAAAAAATGAGTTCCATGACGACAGGGCCCTCACTGAGCTGGCAGGCCCCTCCATGGATCACGGGCACCAAGGCTCTGTCCAAATCATTCATGTACTGTGAGGAAGGGGGCTGGCCATGGCTCCCTGCTTGATAGCCAACCTGATCTGAGGCAAGTGTCACACGTAGTCCCAGTTTGGTCATTCCATCTTCCTTCAGAAGCTTCAGGAGCAAGGCAAAAAGCCTTGGCAACATGCTCGATCTACTGTGATCTGTAGGATCACCGAGGCAATTGTGCTGGTAACCGTTTTCTTGTAATCCCAGCACTAGGATTTCTAGGAGATCCTGGGAACCGTTTTCTAGGAAAAACACCTCTGTCCATCTGATGACTTTTCCATTTGCTTTATATTCTGATCCATGGAATATCTTCACATTTGTTACAGTCTCCATTTACTTCCCATCTATAGGACTTAGGACACCCTTGCTAACGTTTTTGTCATCATCCACTCACTGGATGTGGATGTGCTCCTGGGGTTCCTCGCGTCTGCCTTCCCACAGGTGATGGTGAAGTCCCTCATCTCTAGCAGTGCCTGCCTCAAGGAATCCATGTTCTCTGCAGTGATCTGGACCATAACGCCATCTTCCACAATACTGGACTTGGCAAGGTATCCAGAAGAGGATTTCAGAGCGCCACTGAACACAAAAAAACTGCTTTGAGTTTGCATATAGTTACAGTAGTACTGAAAAATCCTCGCAATTTAGGTTTTTGTTTTCAGTTTTGTTTCTCTGTTTTCTAGTGCATAAGGACTTAATAAATATTCATTTAACAAAATTGAAATCTCAAAGGTATATATAAATAAACAATATAAATAACCATCCTTATTACAGTTAACTTTTTGCTTTAAAAAAAAAAAGGCATCCGAAGAAAGACAGACGTATTCATGCAATAAAATCTTAGCAATCCCTGCAATAGTTTTCCAGAATTATCAGCCCTCCCATCTTACTCTGGACAGAATGAAAAAAAAAATTAGTTCTCTTGTGTTGCTCTTTGAGTTCCAACTAGGAAAAATTACTGAAAAGAGCTGGATGTTACAACTGTTTCGGGCAGAGAAGTCACACTGTTCAGGAGGACCCCATAGTAGAAACTGTTTTAAAAAAGTTCTTTTTACTTGAAATTACACAAGAAAGCAGAAAATGACATTGCAAAAAGGAAAAAAGTATAGGCAGGAACATTGTTACAGAAGCCAGGTGACAATAAGTAGAGAGTAGAAAGCAATCAACACTTTTGACCATTGAGAATGAGGAAAGTGGAAATTGAACGGCTCACGGATAAAAATAGTCACCCACATGTCAATAACATGGATTCTGAAGAGTCAGACTTACGCACACACAGAGCATCTACCACATGCACGAGTTGTGTGTGAGTTTGGTGATAATGAAGAGAGACTAACTGCTGCATCAACTAATATACTCTGGGAGTGAAGAGCGGGATAAAAAAAAACTGTAGAGACCACTACTCTAGGTCATGTAAGTGTTCTAAGGAGAGAAAAATAACATGATAGAAGAAAGTGATAACTATCTGGAATGGTGGGATGGGTGGCTTCTGACACAGCTCCCATGTTTCTGATTCCACCTCCCGATATCTTGTATTATCTCCCCTTCTTGAGTATGAGCTAGACCTGGTGCCTTGCTGCTAAGAAACAGAATTCAACAAAAGTAATGCTGTGTTACTTCCTTGGTTAGGCAACAAGGAACTACGTCTTGCCCCTTGCTAGCCATCCCCAACTCTTGCTGGCATTCCCTCTTGCACTCTCGCTTGCTTGCTTTGATAAAGAGTTACCATGTTGTGTGATGCTTTGTGGAGAGGCCCACGTGACAAGGAACCAAGGGAGTTTACAGCACAACACCTGGCATAAAACTAAAGCCAACAACTATGTGAGTGAGTCTGCAAATACATTATTCCCTGTCCAGCCTTAAGGTGACTGCAGACTTTTAAAAGAGTGAGAGTCAGAGGCCACAGCTAATCCACATGTGGATTCCCACCAACAAAAATTGAAATAATGTGTGTTTTAAAATGCTAAGTTTGGGGGTGATATGTTACATATAAATAGATAAATAATAAAGATGGTTTCGCATGGAGATAATGACAGAAAGGAATTCGACTATTTTAATAGTCCAATGAAGAGGTATGAAAGATCTGAATTTGGATGGTAGCAGTGTGAATGATGTAAAAGATAAATGTGAGATTCTATAAAGTAAGATTTTATAGGACCTACCAATGATGGGGGTGAGAGGAGGATAGAGAGATGGGAGAGAGAAAGGCAGGGGGAAAGGGAGAAAAGGAGAGGGAGAAGCGGTAAATGAACAAGATTTTTAGTTCAAGTCAGTAGGAAAACCATTGGCAGAGTTGTTTTATTTAAGCATTAACAATTACTTCCTGAGCATCTGTGATGTGTAAGACATTATGTTATCTGTACTAGACACCGAGATGAACCCTCAAAATGGTGATGCCCTCAAAATGGTATAGTGCAAAGTAGAATGTTGTGAAATTTTTCCTAATGGAGAAATTCATCCAATTAGCATTTGAGGAAAGGTATATGTGAGTTGGACTTTGGATAGTAACATATAGAGATTAACATTAGAAAGGAATCAAAATATTTCATTAGACATATAAAGAAGTCAATAGTTTATTTTCACTAGATTGCAAGCATATGAAAAAGACAATGGGAAAATGTGTCTCAATTGTCAGCCTAAATTTAACATCTTATTCTGTAGTGAAATCACAGGACAATTAAATAGATGTCTTGCACTTAGGACAAATTATTTAAGTTTGTTGAAGAAATGAGATGATTGATTTTATTTTTAAGTAATAAGTAATGTGAGAAAATCTGCAATCAGTAGGGTTTATGTAGATCCAGCCTCAACAAACTACTGCCGATGGGCCAAATCTAGTCTGCAGCTCATTCATGTAAACAAAGTTTTATTGGAATATAGCCATCCTCATTCATTACATAATGCTTATGGCTTTGACAGAGACTGTGCCACCTGCAAAGCCAAAAATATTTACTATCTGTCCCTGGACAGGAAACGCTTCTCAATCCCTGGTCTACATCATAAAATGGATTTGAGTAGAGAGAAAGAAAAAAAGCTCATTAAAACATATGGGGTGTTACTGCCTTAAACAAGTAGGATACTAACAATAGAAATGGAAAGGAAAAGTTGGAGTGTGCGTGTGGGTATGCATCCGTGTGCATTTGTGTGTATGTGATGAAAACTGCTTAAATGCAGGGTACAATATAGAAGAGGAGGCCGTCGTGGTGCTTAGATGGCTGTGAATTCACAGTCTCCTCCATTAATATTTAAGTGCAATTTTGGAGGAATAAGCCTTTCCACTCAACTCTTAAGTGGTTTAATCAGCTCGTCGTATTTTTTTCCTAATGGTTAGAAAGGATAAGTTACTCAGAAGGAAAAGTAGTATTGATTGAGAAAGAATTATAATGGAAGGGAGCGGTGATTGCATACTTCTAGGAAAGCTGGAGGGAACAGCTAAAAATCAGTATGATACCGAACACTTGGATGAACGCATGAGTGAAAGCAGGTGAGAGCAGCCCTAAAAGGAAGCCAGTTTGCACCAAAAGTAAACACTGGTTTTCATGCTGCCTCTTGTATATATGTATCAAAAGATACTGGTACTTAATGTATAAATTAGAATATTAACTTTTTTAGTATGAATTGAAATTATATGGGGTTTAAAAAAATCAATGATTTAAAAACATCACCAGGTTCCTTTTGTTGTTTAAATTCTCTCCTGATAGAACTAAATAGGGGTCTCCTAAATAGGGTTCAAGAAGCAGAAACTTACATAATGGTACTCAGGATTCAATGCATTAAAGATTAATATTCCTTGAATTAGAAGAGCCGAACTAAGCATCTAAACACCAGATATAGGTCTAGAATAGCAGATACATCTAAGTAGGTTTCAACTGTCTAAGGGCACATGCCTGGTGCAGGGACATGAACAAATGGTGGGTAAACAGGGATAAAAGCCCTATGAGGGATGTTTAGCATTGAAATGTGTAAAGTTTTTATTTAATCACAAAGTTTTCTATATTAGCTTAAATTTTATAATGATGATGAATTATTCATGTGAAAATTAAAAACTTTTTTTTGTATTTTTAAAGAAAAAAGCACAAATACACCCATAGAACACTGTGAAATATTATCTTTCACAATGTACACCAGGCCAGGAAATTATTGGGCTGATTTGAGTCTTCAACAAAATTTTACTTTGTGAAGAAATAAGACAATGCTAGAGGGACCAAGATTTCCATTTGCCTGTGCTCCTTCTGATGCCGTCTTTACTCTCCAGGTGAAAGGATGTTTGTGAGATCAATATTCCTCTCCTTTGATAGTTACCTTCTTTTAAAACCTACTGAACACTGACTTACTCAGCTCTTCTCTATTCTTTCCCATTTCCTCTGGGTCCTTTGATAATAGATGCTAGTATCCCTGTCTGTCATTCACTCCTATATGGTTCTCAGGGTTTGTTTGCTGTTCTTCCCTCTGTTAACCTGAGCCTTACAGGCCAAAGTAAATTACTCTCCCAGCACCTTTTATACAGAGTGGTTCATAGTAGTTTTCCTGACACCTATGTTATTACACATTTCTCCCCAAGACCATCTCTAAAGCTTTATGATTTACACATGAGTTACCTTAGACCAAGTGACCTAAACACAAGATATGCTGTCACATTTGAAGCTGCTTCCTCAGAATATGTTGGTTGAAATCTACTGCCTCTTCCTTGTCCAGGGTTTCTAAATACCTGTAGGGCAGCTTCTCAATAATATACACTACTAATATCTCAGAATCATTATTATACCAACAAGAACTTTTTACTTTCATTACTGTGTCAGACGACTCGGAATATTATTAGCAAAACCTGTTTAGAACAGCCGTCTTAAATCCTTGTTGAACCAATTCCAGCATGCTTTTAATTTAAGAAGTAATCCTGGCGCAGTGGTTCATGCCTGTAATCCAATCACTTTGGGAGGCTGAGACAGGCAGATTACGAGGTCAGGAGATCGAGACCTTCCTAGCCAACATGGTGAAACCCCATCTCTACTAAAAATACAAAAATAGTTGGACGTGGTGGTGGCATGTGCCTGTAATCCCAGCTACTCAAGAGGCTGAGGCAGGTGAATCTCTTGAACCCAGGAGGCAGAGGTTGCAGTGAGCTGAGATCGTGCCACTGCACTCCAGCCTGGTGACAGAGTGAGACCCCATCTCAAAAAAAAAAAAAAAGTAATCTTGAGTAGTATATTCCTTCCCAAGATGAGCATGCAAACAAAGATAACATGACTTTTTATTCTATATGTACGTTTGAAGGATCTCTTTAGTTCTTTAAAAACTGCATGAGATGTATAATTTTATAAATATTGAGATGCTTTGGAAAAAATATTGAAGAAAGGCCATTTGATTAGGCATAAAGCACTTAAAGCGAATGCCAAGAAAGTTGCATAGGTCAAAATAGGTCCACAAAAATGCATAGATTAGTGAAGCTTCCAATGTGAACTCACCATTTCTCTGAGTGTCTTTTATAATTATGGGTGAAGGCTGAGGATTGGGCCTGGCCCAGATATAGATTAGGGGTAAAATAAGCAGTGGCACACAAAAGATATTTTCCCTGAGGCATATTGATTGCATTATTGTGTTATATGCAAGAATGATGGGTTATTCCAGAAGATTTCAAAAGACAGAATAAAATCTTCAAGAGTATCACAGCAACTGGGAGACAAACTCATTGCAAAGAAGACAGCCTGCCTCAAAAGCATGGCTAACTCCCTTGTTCAACACATTTCTAAGATTTTGAATCTGAATAGGGTGAATTGGTAAAGGGCTAGGCCCAATACCCCTGAAATTAAAATTTAATCTCCAACAGCATTTTTTGAGACTAATGAGTAGTTCCAACCAGCTCTCAATCAAAAGCTCAAAAGGAACATACTTCAGAAACAGAGATAAGCCAAAGATGCCAGTCTTACTGAAACTAAAACTGAATCCTGACTGCTCCAATATCTGATTATATTGGTAATGACTTTCTCCCAATACTATCTGCTTAATAGAGAAAAGTGGGAATACATTCTAAAACTACTATTATCAGAATACTTTATTATTCTTTTATACACAATGTCCAGCATGATACAAAAAATGTCTAGATATGTGAAGTGGCAAAAATTTTATTAATCAAAACACAAGTGCACAATAAGCACAGCTCCACTGATTCACAGTTCAGAATTTAGCAGACAAATTTAGAATGACCGTTGCTAATATAATAAAAGTAGGCAAACTGGATGAAATGATGGAGATTGCAGAAAAGATTTAAATATCTATAAAAAGTCACACAGATATTCTCAAACAGAAACATAATAATTGAATTTATGTCACTGAATAGGTTTACTTTAGAATAAATGTAGTAAAACAACCTGAAAAGAGATTCATAGAAATATAAATTGATCTATAGAAATAATCTCAACTGATGAGATTTAAAAAAGCAGAACAAAAAAGACATGAGGCACAGTCAAAACATCTACTATAACTGAATTGGACATAAAGACAAGTGAGAGAGAATGGAGAAGAAGCAATATTGGAAGAGCTGTTGGTCAAAAATTTTGTAAAATTGATAAAGAATATCAACCTACTTGCAAGAAACTTAACAAAACCTAAGAAACATAATACAAATAAAACTTTACCTATCCAGATTATAAGCTGCTGAACCAAAATGAAAGTCTCAAAAGTAAGTAAAAGAGCAAAAATAAGTATTCCAACAAAAACAATAGAAGCTGGAGACAATGAAATGGCATTTTAACATGCTGAGGGGCAAATTTGCCAGTCTAAAATGTAATAACCAGTGAAAAAACACATAAAAGTGAAGCGCAGTAAAATATATTCAGACAAGTAATTGTTGAGAGAATGTTTGCCTAGGAGAACTGAACTACAGAAATACTAAGGAAAGTTCTTCAGACTAAGAAAAAAATTACCCCAGAGAGAAGCATACAATTAGAGGAAGCAATGAAATTAACTGAAATAAAAGCCTTAAAAGATTGGCACAAGAAGTTCTAAAGATCTGAGTAAGTTCTCTATGTATTATAGAAACTATATTTATGATTAACACATTTTACACACACACACACAAAATTCCAATCACATGTGGATTACCTGGTGACTCCTTACCAAAACTTAAGGAACTAATTGGACTAGTCTTACACAAGTATTTTCAGGAAATAATACAAAAGAAAGAACACTTTAATTTTTTTGTAGGAAGCCAGTAATCATTGATACAAAAATCTGAAAGATATTAAAGAAAAGTAATTTATAAGGAACATTCACCATGAAAATAAACCTGAGAAGTAAGGATAAATATAATTAACTTGTCTTTTACAAAGTTTAAATGTTGAATAAAATATATGACAAAGAGTGGGAGTAGCTAAATAGTGTTGAACTGTTCTAAGGTCCTTATATTGTTGGAGAAGTGGAAAAAGTACGAACATACTTCAGAAATAGTAGTCCACAATAGTCGAGAATAAATATTATATCCTCTAGGATAACCAAGGTACTTAAGATAGTCCACAATAGTCTAGAATAAATATTATATTCTGTAGGGTAACTAAAGTACTAAAAAGGAATTACAAGTATTTTAATAAAATGAAAAATAAATAATTATTCTAAAAATGGGAAAAAGGCTGGGTGAAGTGGCTCCTGACTGTAATCCCAGCACTTTGGGAGTCTGAGGTGGGTGGATCACAAGGTCAGAGTTCCAGAGCAGCCTGACCAACATGATGAAACCCCATCTCTACTAAAAATACAAAAATTAGCCAGGCATGGTGGCACACGCCTGTAATCTCAGCTACTCAGGAGGCTGAGGCAGGAGAATCACTTGAACCCAAGAGGCAGAGGCTGCAGTGAGCTGAGATGGCGCCACTGCACTCCAGCGGGGGCAACAGAGTGAGACTCTGTCTCAAATAAATAAATAAAATAAAATAAAAGCCAAAAAAAGGAAATAAGAATAAAAAAAGATAGTACAAATATAAAAATATTAAATCCAGGATTTTAAAGATTAAATCCAGAATTTTAATATAGAAGATTGTTTCAGAAGATGTGGAATAACTACCACTCTTATAGACTGTTGTGTAAATGTAAATCTGAACAACCATCTTGAAAATTCTTTTGGCAATATCTATTACAGTTAAATGTTTGTGTACCCTTTGACCCAGCAATTCCACTCCTGGGTATATATACTCAAGATCAATGAGTACTTCAGTCTAACAAAAGATATGTATAAGATATTCAATTAGCATTATTTATAGTAGCCCAAAATTAGAAACAGATGAATCATCCAATAACACAAAAAGTTATATATTCATAAAATGGAATACCCCTATTAAAATTATAAGGTATGAACTATAGGTATATACAAGAATCTCATAAATGTTTAAAACCTAATGTTGAATAAAATCAGCCATATGCAGGAGCATATATACTGCATGATACTATTTTTATGAAGCTCATTAACAGCCTAGTAACATTAATTCATTAATGGAATGAATCTATATAAATAGAGGTCAGTATAGGAGTTATCTTTTTTTGGGTTGTGGTTATTGACTGAGATGGCAAGAAGAAGGTTTATGGGGTATTTGTAAGATTTTTTTTTTTTTTTTTTTGAGATGGAGTCTCTCTCATCACCCAGGCTGGAGTGCAGTGGCGCAATCTCGGCTCACTGCAACCTCCGTCTCCTGGGTTCAAGTAATTCTTCTATCTCAGCCTCCCGAGTAGCTGGGATTACAGGTGCCCGCCACCACACCCAGCTAATTTTTGCATTTTTACTAGAGACGGGGTTCCATCACATTGGCCAAGCTGGTCTTGAACTTCTAAACTCAGGTGATCCACCTGCCTCGGCCTCCCAAAGTGCTGGAATTACAGGCATGAGCCACTGTGCCTGGCCTGTAAGATATTTTTTATCTGAGTTGTTCCACGTGTATGAAGCTATGTGAAAATTCAATAAGGTGTATACTTAAGATCTGTACATTCTGTTATGTGTAAATTATACATTAATATTTAAAAGAAAAATAAGTAGATTAATAAAACACAGTTTGGTGTTACAGATACCTATCTATGACCCAACCATTCCACATTTAAGTATATACCCAACAGATACGACTGGGAATTTTTTACACCAAAAGACTTTCATTACAATATTATTTTTATATGCAGACACTCAAAACAGTTCAATTGTCCACCAAGAGCAGAATGTAAAAATATTTTATGGATCATTGATAGAGTGGAATAAAATACAGCAGTTAAAGAACTGCTGCTACATCTGTGGTGTCACAAATATGCCTGCATTCATATAAATTTCCTCAGGAAAAATGAATCTATTGTAGAGGAAGTCAGAAGAGTGTTATATTCGGTAGAAGAAAATTAATGAGGCATGAAAGAGGCTTCTGAGGGGCTCTTGTTTATGGTAGTCACATGACTCAGTCCATATTGAAAGATTATAAAAATTGTACACTTATGATTTATGCACTTTTTAGTCTATAACAATGTATTCATTTGTAGGAGCTACTCTCCAAGGTACCACAAACTGGGTGGCTTAAAACAACTAACAGTTATTGTGTCACAGTTGGGGAAGCTAGAAGTCTGAAAAGAAGATGTAGTCAAGGTAGTTTCCTCCAGAAGGATATGAGGGAGGCTGTCCATGTCTCTTTCATCTCTCCCAGGTTCTGGTGGTTTGTTGGAAATCACTGGTATTTCTGAGTTTACAGATGTGTCAGCCCAGTCTTCCATATAGTGTCTGCATATCATCTTCCCTCTGTGCATGTTCCTCTTGTGTTCAATTTTCCCCTTTTTATAAGAACACTAGTAATATTGGATTAGTACCCACCCTAATGACTCCATTTTAACTAGATAACCTCTGTAAAGACTCTTTCTATATAAGGTCACATTCTAAAGTATTGGGGGTTAGGGCATTTGCATATATTTTCGGGAAAAACACAGTTCAACCCATAACAACATATAATTCCATTTTTAAAATCCCAAAATTACATCTAGCCTAAAAAGGAATGAAATTGAAATACAGATCACAGAGGCCTGCAGTAAGCCTTGACGATGTAATACCTATTTATAAACCAAATGTTAGAATGGCTTGAAACAGAATTGAACATTTTTGAGCTATAAGACACATAGGAGAAATTTTAAGTTCATTTTTTTTGGATGAGACATTGATTAGTCTCAACAAGACTGAATGATTTTCTTTTAAGGTCACACATTTAAATAGTTAACAGGAGAAATAGCAACCTGAATCATAGTCAAATACCCACCTACCCGCTTTCCAAGACAACTAAGGTCTCAAATTGTGCCCATTTTTCTCAAATTATTTCTAGAATATTTAGCAAAAGAGGCTTTTAATTTGGCATATCTTTGTCTACAATTTTGTTGTTTATGTAAAGAAAGGTAGATCAAGGGAATTTCATTTTAAAGGTGAGAATCAGAATGACGTTTGTGAAGCTATGATGCCTGTGCCATCTGGCATACACGAGGGTGTTGTACTAAATGGGATCAGAATGAGCTCCTTTTGGAAGGAAAGCTTTAATAGCCTGGGAAACATTAAGGGAATCTTCACTTTTTAATTTTTATTTTATTTTCTTTCTTTCTTTTTTTTTTTTTTTTGAGATGGAGTCTTGCTCTGTTGCCCAGGCTGGAGTGCAGTGGTGCGATCTCGACTCACTGCAATCTCCGCCTCCTGGGTTCACACCTTTCTCCTGCCTCAGCCTCCCGAGTAGCTGGGGCTACAGGTGCCTGCCACCACACCCGGCTAATTTTTTGTATTTTTAGTAGAGACGGGGTTTCACAGTGTTAGCCAGGATGGTCTCGATCTCCTGACCTTGTGACCCACCCACCTCAGCCTCCCAAAGTTCTGGGATTACAAGCGTGAGCCACCGTGCCAGGCCTTTTATTTTTAATAGAGCATTGGAAAATGAATTCTGCATAGCTGGCTAATGAAGGAAATCCAGAGTCATGCCAAAACCAAGTTTTAAAGGAATTTGCAATCCTTCACATTTCATTCAAGGAGGCAATGGAAATTTTGATGAAGAAATTTTTTAAAATCTTTCTTAAAAGGAGCCCTTACATTGGCATTGTATCATGACTAAAATCTTCCTCCCTCTCTCTCTCCCTTCTGTGCTTTTTGTTTCTCTTTTCTATCTTTCAATGACATCAGTTTCATGGAGATAAATGGTTAAAAGACAATGATTACAACACATGCAGTTGAGTGACACAAATCTTGTTGTAGTGTTAGAAATACATCAATACATTGGGATCATAAAGAGAAATGGCAAGAAAAAAATCTAAGTTAATAACAGAAAATGCTGATTCTCACAGTCCATGTAGAAAATAGACGTTTTTTTCTGTCAGTGGAGATAACTGAGACTAGTTAATACTGTCAATTCTGTTCCTTCTGAGTGAGCCAGGTGAGGCAAAATTTGGCAGATGAGTTGAAGGACAAAACTATTACCTTGGCAACATAAAAATTAATACTGTCTACATTGTTTACTAGGAAATGCATGCAAAATTAATACACTCTTGGTAGTACAGGTTGGTTTCACTTCTATAGTGTGTGGTTAATAGAAAGCTGATTCAACAGACGACAGATTCAACAGACGATGTAGAATTGTCTAAAATCCGGCCGGGTGCGGGGCCTCACACCTGTACTCCCAGCACTTTGGGAGGCGGAGGCGGGCAGATAACAATGTCAGGAGATCGAGACCATCCTGGCTAACATGGTGAAACCCCGTCTCTACTAAAAAAACAAAAAAATTAGCCGGGAGTGGTGGTGGGCACCTGTAGTCCCAGCCACTCCGGAGGCTGAGGCAGGAGAATGGCGTGAACCCGGGAGGCGGAGCTTGCAGTGAGCCGAGATCGCGCCACTGCACTCCAGCCTGGGCAACAAAGCGAGACTCCATCTCAAAAAAAAAAAAAAAAAAGAATTGTCTGAAATTCATCTTCAGTGAGTCCATGGCATGTTTTGGAATTGACTCACTTGTTTGCCTCAGGAACAGTAGCTGTTCAGATTTGTTCTGTCTTTGATTTTGGAAATGAGGTTACCGTGCTCTGTAGTGTCGGGAAGATGACATGGCATAAGTAGGCAAACGGCTAGGCATTTTCTCAGCAGTAAATTACCAGTGCCCTTACTTGCCATGATACCCACAACAGGCAGAGGCAGTTTCCTGAGGCAATCCAGGCCACAAAGAACTGTACATTTGGGGAAAACATATCTTCAAATATATATGTTAAAATCTAAAAAACTGGTTAGTATGTATTACTTTTGTGGATATTTAAACATTCCCTATGCATAAAGACCTAGTTAAAGAGATGCAGGCTTTTGGCATGTTAAGTAACTCCTTGATGAGAAATCACACTACGAATAATAAATATGACTTAATAAAAATGAAAAATAATGAGATTAGTTACTATTGAATTATTCTTGCTTAGAATGCCCCTGAATTTCAGTCATAGAAGTTCACTTGTACCTGGGTAAGTTACAAGTTCTTATTTGTGCTGGTTTCTGTTCCATTGGCAATTAAAATTTTGGTAAGTTGAATAAAAGATCTTTCTAAAAAGGGAGTTCTTTTTTTTTTTTCTTTTTTGGGGGGACGGAGTCTTGCTCTGTCACCCAGGCTCGAGTGCAGTGGCGCCATCTCGGCTCACCGCAAGCTCCTCCTCCCGGGTTCACGCCATTCTCCTGCCTCAGCCTCCCGAGTAGCTGGGACTACCGGCGCCCGCCACCATGCCCGGCTCATTTTTTTTTGTAATTTTAGTAGAGACGGGGTTTCACCGTGTTAGCCAGGATGGTCTCCATCTCCTGACCTCATGATCCGCTCTCCTCGGCCTCCCAAAGTGCTGGGATTACAGGCATGAGCCACCGCGCCCGGCCAAAAGGGAGTTCTTATATTGGCAATGTATCATGATTAAAGTTATCCTCCCTCTTTCTCTCCCTCCCACATATGTATTTTCGTGGAAGTATATGTACATGTGATTTGTGCCATTTGTGTGTGTGTAGGTAAATGAAAGTGGCATTGAGAAAATCTCACATTAAGAAAAATTTGAGATAGTACAATCCTTATGCATCATATGTTGCATAATGTTTGACTATTAAGAAATTTGCATCACACGTCTACTTATTTCATTAAACATGTTACAGGCAATTAATTTACTTATACCCTCCATTTCCTTTTTTCCCCTCTCTGGTTCTCCTGCTGCAGGGTCATTATACATTCCTACTCACAAAATGTCCTTGTTTTTTCCCTTACTCCTGTCATTGATCTTCTGAATCTTTCCGGTGAACTTAGCATGGATGTTTTGATAGAAAGCTCTGGCATTAACTCTGGAGTTGTTTTGCAAGGAAGGTTGTTCGCTTTTTCACCATTTTTTTTTTTCAGGTCCTTGAAGTGTTTTCACATAGATATTTCACAAGGGCCATTTCAGAATTGAGAACATTTGGCGTGCACTCTTCCTCTTTTGGTCCCAGAGTTATTATGAGTCCTACTTGAAATTATGTTTGCTCCCCTGTTTCATGAAATATTGCACTTACTCATTAGTTTTTAGTTTGAACTCTCCTGGGAGGTCTAATGTAGAGTTTGGACAAGGACACGTTTGAACTCTCCTGGGAGGTCTAATGTAGAGTTTGGACAAGGACACAGATTCATAATAAACCTACCCAGTCAATTTGGTATAAAGGCTTAGAAGGTGGAACTGGCCACATTTTGAATTGGAGGTAAGGATCAGGAATGGTAATGGAGAGACATACAGGATTTTCTTATGGGAACAAGAAACAACCTCTGGACAGTATTAGAGCCCAGAGAGTGATAAGCCTCTTCTAACTTCAATATTCTATGTACAAATTCACGAGACATTTTTTTTTCTTTTTTTTTTTTGGAGATGGAGTCTCACTCAGTATCCCAGGCCGGAGTGCAATGGTGCGATCTCGGCTCACTGCAAGCTGCGCCTCCCAGGTTCATGCCATTCTCCTGCCTCAGCCTCACGAGTAGCTGGGACTACAGGTGCCTGCCACACCGGGCTAATTTGTGTATTTTTAGTAGAGACTGGATTTCACTGTGTTAGCCAGGATGGTCTCCATCTCCTGACCTCGTGATCCACCCGCCTCGGCCTCCCAAAGTGCTGGGATTACAGGCGTGAGCCACCGCGCCCAGCGGAGACTTTTAATTGCCAGACTGCATTGCATAAACCAAAGGCCAACAGAGAGGTGACGTTTCAAATTACTGACACAACAAGAGCCGAGATCAGAAAGCTCCAACTTAATGCAAACACCGACAAGAAATCCGACAGAAATGACTTCTGTATCTGCTCAACTTAACATAACATGACATATTGTCAAGCGCATTTGGCTTTTTAGGTAGAATTGTCTAAAAAGGTTTAACTGCTTTAGAAAATATAAATGTGAAGATTTGTGGTATTCAGGTTTATATACAAGATATTTCTACATTTAAAAGAGACAGAGTGGAAAAGCTTGGTATAAGATTTGTAAAATATGTTTGTAATAATGCTAATGGAAGAGGTGAGAGTTGGGTGGGGTGGGGTGTAGATGGGAACATGGTTTGGGCATTGGGGAAAGGGAAGTCATGCTGTGAATGAAATAGTGAGGCATGTTATTAAGGTGTGTTTTATGTCTCCATTGAAATGTTATAGAGAGAAATTTAAAATAGATCATGATGGGTTTTGAATCTGACTTCTAATTTTAAAATGTTATGAGCTTTGTTGCTTTTCTATTTCATACACATTTCTTTATGGGTTTCACTTAGACTGCATGAAATTGCAGATGCCAATTGCCTTTTAACAAAATTAAATTCACATATATGTATAATTTGCATGTATATATTCATGGAATTTTTTATTCTACACATGATATATTATTTTAAAATGGTTTATCAATGACATAACGTATAATTTTTCTATACTTTCTGTTTTCTGGTTTGGATTTTTTCTGGCAACACTAATTTTCACCGACCTATACTCATTAATAGTATAAAATTGTACAAGTGCATATTTTACCATGATTACATTTGAATAGATGACTGGAGGTACATCTATGATGACTAATACTTTCTAAACACATATTTACTTCTTATATATCTGTGTAAATGATTGTAAGAGGAAGGGGAAAATAGAGATGTATCATTATGTATACCGTCTTAAAGCATATTCAACTGCTCTCATGTTTGGAGAATTTTGAATGTGATGAATATTTCTCTTTCACCGCTAACAGGTTGTATGTGTGAGCCAGATTTTATTGCAAGTGTTTGAAAGACTATTGCAAATATCGGATATTGCCAGACAGTTGGTAAAAAGCAAATTGAGTCTATTGAGAAATTAATTTACCAGCTGAAAGAAGTACATTTGCCTTAGAGTCATCAGATATTCTACCCACCAGACTCATCTCCAAGATAGCATCCCTAATGAGCTTCCTAAACCAACTAAACATAAGCAGGAAGCATCAGTCATCAAAAGTGACTATTTTCAGCCAATCAGCTGACTGCACAAACTGCATGGCATTGAGGAAAGGAAGAACATTCTGAAAGTTTTTTTCTTTTTTCATTCTGCCCTCACTTTGTTGGTTTCTCAGTTTTACGGATGCAATGTCACGCGCAGAACCCTGTAAATGAGCATAGTTCATTCAAGTATATAAAGTGCTTTCATGTATTATTATTCAGTGGAATAAAATGAATTTTAACAGGCTTAAGTGATTTTCCTGAAGGCACACAATTGATATGTGGCTGGAATTCAAAATCGTGTCTTTTCCTCTGTTCTGATTGTTCTATAAATAGGGGTGTAGTGATTGATTTTCTACCCACCATGACAGGGAATAGGTTCAAAACTTAAAACCCTGTTCGTTTCATAATTAGGTAGACTCAGATGACAGGTTCAAGGTAGGGAGGGGAGCCAGTCATTTTTACTCCCATATGGGTTTGCTCCTTCAAAGACAGGATTGGGGTAGCAGTGTCAGTTCCTACAGGTTATAACGATCTTAATGATAAAGTTAACTAACCATAACTGAATACTCATAATGTGCTAGCACTTTTCATAATGTATCCCAAATAATACTCACAAAACCTTCCAAATAAATATTGCCTTTTTGTTGTCTTTGTTCTATTTTGTTTGAGACAGGGTCTCACTGCTGCCCAGGCTTTAGTGCAGTGATACAATCATGGTTCACTGCAGTGTCAAACTCCTGGGCTTAAGCAATCCTCCTACCTCAGCCTCCCAAGAAGCTGAGACTACAGGCATGCACCACCACTCCCAGCTCCAAATAAATATTCTTATCCCATTGTACTGATGCAGAAAAACGTATGGCCCGGAGAAGTAATGTTAAGTTTATTGGGGGATTTAACTTGTAAAAAATTATTTTATCAAACCCTAATGTAAACTGTGGACCCTGGGTGATAGTGATGTGTCAGTGTAGGTTCATCGATTATAACAAATGCATCATTCTGGTGCAGGATGTTGACAGTGGGGGAAGCTGTGTGTGTAAGGGGAGTAGGGAGTTTATGGGAACTCTTCTACTTTCCACTCAATTTTGCTGTGAGCCTAAAACTACTCTAAAAAAATTAAGTTTATTAATCAAGAAAAAAATTCTTATATTTTATGAATATATGGGACAGCTATTCACGTATGTGGTAAAAATGAGATTTGTTACAGTACTCAGCAGGAGTGTGTCTAATACGACTGATATTCATGTGTCACTTATAAAAACTGGCTTCATTATCAATCTATAGATTCATTTCATTTGTGTATGTTCGCTTAAGGGCGCACACATGGAAACCCTTTGGTGTTATTAGAGGTCTGTTGGGAGGGCTCCTTTTTGGTGGAAGCTATGTCTATTTCTCAAAAGTGATTTAAGAGTGAGATGTGAAATAGCACTTGCCCCCGAGGATGGAGCCAACAGAGCATAGGGGATTTATTTGATGCTATCTCTGAGAGACTGGAGAGAGGAATATAAAGAGCTTATCCCTTAAGAAAGAATAGGGGAGGACTTCCTTACCTGATATCTCAGATCATGAAGCTACAGTTCTCTCCCTGCTTTAGGGAAAATTAATAATAACAGACTTTTTGCAAAAATCAATTACTGAACATATTCCTATATTCTAGATTTATAATGAAGCATTTTTGTACATATTCATTAAAAAGAGTAATTAGAACATTTTTCTCTGGTTTATAGTAACTAGGATGGCAACACATATATCTTGGAAGTATTTTGTGGTATGATTCTTCAACATAAAATTATTCTTAAAAACTTCTTAGAAGTCTCCAGGTGCTCAGGAATAAAGTCACTTTAAATCATTCCTTATTGACCATAAGAAAAATAATTAGGCAAGACCACAAAACTAAATGTTTAGACTGTTTCTCCTGTTTCCTGATTTTCAGGTTATTTTTTATCCCAATTTTATTTTGCTGTATAGTCATACATTTCATCTTTGAAATAAAGTATATAATAATCACTTTTTTTTTTTTTTTTTTTTGAGACGGAGTCTTGCTCTGTCACCCAGGCTGGAGTGCAGTGGCATTATCTTGGCTCACTGTAAGCTCCACCTCCCAGGTTCACACCATTCTCCTGCCTCAGCCTCCCCAGTAGCCGGGACTACAGGCACCTGCCACCATGTCCCGCTAATTTTTTTTTTTTTTTTTCAGTAGAGACGGGGTTTCACCGTGTTAGCCAGGTTGGCCTTGATCTCCTGACCTTGTGATTTTCAAAGCTGTTCGAGGGCATTTATCAGGCTTTTAACTCTAGGTACTCTTTCCCACAGTGTGAAGGCCAAGAGAAGGGATCCTGGGCTCTCTTCCCTGGCCCCAGGATGGGAATTCAGGGGGAAAAGTTCACCTACTCTTATCCCACAAAAGAAAACTTATTCATCAGTTGTCAAGCTAAGGAGCTTCAGAGTCCATAAACAGGGAAATTGCTAAGAGCTTATCAGTAGCGTCTACCCCTCATCTCCACCTGGGGTCACATGGAGAATGATGGTGGGGGCACCGATCTTGTCCTACTTCAAGTGAAAAGCAGGGGTGTGGGGGGGTTTCATTGTGAAGGGCTCCTTTGTTAAAATTCCTTCCAATTCCAGGAAAAACATGCACTCCAAAGCCATTATCTCTTTTACTTCTTACTAGGGGACTTCCAGGAAAGAGACAGAGAGAGGAGAAAGAAGAGGGCAAAACAGCTGCAGTGAATTTGGTTACCTCTCCAATTGCTTTTCTTGTTGCAGAATATTTCACATCCCAGGATTTTCCTTCTTGACCTCTGGACTGTTGATACACCCAAGATCTTAATATGCTTTCAATCACAGGTTAAAGACATCAAGCGCCAGATCGGTTGGGCCTAGGAGTTCCAGACCGGCCTGGACAACATGGTGAAACCCAGTCACATTTTTTTTTTTTAAGGGGGAGATTTGCTTTTGTTGCCCAGGCTGGAGTGCAGTGGCGAGGTATCGGCTCCGGGACCTCTGCCTCCCGGGTTTGGGTGGCTCTCCTGCCACAGCCTCCCGAATGGCTGGGATTGCAGTGTAAGCTACCATGCCTGACTAATTCCCTAACTGTGCAACTACAAGGTCACTAAACAAATAAACTCAAGTCACAAAACATATTTTTCCTTAAATGGTAAAAAATAATATAATGTATGTTTCAATTAAATAAGTATCTTTGTTTCTCTATAATATGCTTCCCCCTGCACAGATCTGCCCCCTCGCCCCACATAATGCTTGAAAGATAACTCTTGGTTCAGTACTCAATCCTTTAAATGTTAATCCGACTGGGCCAGTGCACCTAAATAATTAATAATGTCCTCCTAAACCCCACGAGTCTATCTAATTCCTTAAAAGTCCCGCTACAGGATTGCAGGTGTGAGCCACCGCGCCCAGCCCACTTTGTTAATCAGAGAGGAATAGATGGGCCTGGCGTGGTGGCTCACCCTTGTGATCCAGGGACTTTGGATGGCGGAGCGCGGCGGATCGCTTGAGCCTAGGAGATCCAGACAGGCCTGGGCAACATGGTGAAACTCGGTCTCTTTTTTTTTTTTTTTTTGAGGCGGAGTTTAGCTCTTGTTGCCCAGGCTGGAGTGCAGTGGTGCAGTCTTGGCTCCCCGCCACCTCCACCTCTTGGGTTTGGGTGGTTCTTCTGCCTCAACCTCCCTAATGGCTGAGATTGCAGGTGTGAGTCACCATGCCCGGCTAATTTTCGTTTTTTTCTTTTTCTTTTTTTTTTTTTTTGGTACACACAGGGTTTCTCCCTGTTGGTCAGGCTGGTCTCAAACTCAGGACCTCAGGTTATCCGCCCGCCTTGGCTTCCGGGGCTGCTGGGATTGCAGGCGTGAGCCAGCGTGCAAGGCCCAACTGATTAATCAGAAAGGAATAGAGCGGCCTGGCTGGTGGCTCACGCTTGTGATCCCAGGACGTCGGACGGCGGATTGCGGGGGATCACTTGAGCCTAGGAGTTCTACACCGGCCTGGGCAACATGGTGAAACCCGGTCTCTCTTCTTTTTTTTTTTTTTTTTTGGTACAGACAGGGTTTCTCCATGTTCATCAGGCTGGTCTCAAACTCCCGACCTCAGGTTATCCGCCCGCCTCCTCGGCCTCCGGGGGTGCTGGGATTGCAGGCGTGCGCCAGCGCGCCCAGCCCAGTTTATTAATCAGAAAGGAATAGATCGGCCTGGCATGGTGGCTCAGGCTTGTGATCCCAGGAATTTGGATGGCTGAGCGCGGTGGATCGCTTGAGCCTAGGAGTTCCATACTTGCCTGGGCAACATGGTGAAACCCGGTCACTTTTTGTTTGTTTTGAGGCGGAGATTCGCTCTTGTTGCCCAGGCTGGAGTGCAGTGGTGAGGTCTTGGCTCAACCGGCCTCCGCCTCCCAGGTTTGGGTGGTTCTCCTGACACAGCCCCCCGAGTGGCTGGGATTGCACGCCTAAGCCACCATGCCCAGCTCATTTTGTTTTTTGTTTGTTTTTGTTGTTGTTGTTGGAGATGGGGTTTCTCCATGTTCATAAGGCTGGTCTCAAACTCCCGACCTCAGGTTATCCACCCGCCTTGGGCATCCGGAGGTGCTGGGATTGCAGGCTTGAGCCAGCGCCCAAGGCCCAATTTACAAATCAGAAAGGAATAGTGCGGGGAATCCCTTGAGCCTAGGAGTTCCAGACAGGCCGGGGCAACATGGTGAAACCCGGTCTTTTTTGTTTTTCTGAGGCAGTTTCACTCCTGTTGACCGGTTGGAGTGCAGTGGTGCGGTCTCAGCTCCCGGCGGCCTCCGCCTCTTGGGTTTGGATCGTTTTCCTGCCTCAGCCTCCGGAGCGGCTGGGATTGCAGGTGTGAGCCACCATGCCTGGCTAATTTTTTTTTTTTTTTTTTTGTACAGACGCGGTTTCTCCCTTCATCAGGGTAGTCTCAAACTCCTGACCTCAGGTTAACCGCCTGCTTCGGCCTCCCGGGGTGCTGGGATTGCAGGCGTGAGCCACCATGCCCGGCTAATTTTTTTTTTTTTTTTTTGGTACAGACGGGGTTTCTCCCTTCTTCAGGGCAATCTCAAACTCCTGACCTCAGGTTAACCGCCTGCTTCGGCCTCCCGGGGTGCTGGGATTGCAGGCGTGAGCCACCATGCCCAGCTTTTTATTTTTTTTCTTTTTTGGTAGAGACGGGTTTCTCCATGTGGATCACGCTGGTCTCAAACTCCCGACCTCAGGTGATCTGCCCGCCTCGGCCTCCCAGGGTGCTGGGATTGCAGGAGTGAGGCACCGCGCCAGGCCCAATTTATTAATCAGAAAAGAACAGATGCGCCTGGTGTGGCGGCTCACCCTTGTGATTCCCAGGACTTCAGATGGCCCAGCGTGGCCGATCGCTTGAGCCTAGGAGTTCCAGGCCGGCTGGGGCAACATGCTGAAACCCAGTCTCTCCCTCTCTTTTTTTTTTTTTTTTTTTTTGAGAGGGAGTTTCGCTCTTGTTGCCCAGGCTACAGTGCAGTGGCAGGGTCTGGCTCCCAGCAGCCTCGGCCTCCCAGGTTTGGGTGGTTCTCCTGCCTCAGCCTCTGGAGTGGCTGGGATTGCAGGCGTGAGCCACCATGCCCTGCTAATTTTGTATTTTGTATTTTTTTTTTTTTTGGTAGAGATGGAGTTTCTCCATGTTGGTCAGGCTGGCCTCAATCTGACCTCAGGTTATCCGCTGGCCTCGGCCTCCCGGGGTGCTAGGATCGCAGGCGTGAACCACCGCGCCGGGCCCAATTTTTAATCAGACAGGAATAGATCGGCCTGGCGTCATGGCTCACGCTTGTGATCCCAGGACTTTGGACGGCTGAGCATGGCAAATCGCTTGAGCCTAGGAGATCCAGACCCGCCTGGGCAACATGGTGAAACCTGGTTTTGTTCGTTTTTGTTTTGTTTTGTTTTTGAGGCGGAGTTTCCCTCTTGTTGCCCAGGCTGGAGTGCAGTGGCCTGATCTGGGTTCCCCGGGCCTCCGCCTCCCGGGCGAAGGGTGATTCTCCTGCTTCAGCCTCCTGAGTGGCTGGGATTGCAGGTGTGAACCACCATGCCTGGCTTATTTATTTATTTATTTATTTTGGTTGAGATGGGGTTTCTCCATGTTAGTGGGGCTGGTTTCCAGCTCCTAACCTCGGGTGATCCGCCGGCCTTGGCCTTCCGGGGTGTTGCGATGGCAGGCGTGCGGCACTGCGCCTGGCCCAAAACCCAGACCCTTAACGGAAAAACAAAACAAAAATCACAAAGATTAGCCAGGCCTGGTGGACCCCGCAGCTAGTCCCAGCCACTCTGAAGGCTGATGGAGGAGGATTGCTTGAGCCGGAGAGGGGTGGGGGTGGAGGTGGCAGTGAGCCATCATGGCGCTGCTGCAGTCCAAACTGGGCAACAGAGCGGCACCGTGTCTCAGGAAAAGGGAAAGGAAAATAATAATAAAGAAAAAGAAAGTATACAAAATTGCTAAATCCAGGAACAGCTTCACAATATATTGAGAGAAATAGAGGCAAAGGTTAGCAGACGCCAATGCTCACTTAGTGGAACTGCAGGTGTCCCCAAACAGAAGGCTGCTAGTTTTCCAAAAGAAATATATTATTGACAAAAAAAAAAGTTGGTTTGCTACAATATACAAATAGCTAAACTTTATATAGCCACGACCCTCTTGTAGCACTGCTCTAAGCCTTTTCCTGCTCTGAAATAGCTACTATTGTTACCTTCATTGTAGAGAAAACAGATGCCAGAGGTTGTTGTGGAAGGACCGCGAAAACTGACTAGGAAATTGACTTCTAAGTTTAGGACTTAAAGGTTCTTCCTGCTCTGCTCCTTACATTGCTACATTTTAGTTAACATACCTATTAAAATACTGGTCCTTTCTATATTTGGAGGGACTCGTCCTGCAGTTTGAAGTTTTTTCTTAGGCTAAGCATTTGGTCAGAAGATCATCTGCGTTTTATGTCAGTTTAAGTTTAGACATTGTTCAGTAAGGAATGTAAATATGAGCAAACAGTTATCTGATTAAATAGAAAACCTAGAAGAAAAATCACCTATGAGGAAGTCAAGAAAATGTGAACTCTGGATTTGTGGCTATTTTCAGAATACTAATTTTTTGGTATTTAATGGCATTGTGAATATATTTATTTTAAAAAATTCCTTGTCTTCTACAGATACATATAAGGTAATTAAAAAATGATATGATGTACAGATTTTACTTCAAAATAATTCAGAAGAAGAAGGACTGTATATAAATGAAGTGGGAATATAAATGAAACAAAACTGGCTGTGGCCAGGTGTGGTGACTCATGCCTGTAATCCCAGCACTTTGGGAGACTGAGGCAGGTGGATCACTTGAGGTCAGGAGTTCAAGACCAGCCTGGCCAACGTGGTGAAACATCATCTCTACTAAAAATACAACAGTTAGCCAGATGTGGTGCCGGGTGCCTGTAATCCCAGCTACTCGGGAGGCTGAGGCAGGAGAATAACTTGAACCTGGGAGGCAGAATTTGCAGTGAGCCAAGATCACGCCACTGCACTCCAGCCTGGGCAACCATAGCAAAATCCCACCTTTAAAAACAAACAAACAACAACAAAAAATAACAAAAACAAAAAAACTGTCCATGCCATGAATGAAAAATTGTTGATGATGTGTATCTGTAGGGCAATTATATTATTTTTCTCAACATTTTTTACGTCTGAAACTTTTTATTGAACACATGCACACGTCCCTTGTAACTGGGGCTGCTTCCCCATTATTCTCTCAGTAGCCCTTCTGATTTTCACTTCATCTTCATTCTTAGAGACTCTGGATTTTTTTTTTTTTTTTTTTGGCAAGTTCAAATATGTCTTTGCAAGGACTATCCAGTATGTCTACCTACTCAGCCATATTATCAGAAACAGAAAAAGTGTCTAGATTCTTTTCTTGTCCTGTTAAGATTTTTTAAATTCCAAGAACAGTCACCTTCTACCAGACACTCTGATGTTGGAAGACAAAGCATATTTTGTAAGTGGAATGATTTCTGGGCTCAAATTTAGAACAAAGCCACAGATTTCAACAACCCAAAAATAACTTACTGTGACTCACCAAATTTAGAAAGATGGAAATTATTTAAAGAAAGAAAACCTTAATTTACTATGTGACCTCTAAGTATCTGGGCTGAAAATTGTAAAGGTAGAAAGGTAAATCAAAAGATATAGAGACTGTAATCATGCACTTAATGAAGTGCTAAATCAAAGTATTTTTGGCATACGTGGAAGAGTTTAATTTTATCACATTTTTTACTGTTACTATAGCTATTTGCAAGTACATATAAAACTACAGTGTTACATATAAACTACAAAAAAACTTTTTAAAAAAATTTTATTATTATACTGTAAGTTTTAGGGTACATGTGCACAATGTGCAGGTTAGTTACATATGTATACATGTGCCATGCTGGTGTGCTGCACCCATTAACTTGTCATTTACATTAGGCATATCTCCTCAGGCTATCTCTCCCCCCTCCCCCCACCCCACAACAGGCCCCAGTGTGTGATGTTCCCCTTCATGTGTCCATGTGTTCTCATTGTTCAATTCCCACCTATGAGTGAGAACATGCGGTGTTTGGTTTTTCGTCCTTGCGATAGTTTGCTGAGAATAATGGTTTCCAGTTTCATCCATGTCCCTACAAAGGACGTGAACTCATCCTTTTTATGGCTGCATAGTATCCCATGGTATATATGTGCCACATTTTCTTAATCCAGTCTCTCATTGTTAGACATTTGGGTTGGTTCCAAGTCTTTGCTATTGTGAATAGTGCCACAATAAACATACGTGTGCATGTGTCTTTATAGCAGCATGATTTATAGTCCTTTGGGTATATACCCAGTAATGGGATGGCTGGGTCACATGGTATTTCTAGTTCTAGATCCCTGAGGAATCACCACACTGACTTCCACAAGGGTTGAACTAGTTTACAGTCCCAAGAACAGTGTAAAAGTGTTCATATTTCTCCACATCCTCTCCAGCACCTGTTGTTTCCTGACTTTTTAATGATCACCATTCTAACTGGTGTGAGATGGTATCTCATTGAGGTTTTGATTTGCATTTCTCAGATGGCCAGTGATGATGAGCATTTTTTCATGTGTTTTTTGACTGCATAAATGTCTTCTTCTGAGAAGTGTCTGTTCATATCCTTCACTCACTTTTTGATGGGGTTGTTTGTTTTTTTCTTGTAAATTTGTTTGAGTTCATTGTAGATTCTGGATATTAGCCCTTTGTCAGATGAGTAGGTTGCGAAAATTTTCTCCCATTTTGTCAAAAATCAACTTTTTAAGAAATGAGACTAATCTAGCAACTTTATTTAAAAGTTTATCTTAAGGAAATAATTAAGGATGGCTGTACAAAAAGGATTTAGCCATGACATGAGAATGTTCTCCCTGGCAAATCAATGGAAATTATTAAATGTGCAAAAGGGAACTGTTGGAATAAATTGTAATACCTTCATATGATCATATGATCATATATCATAACCTTTTAAAATGATATTGAAGAGCTGCATAAATTGACTTAAACACATCTTCGCAACACATCACTGAATAGCAGAAATTTGGGCCAGCAAAGAACATAGAGTTGGTCCAATTTCTACAAAAAAAAAGAAGACTCTAATAGCATGACAGCAGGGAAGAGGGAATATGTCAACGTATGTGTGTATATGTATGTATATGCATAGCAAGTATGAACTTGAAAGGATATATTTCAAATTGTTTACAGAGATTACCCCAGAGAGGTAAATAACTTTGGCCTTTGGTGTTCTATATTCCACATATTCTGAATTTTGTTTTTTTATTTAAATAGAGATGGGATCTTAGCCAGGAGCAGTGGCTCACCCCTGTAATCCCAGCACTTTGGGAGGCTGAAGAGGGCAGATTGCTTGAGGCAGGAGTTGGAGACCAATCTGGCCAACAAGGCAAAACTCTGTTTCTACTAAAACTACAAAAATTAGCCAGGTGCAGTGACTCATGCCTGTAACCCCAGGTACTCGGGAGGCTGAGGCATGAGAATTGCTTGAACCAGGGGGTGGAGGTTGCAGTGAGCCGAGATCACACCACTGCACTCCAGCCTGGGCAACAGACCAAGACTCTGTCAAAAAACAAAATGAAACAAAATGAAACAACAACAACAAAACAGTAATAAAGAGAAAACCTCATGGACAGGAGCAATGTCTCATGCCTGTAATCCCAGTGCTTTGGGAGGCCAAGATGGGAGAATCGCTTGAGGCCAGGAGTTCAAGACCAGCATGGGCAACATAGCAAGACCTTTTCTCTACAAAAAAATTAAAAATTAGCCAGGCATAGTAGTGCATGCTTATACTCCCAGCTACCCGGGAGGCTGAGGTGGGAGGATCACTTGAGCCTGAGAGTTGGAGGTTGCAGTGATCTGTGATCACACCACTGGGAAGCTACGACCCCATCCCTGCCTCCTTCCTATGTCCAATGCTAGCAATAAATAAGTTTCCCAGACACAAATAATTATTAGAACCTCCTTCCCAAGTGCCAGCTCCAACCTCTGCTAGGTAGGATACAGGGGCAGCCCTACCCTCTGGAATATACAAAATGTTACAGACACAATATGTACACTGGGGAAGGGGGGTCACCCCAGCAGCCCGTGCCCTCACCTGATCCACAGTTAGCCCCACTGTCCTACCTCAGCTACTTCTCTGAATAAGAAGATTGGAGCCCCCACTGAGGGAAAAGTTGCTATGGTGAGAGTAAGGAGGCCACGAGGCCTCCTCCAAACAAACCAACTCTACCAGCCTCTGGCTCTTAAATAACAATCATCATCATCCAGAAATTTAAGGACTCAGCCCTGGTCAAGGTGGCAAAGGGTCTGTTTGTCTTTTCCCATTAGACAGAGGTCTTGTCTTGCTACCCTAATTGTAAAGGAGTGACTGGGAAGGGGTGGTAGGGACATGGTGGTGGTGGAGACTCCAGCCCCACTTCTCCAGGATTTGCTGATAGGGGCCTGCTTTTAATTTTTATTTTCATTCCATGACTTTTTTTTTTTGAGACGGAGTCTCGCTCTGTTGCCCAGGCTGGAGTGCAGTGGTGCAATCTTGGCTCACTGCAAGCTCTGCCTCCCGGGTTCATGCCATTCTCCTGCCTCAGCCTCCCATGTAGCTGGAACTACAGGCACCCACCACCACGCCCAGCTAATTTTTATTTTTGTATTTTTAGTAGAGATGGGGTTTCACCATGTTAGCCAGGATGATCTCAATTTCCCGACCTCATGATCTGCCCGCCTTGGCCTCCCAGAGTGCTAGGATTACAGGCATGAGCCACAGCACCTGGCCCCCATGACTTTTTTTTTAAATCCCATAACTTCTTTTTCATAACTTTTTTTTGTAACTTTTCATAAAACTTTTTTCTACTTTTTTGCCACAAGTTTTTTTGCCACAACTTTTTTACATTTTTTATCCTGTAACTTTTCCACCCCATAACTTTTTTTATCCCATAACTTTTTAATTTTGTGTTCTTTTAATAAACACTTGCATAGTTACATTACAATTTTGTAAAAATGAAACAGATTATCTCGTGCCAAGCATGCCCAGCATTTGCACAGTATCAATACCTTCAATACTATAGTTTTCAAGACATGCAAAATAAAATTTTAAGGCAAAAACAGCACTTTGCAACAACTTAATAATTTATTACATTACAGTAGCATCACACCAGCAGTCAATAATGCCACGTGAGGCAAAAGTCTTTCAGTATTTCCATTATACATTCTGTTTACAAGAATTCATAAACTGGAAAAATTCATTCCAAGAAAACTTGGCAAATAAAGCTTTGGACTAGAATTGGCATTTCTTTCTCTAGTTTTCCTTCCCACTGTTTCTTTCTTTTATACTACAGTATTCATATTTTAAAATGTTTTAACTTATTTCAGAACATTAAGATAACAGTTACATTTTTTAATAGTTACATTGTTTTAAAATGACTCTTTAAGGTAAAGTTTTAGAGAAACTATATTATGGATAGGGCAGATTTACATTTTCAAATTTTCTAAAAATCAGCTTTGGTATTAGAACTGATTTTTGTTCATTTCTGGAAAACCTATCAGATTTAATCCAATACTTTAAAAATGATTATTATATTTGCAATCTTTAAATAGGTGTTTTGATTCTTCCTACAGAAATTAAAATGTATTCAGTGGAGCTCACATTTTAAAATTCTGTTTCTGATGAACTCTAACCTTCCAATGTTGCCTTCTAAGCAAATTGAAAGCTGCCTTATACTGAATGAGGAAGAGCACAAATACTCAGCTGAATGAGGTATCACAAAAGACTGCATACACTTTGAAGAAAGACTTAAGTTATTGTCATACGATTTCCATTGTTTTTAGCTTTTTCTTAAATGTATGACAAATACCTACACAAAGAGTGCTATTTCAGTTAATATAGTAAATTTATTTTCCAGACTGACGTTTAGCTTAAATATGCCAGTGTGTGATTTAATCCATAAGCACCTGATGAACACATTATTGTCAGATTGGTTACAGATGCTAAACACTATCTGAAGGTCGTTCCTAGTCATTGACATTTATCAGGGTAAAAGTGAAGTGATTTCAATGATAAAAGTACCTTTGAAATACTTTATCAATGTATTAGATAAACCCAGTTTCAGAATGATAAAGGAAAAACATTAGACCAAATAATGTGGCTAATTAACAGTGGTCAGATTTCTAGCCTGAGGGTTTAAAATGGACTTAAAGTAACTGTCTTTAAACTGAGCCCAAAGAATGCAAAAGCGGCAAGTTCAGAAAATAAAAGGCAAGAACAGGACATTAAGTCCTGTCATGAGGATGCCAAATGCTAAAAATGGAGATGGCCTAGTAACTAGAAATCCCCACCGCAGGGAGCACATATACATATCTCCCTACATCCTAATAATATGATGTGTTTTGAAACACAGACATTAGGACTTCATGAAGTTTGAACTGTTGAGTCTTTCCCAAGCATCATCAAGTTATGATTTAGGCAATGTATGACTGAAATTCATTCATTCATCATGCATAGGCACAATCACATAAATACTGCACAAAATATGTCCCAAACTGAAACCAAGAGGTACAAAAACATATTTCGCTCTTCGTAGTTTGTGAAGAAATATAACTCTGTGATTGTGTAGACGCATTTCCTAATACACTGACATTCACAAATAGTAGATTGCACTGCAGTTTGTAAACACTTTAAATTGCATAAACTTCTCCTTGATTTTCAAATATAGAATAATACTGTTTACTAAAACTCCTTTTTGTTTCAACTAAGTACTCTCACATATATTAGTGTGTAATAATGTTTATTATTATTTTTTAAAGTGTTTTCCATTCCTTCTTTCTTATATCCATTAAGTCCAAATGAGCTCTCATTTTATTTCAATGGAAAAGAGAATGGAAAAGAGGGGAAGGTAACTTGGATAAAGTATGAGCACTTACTACCATATGTATTCTAGTTCTGTAGTTTTCAAACTTCAGGGAGAATCTCAAGGATTATTAAAGCACAGATAGCTGTCCCTCTTTTGCACTTTCTGATTCAGGAGGTGTGGGGCTGGCCCAGGAATTTGCATGTCTAACAAGTTCCCATGTGTTGCTGATGCTGAGGGTCTAAGGACTACCATGTGAGAATCAGTGGTTTAGTGGATATCTACCTAATGAATACATGTTGTATTTCCTTTAGCACCTGTGATTATAGAGGAAACATCTTTCAACTGGAAGATGTCATTAAACAGAGGATAAGAGATCAGGTCAGTAAGAATTAAATTTAAATTAATTGAAATGTCACTGAAATGTTTAGAAATAATATGACAGGCCAGGCACAGTGGCTCATGCCTGTAACCCCAGCATTTTGGGAGGTCAAGGCAGATGGATCAGTTGAGGTCAGGAGTTCAAGACAAGCCTGTCCAAGATGGTAAAACTCCCTCTCTACTAAAAATAAAAAAATTAGCTGGGCATGGTGGTGCACACCTGTAGCCCCAGCTACTCGGGAGGCTGAGGCAGGGGAATTGCTTGAACTCGGGAGATGGAGGTTGCAGTGAGCTGAGATGCACCACTGCACTCCAGCCTGGGCAACAGAGCGAGACTCCATCTCAACATAAATAAGTAAATCAGTAAAGTAAAAATAAAAAATAAAGGGAAGATGGGACAGCTTTTTGTACTTCACGTCCTGAAAATGGGCTGATTTCCCTCAAGAGGCAGCAATTTAAGCTCTCTAGCCTACATGGGATACATACAGGAGAAAAAAGAAGAAAAAGAAAAGAAATATAAATATAAATAAATGAAAATAACACTTCTCGCTGATTATAAAGGAAATCACATTTTTTTCTAATAATTTGGAGGACAAAATATAAAGAAAAATCTTTAATTTTGCCACTCAAAACATTCCAGTTCATTGCTTTTTACACTTTTTATGCATATAAACATTTTAAAAAGTAGAATCATAACATATGGTCTTTTGTCAATTCCTATATTTTAAGCATGTTTCTATGGCAGAAATATATCTTGGCATCACCATTTTTAATAGTTGGATGTATTTTTTTTTTTTTTGACACAGAGTCTAACTGTGTCACCCATGCTGAAGTGCAGTGGTGCCATCTTGGCTCACTGGAAGCTCCTCCTCCCAGGTTCATGCCATTCTCCTGCCTCAGCCTCCCGAGTAGCTGGGACTACAGGTGCCCATCACCACGCCTGGCTAATTTTTTGTCTTTTATTAGTAGAGACGGGGTTTCACCTGTTAGCCAGGATGGTCTCGATCTCCTGACCTCATGATCTGCCCGCCTTGACCTCCCAAAGTGCTGGGATTACAGGCGTGAGGCCCCACACCCAGCCTGTAGCTGGATGTATGTTAAGAGAATAGTTGCCACCCTAGCGGTGAATTTCCTGGTATATACATTTTAATGGACTCGAGTGAGGATTTTTGCACTGAATTCATAGAAGTAGAATTCCTAGAGGAAAATAATATAAAACTGTTTTAGGATTTTTAAAAGAAATGTTCCAATTATCCTGTAGAAAAATTAGTTCAGTTTACACTCCCACCAGCAGGGACAGAGCTCCAGGTTCCCCCTTCCATTTGTCATCTTTGCAGATCTTTAAGCAGAAAATCTCATTGTTTTCATTACATTTCTTTGATTTCTAGTGCTTTTGAATCCTTTTCATTTGCTCATTGGCCATCTTTATTCTTGTGGGAAGTGCTGGTTTCTCCATTGCCCATTTTCTGCTGGAAATCATTTTTTTTTCTGAGTAATTTTAAAGATTTCCTTATAGGCTAAGGATACAAACCTTTTATCTGTCAATGAGGTTACAAAGACCTTCTCCCAGTAAGTAATTTGTCATTTCACTTTATTTATTTATTTTTTGCTAGCAAAGCACCAAAATCAAATTTCACTTATTTTCTATCCTGCTGAATGAACATATTTTAACAGTGATTTTAGTGGAAACAGGAGCAGGACAGAATGCAATACCTAGATCACACTCTGTCACCCCAACTGGAATACAGTGGCATGATCATAGCTACTGCAGCCTCAAACTCCTGGGCTCAAGCGATTTTCCCACCTCAGCCTCCCAAGTAGCTCTAGGCCTACAGGTGCGTGCCGCCATGCCCAGCTAATTTTTAAATTTTTTTGTAGAGAAGTGAATTTGCTATGCTGCCCAGGCTGGTCTTGAACTCCTGACTTACCCCACCTTGGCTTGCCAATATGCTGGGAGTAGAGGCGTGAACTACTGCTCCCGGCCAAGAGCTTACTTGTGTTTGCTAGCGAGGTTCTTGGTATCTTTTTATATTTGAGGCTTTCGTGCTAGTGCTGAAGTATTACACTCACCATCTGAGGTTTACAGGACTTTTGTTTTAATATTCAATAGAGGGAACTGTTTAGTTTTGCACCTTTGCAAGTATACAAAATGTGCCTACCAGGACTTTGCTTTATATCCATTGAAAAGCAAGAAGTAACACAGTAAAAGTATGCCTGGCTACAGGCTGTGGAAGAATGGAGTATTCTGGTTTAATTCTATTAACTTGGAAGGATGAAGGTGAAAAAAATTCAAAACTTTAATTTCCTGTTGAATGCAATTTGAAAATATAGCCAATGACTCCACTTTTCTTCTCTAGTAAGTTTGGACATTCGGATGTACGTTGTCTTTTATCATAGAATTCCTAGTGTGCCTGAGTCTTATAATGTGAAGATCCTTTTCTAAAACTTTAGATGTAAGAGGCTAGAAATGATATTGGATGAGATCAGGCTGGATGAGAACTGATACCTGTAAATATATTTTTTAGATGAAATCTCTGATTGCCACGCGTTTTCTTATTGAACTCATAAAAATAAAACACACTGGCTGGAGGGTGGAAATAGGAAGGAGATTTATGTCTTTTAATTGCATGTCATTGTTTCATATTGAGACAGAACATATAGTATCCCTGGCTTTGGACCTATAGAAGGAAACACATTTTTCTACCTGCTGTATGGCAGAGGTTCCTGAACACCTGGACAGCTTATTGCAGCACGGATTGCTGGGCCCTACTCCAGAGTTTCTGATTCATCAGGTCTAGGGTGGGGCCTGAGAATTTACATTTATAAGAAGTTCCCAGGTGCTCCTGGTCCAGAGACTATATGTTTGAGAGCCACTCTTACATACTAACTGTAAATTGTAGAACTCTATAAAAAAGCTTAGTTTGGTCTGAGATAAGAAGCACACAGGTAATGGAGCAAATCATGAAAAAGTCAACCCTTGATCCCAGGTAACAATCAATACACAGTGACATGACACAATTCTTGGTTTTCATGATTGCAAGTCATAGCCAAGTATCCAGTGAGAAATTCAGTTTCATTTTCAGGGCTTAGAGGCCAGGTGATTGTAGAAAAATAGGATTTAGTGATTAACCTCATGAGAGTGGGAGTTATTTATGTCCTTTTTCTCTCCCCCATCACTTAGGATTTAGCCCTACTTTAGAAGGGTCCTGTATTTGCTTTAACCTTGTAAAGAACTTTGAGTGCTTATTAAATGGAAAGCTTTGTGTGTGTGTGTGTGTGTGTGTGTGTGTGTGTACGTATATATTTAGAGACAGAGTCTCATTCTGTAACCCAGGCTGAAGTGCAGTGGCATGATTTTGGCTCACTGCAACCTCTGCCTCAGAGGTTCAAGGGATTCTCCTGCCTCAGCCTCCCAAGTAGCTGGCATTACAGGCACCTGCCACCATGCCCAGCTACTTTTGTATTTTTAGTAGAGACAGGGTTTCATCATGTTGGCCAGTCTGGTCTTGAACTCCTGAATTCAGGTGATCCACCCACCCCAGCCTCCCAAAGTGCTGGGATTACAGGCATGAGCCATCACGCCGGGCTCAAAAGCTTTGTGTTTTTAAAGATATTAGACATGTTTCTTGTTTTTTGTTTTTTTTTTTAACTTAACACTAATGTAGGAGAATAAGAGAAAGTTTTTCCAAAAAAGAGAAAACATTGTGATTACTTTATCTTATTGGAATGTTGGATACTAAAGTCTGCTTTATCAATCATCAAGCACACTATAAAATTTCCATTTTAATAGGATTTGTACCTCAACTGAGGTAATAAAGTTTTAAAGTTTTTCAAGTGAAAGCCAGCCCCGCCCCTCTCCTGGAGTGGATGGGGACAGCAGTTGCATGGGCAGATTTCCTTGTGACAACACAGGTCCTTCATGACACGCTGCTGTCTGGCCACGCCTCCTTTTCCTTTCATCTTTCTCATTGGCCAATGGGCTTCAAGCATTAAGGCCACGCCCCTATTCTGCATTCTAGTGCAGCCCTGGTTACGCCTCCTCTGGCTCAGTCACACAGCGACGTAGAGGTGACTGGAGGTGTATAGTTGTCCTCACCTGGATCGTGCTGATGTGGCCCCAACCCCACCTCCCTGACAATCCCCACCTCCCTGACAATCCCCACCTCCCTACCCATCCCCACCTCCCTACCCATCCCCACCTCCCTACCCACCCCCACCTCCCTACACACCCCCACCTCCCTACACACCCCCACCTCCCTACCCACCCCCACCTCCCTACCCACCCCCACCTCCCTACCCACCCCCACCTCCCTACCCACCCCCACCTCCCTACACACCCCCACCTCCCTACACACCCCCACCTCCCTACACACCCCCACCCCCCTACCCATCCCCACCCCCCTACCCACCCCCACCTCCCTACACACCCCCACCTCCCTACCCACCCCCACCTCCCTACCCATCCCCACCCCCCTACCCACCCCCACCTCCCTACACACCCCCACCTCCCTACACACCCCCACCTCCCTACACACCCCCACCTCCCTACACACCCCCACTCATCTACCCATCCCCACCCCCCTACCCACCCCCACCTCCCTACCCAACCCACGATGTCCAAAGAAACCCGACAGAACAAATTGGCCGAGGCTAAGGAAAAGGTAAACGCACAAGCACCCTAACCCAAGCTGAGGGCCCCTCTGACAGCTGAGCTGATGCCAGTCTGTGCCACTCCCGAGGCACACCAGGCTGGGTCCCCCCAGTACCTCTGGGATCCCCACACCAAAATCTTGTCAGTCAGCCCAACCCCCACATGAGTCCTGCCCCTGCCCTGCCTGGCACCCCAGGGTGACTTTGAGCAGGTGACTCCCGGGGCTTCCAACTCCATACTCTGCCCTTACCCCCTGCTACCCCAAACCCGACCTCCCTGGGCTCTTTGGGCTCACATCTCCAAGGACCTGGGTGCCCCAGAACCTGCCCTCACCAGTTGCCACAGGGTGACTTTGGGGATGTGACTCCTGGGGCTCCTTGCTCCTTACTTGGCCCTCACCTCCTGCCGCCCCAAGCCTGACTTCCCGGGGCTCTTTGGGGTCATGTCTCCAAGGACATGGGTCCCAATTTTGTGACCCCCCCCTCCCCAGTCTCAATGCGGCCACTTGGGCATTGCACTCATGTGTCCCCCCCACCCCCGCCACTCCACCGAGGAGTGGAATGTAGTGATGTCACAGTCCCTCTACAAACTGTCATTACTACCACAAGACTGCCCTTTGGTCTTAGGACCCAGTCCCCTAAGTGTTCTTGCCCACTTCTGTTTCCTCTGGTTGCAGCACAGGTTTCCAGCTGGAAGGGGAATGGGGACCGTGGGACCTAGAAGAGAGAGGTTTCAGGCTGCCTGACTTCCTTACCACAGACGTTGACAGTGTGAAAAGCCTACACCTCCCCCATGAGCTCCACATGTTGACAGTGTCTCTGGGTGGCAATGGGAGAACGGGTTGGGTTGGGTTTTCTCCCAGGCTTCTACTCTCCAGAGACACTTTAACATTTTTTCTGAGTTCTGCACCTCAGATTTGAATTCTCCATTGTTCTGGGACCAGAGTGCCCCTCAGTCACTGGTTTCTGGAGTGAGATCTGCTTATCTTCTGTGGAACAGATCTTGGGAAACTGGACTTGACAGCTTGAGTCTTCCTCATCTCATCTCAACCTGGGGTACTTTGAGTGCCACAGGATAAATATGGGGCATCTTTCTGAAGCATCAGTTTCCCTTGATTCTATTGAGAGATGAAACATTAATGTACTTAGGGATGAAAGTCACATAGATTTATAAGAGTATACAAGACTTCTCTCTGAAATGAGGCTTGGGTTGTCCTCTTTCTGCTAAATTCCTGGATTTAACAGAAAGGCTGCCTTCTGCCATGAGGATACATTGATGTAAAGATTTGAGAGGTACTGGTGAACTTCTTAACACTAACAGACGTGTGAGGGTGAATAACTCTAAACCACAGAGTGTACAGTTCCTGCCTGCTTAATATTTGCTTTTCTACCTCTGCCTCTGGTTTTGGTCCCTGGCAGCTGCTGATTTGTGGCAAAATCCCAGAGCTCAGAGTCAGAAAACTGAGTTTAAGTTCCATTACTGCCTTTTTTTTCAGCCATGGTATCAATCTCTCTCAGTCACTAAGTGATTGTGACAACATTTCCTACAGTTGGTGGCATTAAATCAGATGGTCTATAAGAGTATTTAGTATAAACTGTAAAGCAAGATGTGACTGTAGGATCTTGTAGTTCTCATGAGTATCATTGCTCTTCCTTTCCACAGTTGAGAGACCATCATGCCCAGACCAGCCCTAGTGTTGGTGCAGGAGCAAGCGACGCCAAAAAGAAGAAAATAAATAATGGCACTAACCCTGAGACAACCACTTCTGATGGTTGCCACTCACCTGAGGAAGTGAGTCTTGGTTGGCCAGGCTCCTTGGGGACAGAGGGCCCAAGGGGCGGTGGAGGGTAATTGTTAAGATTGTGGAAGAACTGCCAGGTACTGGTTAAGAGTTCTGGGTTTGAATCCTACCTCTCCATCTCCTAGGGATATGATTTAGGGCAAATAGCTTGATCTCTTTGGGCCTCTCTTTTCACATCTGTAAAACAGGAGTGGTATTGTTTTACTTGTATTTGTGAAGTTTAAATGAGATTTATCATTGTGTTTTTATGTTAATCCCTAGTCCAGGGCCTGCTGTAAACTCTCCTTCTTGGGCTTGCATTTCCTGAGGTAGAGTTAGAGAGTATCAGAGGTTTCTGTTAGCTCTGAGAGCCCGACAGTTAAAGGCCCACTAGAATGGAAACCTCGGGGCCAAGGGCTCCTCTCTGCCTTTTCTGACCTCTATCCCTGCTGTGAGGAGCTGTCCCTGGCCCGTATGTGCTCAACGTTTGCTGAATGAATGCACCTTTCTAAATCACAAGCTGGCAGAAGGGTGGGCTTTTCTCACACTCCATCTCCGAAGGTTTCTGTTACTGTCTTTTCAAGAGAATCTAGTTTCAGACTTTGAGTTCCGCGGCTGTGGGCAAAAACCAACAAAGACCCAAATCCTTCTTCTTTGGGAGTTGAGGAGAGTTGACCAGTTCATGTTCCCATTGGGTCTGAGAACTTTGCCCTTAAAATCCATTCCTGACCCCTGCCGACTGCTTCCTGGCCTGAGGAATAGAGTCGAGGGGGCCACCCTCAGTCACCTTCCTTTGACTCTCCCCACAGAAACAACAGAACCGAGCTCAGCTGAAAGAAGTAACATGGTTTCTTTCTTTGCTCATGACATGACTGCTGGGTTTGGGGGGCACTCAGATGTAGAGGCCCCAGTCTCATCTTGCCTACTCCCAGCCTGGGGAGGAAGGCTCACCTCCCAGATTCCACCCCATCTCCACAGGGTCCCTGATAACCTGGTCCCATGGGTGGGCCTGTCCTGGGGCAGGGGGCCATTCTGGGGGCATGTCTCTTGCTCTGGATCTCTGCCTCCCCCTAGTAGGAGCTCTTTCTTCCTCTTCCTATAGGAAAAGAAGGCAAGCCATCAACACCAGCCAGCCCTAAGGAGGCAGCTAGAGGTGAGTGGAGGGGGTGAAGTTCCCTCCTGTCCTCTGGATGAGGTTTCTTTGCTTCTCTTTCAGCACTTGCTTGTCTTTTCTCCCAAAGGCCCAGGATCATACCATAGAAATCCTTATGTGTCAGAAAATTGAACTGGAGACAGTGCTCTACTACAGCCAGGATGCTGCCGGGAAATTTGAAGGTGGGAATCTGGGCACCCCATCATCCCTCAACCTCGCACTTTCACAGGCCTTTGGGGGAGTCCTTTGGGCCGCATCTCAACCTCTCTCATTCCAGGAGAGTCCCATTATCTGGCAGACCACCTGCATCATTCCTGGCACTTTGAAGGAGAGTTACAGCTGGCTCTCTCCTCTGTGTCCATACAGCACAAGAAGGCAGACAGGGTGAGTCCAATCACCTGCATGGTCCCATGGGAGCCCAGCTTTGCAGATAGAGGAATGAGCCTAAAGGTCCCTTCTGCAGGATGCAGTGTCCTGCCCAGAAGACAGCATGGGCCATTTCTTGCTGCTTTTGTGTGTGGTTGTTAGAGGTAGGTTAGGGCTGAGTCAGCTGCTGTGGGTGAGTTGTGGGGTGCTGTGGGGAGCAAGCACTGGACACAGAGCTCCGAGGCCAAGTGCCCACCCTGCCCATACTTGGCTGCACCCTTGGTCAAATCCTAGGTGGGGGTTAGGGTACTTGTACCATGAAAGTACAGAAGAGTATCTTTAGTATGTTACCATTTGTGTAGAGAGAGGGAACACACATACATGTGTGTGTGTATGTATTATGGTAATATACATAAAACATGTTTGTAAGGATTCGTAAAAACTCAGGAGATAGGAACAGTGTTGGGGGGAGATATTTCCCTTCTGTACCTTCTGAGGTTTGGACTATGCCAATGTATCGTTCTTTCAAAAATCAACAAAGGATTAATTTCTTTCTCCTTATCTGTGTCCCTACCCCCAGTGAAAGAATGGGCTTAGAGAATCAGATATACCTGGGTTTTGAAATCCCAGCTCTAAGTGATCTTAGGCAGCACTTAACCTTTAATACCCCATGTTTTTCATCTACACAATAGAGATAATAATGGTAACCATCTCCTATGGAGGTTGTGAGGATTAAATGGGATTGTTAGCATCGTGCCTGGTGAAGCACTCAATAAAGGTTCCAACAGTGGTAGTAATAAGAGTAATAGGAATAGCAATATTATCTGATCTCTCTGGGCCCCTGTTAGCCAGCTATCAATTCAATCTCTTTCCGTGTCCCTTCCACCCTTACTGAGTTCTTTGAAAAACAAGTGAGAGCCAGGTGCGGTGGTGCATGCCTGTAATCCCAGCTACTTAGGAGGCTGAGGCAGAAGAATCACTTGAACCCAGGAGGCGGAGGTTGCGATGAGGTGAGATCGTGCCTGTGCACTCCAGCATGGGCAACAAGAGAGAAACTCCATCTCAAAAAAAAAAAAAAAGAAAGAAAGAAAGGAAAACAAATGAGACCATGGGCTTGGAAATGTCTTGAGAACATGTCGGGTGTGATTGAGAGGGAGCAAGAGTTACTGTGGAGTAGTCACTGTAGCTGTCATTACTGGTCGGCCAGCTGCTCCTCTGCCTGCTCTATCCTGACTTGACCTTTCTCTATTTGCAGTACATCGAGGAGTTAACAAATGAGAGGGACACCATGAGTCTGGAGCTGTATAGGAACATGTAGGATGGGGGAAGTTGGGATGGGAGGTCTGGGAGCCCTTAGTGGGGGTGGTGTGCTGGGAGGTGGGGGGTACAGGTAAGCATGGTGAGTGGCTCATACAGGTTTTCATGTGTGTGCAGGGAAGCTCTAGTGCTGCCTGTGCCACTGACTCATGGGGTAGCCTCAGGCAACTCATGTCCTCTCTCTGGCCTGCCACCTGGGACTTTTAATTCCTGGGGTCCCTTCCAGTGCCATGATTCTGTGGTTGTGGGGTGAGGGTAGAGGGTCGATCACCAAAGTGGTCCTTTCTGTTCTTCATTCATTCCTTTCTCTACTGCCTCTGGCTATAGCATAACCAATGAGGAGCTGAAGGAGAAAAATGCCAAACTACAAGAAAAACTTCGACTCGTAGAATCTGAAAAGTCTGAGATCCAGCTCCACATCAAGGGGCTAAAAAGGAAGCTGGAGAAGGACAAAATCCTGCTGCCACAGGTGAGAGACTGCAGCCCTCAGGGTTGTGGGAGCCCCATCCAGCTGGGACCATGGTCTAGGGATCATGCAGGGTATGGGGAGGGTCCAGCCAAGAGTTGGAAAATTTGGGTCCTTGTTCTGGTCCCACCATAGAATCCTCTAGAGTGTGCTAAAAATTTACAAAGTGGGGACCTGTCTGGGAAATCAGAACCTCAGGGTTAGGGCTTAAAATTTATTTTTAAAGAATCATAGATGAAAACTGTTATTTTATAGATTACATTTATATAGCTAGCTTATGAGTCTATTTCCTTTTCAGGTTCAAACCAACACTTTGCAGGAGGAGAAGATGTGGAGGCAGGAGGAGAAGCTACAGGATCAGAAGGAGAAGATACGGAAGCAGGAGGAGAAGCTACAGGATCAGGAGGAGAAGATACGGAAGCAGGAGGAAAAGATGCGGAGACAGGAGAGAAGCTGTGGGCACAGGAAAAGGAGCTGTGGGAGCAGCAGGAGCAGATGTGGGAGCAGGAAAAGGAGCTGCAGGATCAGGAAAAGAAGATGAAGGAGCAGGAACAGCAGATGAGGGAGCAGGAGGAGAAGATGTGGGAGCAGGCAGAGAAGATTTGGGAGCAGGAGGAGAAGATGTGGAGACAGGAGGAGAGGCTGTGGCAGCAGGAGAAGCAGATGTGGGAGGAGGAGGAGAAGATGTGGGAGCAGGAGAAGAAGATATGGAGACAGGAGGAGAAGCTGCAGAAGCAGGAGAAGGAGGTGCATGAGCTGGAGGAGCAGATGCGGAAGCAGGAGGTGCAGATGCGGAAGCAGGAGGTGCAGATGCGGAAGCAGGAGGAGCAGATGAGGAAGCAGGAGGAGCAGATGAGGAAGCAGGAGGAGCAGAGCGGAAGCAGGAGGAGCAGATGAGGAAGCAGGAGGTGCAGCTGTGGAAGCAGGAGAAGGAGCTGCGTGAGCTGGAGAAGCAGATGCGGAAGCAGGAGGAGCAGATGAGGAAGCAGGAGGAGCAGATGCAGAAGCAGGAGGAGCAGGCGTGGAAGCAGGAAGAGCAGAGGCCCGAGCTGGAGGAGCAGATGCGGAAGAAGGAGGAGAAGATTTGGAAGCAGGAGGAGCAGATGCAGAAGCAGGAAGAGCAGATGAGGAAGCAGGAGGAGCAGATGCGGAAGCAGGAGAAGGAGCTGCGTGAGCTGGAGAAGCAGATGTGGAAGAAGGAGAAGCAGATGGGAGAGGTGGAGGAGCAGATGTGGAAGCAGGAGGAGCAGATGCACGAGCTGGAGGAGCAGATGCGGGAGCAGGATGAGAGGCTGCGATTGAAGGAGGAGAGGCTGTGGGATCAGGATGAGAAGATGCGCGAGGAGGAGGAGAAGATGTGGATACAGTAGGAAAGGCTTCGGGAGCAGGAAAAGGAGCTGCGGGAGAAGGAAGAGGAGATGCAGAAGCAGGAGAAGATGTGGGGGCAGGAGGAGAAGATGCGGGAGGAGGAGAAGAAGATGCGGGGGCAGGAGGAGAAGATGCGGGAGAAGGAGAGGATGGGAGAGCAGGAGGAGAAGATGCGGGAGAAGGAGAGGATGGGAGAGCAGGAGGAGAAGATGCAGGAGGAGCGGTGCTCAGAGCCCTGCCTCCCTCCCTCCAAAGACCTTTCTGATAGGAGCCACCCTGGCAGCGTGAAGCCTGCACGAGAGGCCGGGAAGGGTTATTCCCATGACAACCGCACTGCACAGCAGATCATGCAGCTGCTTGGTGGAAGGAAGAATGCCCAGGAGCGCCCAGTCTTAGGCAGCACCTCCTGCATCCCATTCTTCTACCGAGGAGATAAGAAAAAGATGAAGATCATCAGTATCTAAAAGCCGGCACTGTCAACAAGGCCTACAGAAGTGTAAGCTGCCGTGGAACTTTGTGAATATAGTCTGAGAACAAACTTGAAAAAAAGAAAAAAAAAAAAGAAAATTTATTTTAAATTGTGGCAAAATACTCACCTGGCATGGTCGCCCACACTTGTAATCGCAGCACTTTGGGAGGCCTAGGTGGGTGGATCACCTTAAGTCAGGAGTTCAAGACCAGCCTGGCCAACATGATGAAACCCCGTTAAAAAAGTTAGCTGGGCATGGTTGCACATACCTGTAATCCCGGCTACATGGGAGGCTGAGGTTGTAGTGAGCCTACATCACACCACTGCACTCCAGTCTGGGTGACAGAGTGAGACTACACCTCAAAAAAAAAAAAAAGTTTCTACCTGAGGACTATAATATCTATGTACGTTTCTATTGTTTTTTTCTTGGTCTTTCTCATTTAGTCTTGTGTTGTCTTGTCTTATGGCATGCCTAGTAAACTTTTATCTGCCTCCAGAGAGTAGTGACTTTGACTTTATGGCACACAATTGGAGTAAGAGCAGACCGCCTTCATCTGGTTTGGGACTAAGCTAGTTCAAAGCAGGTTTTAGGTTTCATGACAGCTTGTCTATGTTTTATTCATTTGGACTCCTAGGGGTGGCCCTTCCAGGGTCCCCACCAAGGTCCCATCTCCTTCCTGGGACCCAAATTCTCATTAGGTCATTTCAGCCCTGTGAGAGTGCCAAACAGTCAGCTAGGCTCTCCAGCCTCTTAACTATCACTTCACACTCAGTTTCTTAGCCTCTTAGACCTCTACTGTTGAACAATCATCAAATGTGGGAAAAGCACTACAGACTGTCAGGGTCACTTCCTAGGCCTGATCACTCAAGTCCTGGCTGAGGTCTTCAATTACCTTCCAACAACTGTTTTTGATGGTGGGGGGTGGGACACATTTTTTTGTGAGAGTCTAAATAGTTTCTGTGGCATAAATGCATGGTTTAATGGTGCCTGGGTTGTAACAGAAAAGTGTATGGGCAAAAATCATAAGGGAAAAATGATTCATATTTTATGTCTGTCTACATTAGACCTGCTCAGGGAATAGAATTTGGGAATCACATAATAAATAAGAAACTGCATGCTTGATTGAACATTTGCTTTCTTCACTATCAGGACATGGGGACATATATTTTAAGGCTTTTAAAGGCATTTGGGAGAGATTTTATATAGGCCATAAAATGCATTACCCCTCAAAAATAAGAATCACTGAAGAATATAGTTGACTCACAGAAAAAAAAAAAATCCTCTCTAATTTTAAGCCGCTATTAGTTCTCTTTACAAAAAACTTGGGAAAGTTATTATTTTTATTTTTTTGCAAACTTTAACCATGACCTCACTTTACTTCCATGTATTTAATTTCACTGAAATGATATTTCAAAGAAAAGCCTTTCTGGAAATTGTTTTTCTTTTAATACCCAAAATTGGAACAACAGCACTCACAGGAGCGAGGCTCCAACCAGTGGATCAGCTGTTTGGCGTGGATGTAGAAGAAGGTGCATTGAAACTCAGTACAGCTGTGTTTAGCCTTAGGCAGGAAGTGTGTTTCTTCAAGTAAACCTAATATACTAAAGATACTCCTGGCAGATGTCTCGTTTCCAGCCCACGGCAAGGTAGACAATCACACAGTTTTAAAGGCAAAGCCATCTTGTCTGTCTCATGGGGACATAAGAACAATCGATTGTTGAAGGAATCCTAGGGCTTTTGGCTTCCAGTACAGACAGACAGATGTGCCTCTCTCGACCTTGCTGAAGCAGGCCCCAAATGTTCACACCTAGAACATGGAGACAAAGAGAGAAATTGAACTTTCCAATATATTCCAGTTTCTTCTAGATTCACATATAGCTCTAAAATGAAGATGAGATTGTTTGCATTGTTGCATTGTTTTGAAATTTTATTATTAAACCCCACAATTCGAAGGCACGGAAATGTTTGCCTAGCATTCAGCACACCCCAAACATTTCCAGATGGGTTGCAAGAAGTCAACCTCATCCAGATTTTGTTTCTGTTGGAGAGGTCATCCCTTGCCATATGTCCTTGCATATTTTTCCTGCCAGCTGTGGGAAGTGACAGGACATGGTTTAATTTGGGCTGCTGTTCTGTTTCTTTAAGCCTGCAGCAGACAGCCCTTTTGAAACTCACCCTTTGCCTCTCCTCCCTCCTATAATTCATTTTTTTCTCACTTTTTTTTTCTGATAGTGCATATTACTTGAGATTTTCCTGGAAAGGTTATGATTATCTGGAATTGGATCTTCCGCCACCTTCAAAAGCTTGAATCCTTGTAGGCTAGCAGCTAACCTAGAGCTGGCAGACTCAAATGGAATCTTGATCTCTTCATATTTAAGGCTCAGAAAACTCAAAAGGGGTGCTTTGTAAAATACTTCTGTTTATATTATATGTATGATAATTAGCATGAGTACAAAATGGTTAGGCAAAATTTAGCTGGGCTCAGGTAGACTTTCCTGTGGATCAGATAAATGGAAATGAAAAAAAGTATGAGGACACAGATTTGCTGATTGTTCTCCATCTTTTATATTTATTTCTTAACTTGTCTTGGTTTACTGTAGAATGTTCCAGAAATATCATTGGGTATAATGTCTGATTTAGCACTGACTTATTTGTGGGTTTGCTTGGAGTGTATTTTCCTTGGGCTTTGAGTATATGACTGCCACAAATTTTAATTACACTAATTAGACGTAGGTGGATGCTTAAGCCCAGTTGGAGTCCTAGCCCTGTTCAGCTGCCTCTGTCATTAGTTTTTCTGGTGACATGGTTTGGCACCATCTTCCCACACATTTTCCGGAAATTAGTTTTAAGTTTGAAAATAACTTGTCTAATAAAGCTACTGACATTCAACTAGTGTCTTTACCTTGTTGAAGTGGACTTGAGTAAAATGCATACATTTAAACTGTAACTTGTGTACCCATTTCTTTCCTTAACTGTGGGCTTTCAGATTCGTTTGGTGGCTAGAGAAGGAGTCATGCCCGATCCTCATGAGTCCCTGTCCTCGTGTCTAGTTTAGGTGGAGCCTGACTTGGCTCAGGGCTGGGTGGCAGGTTTTAATGTGTGTGGCAATGCTAGTCAATTGGGGATGTCCACATTGCTCATAGTGTAGAGAAGGCTTCTGAGGTCTAGACCCAGCAGGTGGGAAGCCAGCCTTGATTAGTGCCATGGACCGCGGGCACAGGAGGAGTCAGTCTCAGGAGCACCTCTGCCTTGCATCTCCCTTGGAGGATATAGGGCCATGTGTGCCTGCCACTTCCCTGTTCTCACAGCTCTTTGTGATCTCAGAGAAGCCTTTGGATTTTGTTTTTGGGAGAGTATTCCAAACTATGGCCTCCACAGCATGGGGTTCAGGTTGAGTTTGCCATTCCTAGTTTCTCCCTGGAAACATATCCCTCCTCTTTAACCCTACTTAAAGGGCTTAAAACATTCTACTCTTACTTTTAAAGGATGCTTTAAAAATACAGGCCACATCTGTTTCACTTAATCTGCATTCAACAGCACCTCATGACACAAAAAGTAATGCAGTCTGTTTGCCAAGCAAGCATTTGGAAATTTCGAGGCATGGAAACTGATAGGAGCCTCTGTTTTTCCACCTTGAGGATTGTTGTGCTTTGCATCCACCCAGGTCATCTCTCAGCAGCATCCACACTCACAGGGCTGCCTCTCATCCTCTCACATATTTTCAGGCGTGTTTGTTCACTGTTCAATACACTCAGCTTTTGTCAAGTGCCCACTTGCTCTCTGCAAGGTGTTTTGAATTCATGTATGGCCAGGGGCTCTGGCACAGGAAGGAGCACACAGAACCAAAAGACATGGAGCATGGGGCTTCGAAGGTCTTCCCTTCAGGAGGCCAGATGATGAGTGCATTTCTCCTTTGTTACTTTGCTAAAGTGGCTGACAGTGGTTAGACACAGCTGAGGAGGCGGGAGGCTGGCAGCACTTCTGGGGGTCCAGCATGCTGTTTAGCTACTGATGAGGGTGGGCAGAAGAAACAAGCAGACTCCCTCCTGCTCTGGGACAGTTTCATATAGGAAACCAGGAGTCTGAGCCGCCCAGAGTATGGGCATGTTGAGGGCTGCTGGCCTTTTTGTCAGGTCTTCGGAACAGGCACGATGGGGTTATTGTCATCTCGAATCTCAGGCTAAGGGAGCTTCAGGAAAAGATTTCTGCACCATTTTTTTAGGACATTGTTTCCAAATCCTTTAAAGTGTAAGGGTCACTTGGTGCAATCATTTCACTACTTATTTGGCAAAGGGAGTTCACAGAATCAGTGTGGAACGTGGAGACGATGTGAAGATGGCGTTTTCAGTCCGCTGATGTCCTTGTTTCCTCCCTGTCTCTCTTGCAAAGTCACCAACATCCAGCAGCAGCTGGCCCAGCTTGACAATGAGTCCCGGCCAGGCATGGCCGAGGCTGACAAGGACCAGCTGCAGCTCATCAAGGAGAAGGAGGCCCTGCGGCAGGAGCTTCAGCTCATCATTGCACAGCGCCGCTCCGCGGGAGATGTGGCCCTGCTGGAGGAGGAGGGGGAGCACCTGGAGGAGGAGCTGCGATGTGCACGGGCCACCTCCGCACAAAGCGCCATGGAGAGATGGGTCAGCGGGGACAGGACCTCCAGCGGAAAGCCTGCTGGAAAAACTCCACGGGGTGGCTTGTGTGTGGCTGAAGGGTGTTCCTGATGATCGCTCAGGGCTTCTCCTGCCTGGATGTTCCCTGGTCTAGGAGGGGCATGCGGTGGGGGACACTGCCTTCTGCTCCCTGGGTCTCTGGAGCCTCTGCTCTGACGCAGGAGGTGATAAGGGGGAAGGAGTGAGGGAAGATGGGTGACCTCCACCTCCCACCATGCCCCACCCTTCCCAAAGTTTGTGCTTGGTGCTTTCACCTGCCTTTGTGGGACAGTGCCCTGAGCAGGCTGTGGTCCCACTCCGGCCCGGGCAGCTCTGTTGCATGGGGGGAAGAATTCCCTGTTCCTGACATGGTGAGCATGGTGGGTATCCACCTACTGCTTTCCTCTCCAACTTTGATTTCTAACCAGGAGAGCCTACTCTTCTCTGGCATTGGGAAGCTGGCCACCTGTCGTGCATCTGTCCCAAGGCTCCTTCACCACGCAGGACAAGCAAAGCCAGCATGGCGGCTTTGGTATTCGGTGCCACTGGGTTGTTCAGCCTTTCCTCGTGTGCTGTGTGTCCTGGTTTCCACTTGCTGTGTGAGATTGCAGATTGTGTCAAAGGCTGGGCCTGCCTTCCACACTTAACAGCAGTTTCTCTGTGGCTATCAGCTGGGCTTTGGAGAGCAGCCCCTCCCCCACGTGTTAAAGTCTCGCCCCCGGAGCTCACATGAGCAGCTCCACAGAGACTCTAATAGACGCTTGGATGATTGGATCTGTTCAGATGCTCTTACTCCTACTGTTTCACAATGGGTGTCTGTATTGTTGGCGTCCTTTATGCTTGGATGTTCATGGGTCATCTTCATAGGAGACAAGTCTGTGGCTTGGCACGAGGGGCTCACGGCAGCCTCAGGGAAGCAGTGGTGTCTGGAGAGTTGAGCTCAGAGCCCTGGGCAGGTGAATTTCATTTTGCCTGAGATGGTGGCATGCCCTGTCACTTCACCTGGAATCAACCACGAGGAGAATCTGAATGTAAAAGGGACTGTGCAGCTGAAGTTTTCTACTGTGCTCTTGCACGGCTGCATTTGTTTTCAGCTAAACATTTCCTTCTGTTCCACCCCTGATATTCTTGTATGTGTGTTCTGCATAGGAGGACCTGGGAGTTGCTGTTGCTTCTCTGTGAAGGGGGGAGGACTTGGCCCCACAAATGTCGCCTGCATCTCAGGGCCCCACACCCACGCTCCTTTGACTGTGGCTGCTGTCAACATGTGGAAATCCAGCACACACACGTGCTGTGGCCCCTGAGTACAAGTCTGCAGCCCTCCATGGAGCCAGTGTTAGCCCCGATGCCTGGGTTCAAGGGTGGGGACAGCAAAGCCAGACCAGCTTTGACACATGGGGGCCTCACATGAGACCAGCCCAGGTGCTGAGTCCTGGGACTCAGAGCCCTCGACCAGGACCTAATCGCCCCAAGCGTGTTTCCTGAATCTGCTGCTAAATGACCTTGGTGGGAGAAGCACATCCACATGTGCTAAGCACTGGCACGCACATCTCATGGGGGTGGGGCGCTTGTAGCTCTGGGCCTTCTGTGCCGGTACACACAGGGCCCATTTCTCCACGCCACCTCCCTTCAATGGAGGGGTGCTTGCAGTGTGCAAGTATGGGGCCACATGGTAGGAGGCTTCCCCCAGCACAGGCTGGCAGCATTAGGAGACTGGCGTGGGCCAGGTGCAGAGAGAGTGAGGTTGGCGCCTTAAGGCTGAGCTGTGCCAGCTGTAGAGCTGGGCCCAGTCTTCCTGTCTCACCTGCAGTGTTATCAGCAGCAAATGGGAGGCGTTTGCTGGGCTGGGGTGTCATCCGGGGGGAGAAAGAGAGAGATGCTCACCTCCTTCAAGCCTCCCGCCCTGGCAGATGATACGTGCAGCGGCCTCCCAGCTGCTCAGAGCCGGCATCTCTGGAGGGAGCTGGTGCACATCTCCTGGGCTGAGGGAGCAGGCTTGAGGTGAAGGACACATACCTAGATAATCTATCGGAAGGCTTGTGTCAATGCTTGTGATATCCTTTGTTATTTTAGCTTGCTCATGTTAGTGTGTGGCAGGCATTTATACAAGATGCTGATGTTCAACAGAGAACCCCACGTCTCTATTGCAAGATGCCTGTCATCCTGAGAAATCCTCTTTCCAAGGATGACTGCTTTTATTATAGGGTTGATTATAAAATGAAAGATCTATCAAAAAGCAAAAATTTGGTTCTGCTGAACCTGAAGTCATGTTTTCCTTTGTCATAATTTAATGGCATCTTTACAATAAAGTACTTTATGTAAAGTAAATGAAGACAGTAAATTAGACTTTATATTTTCTTAATCTGTTAGCTTACTTTTCTACTCCTTTTCATAGCAGTGGTAAATATTCTTTGAAGTTAGTTTCCTTTGAATTGGAGACACAAGGCTATGTGCTTTAGGAGTTGGGCCCTGGCCAGTTTTCTGCCAGGAAACTGTAACCCCTTTTCTTTTTGTTGAAAATATAAGTACAGAAGTCAGGCAAATGTCTAAGACTCTTATTCTAGCAGTTTATTTTCCAGCCAGTTTTTAGATGTCTCAGTTATTGCCAGCGTGGCCCCTGTTTGGTAAGAAAGTTACATTTTTAGTCATCTGCAACTTTCAGAATAACCAGCATAAAATTAGACTGCACATGTGGCACTCATGGGCACTTGTGTGTGATCTTGTATCCAGATGCACTGTCTCTTGCACACTCCAAAATGCACCTATTTGTATAATGACAAGTGTGTTGTATTGGATAGAAGGGGGGAATTTGATCTAAAACTTTTTTCACTACAGATAAAACAATCTGAAAATAAGTCATGACTAAAGGCAGTCTAAAACCGAGCCATACATATGAGTGTATCTGTATGTCATCTGTGTGAAAACAGAGCTGGAATGTGCTGATGGATTTAGCGATGGGTTGGAAATTCTACCTGGTCACTCAAGAGTGGAGCCAGTTTTCAGTAGGAACTCAATTTAGATTCTATTAATTTGGGATTTGAGCTAATAGAATTCAGGTTGGGTTAGAATTTCTGAAAAGCATTAAGAAAAAAGTTAATAGCCTTGGACCAGGCTTGGGTAAATTCCCTACAACAAATCGCTTCCTGGGGCTGGTCACTGTTTGCCACTGGATACGCTCTGCTGGTGTCATCTCTGCCCCTGGGGTCCTCTGTGACTTAATAGTGTCCTGGTGCTTGTGAGAGTGGGTTCCAAGTTACAGCTCCAAAGCCCAATGAGGGATGTATTTTGAACTCACTTTTAAACTCCCTTTGAAAACTCTCAGCTCCCCATCTTCTGAAAAAGATGGGGTTTTTGAGGATATCACCCTTGATAAGCATCAGATAGGATGTGAGTATCACAGAAAATTGGGGAAATGTTTTTCAGTAATAAAGGAAATGTCTGTTTGTTGGTAATGTGCCTTGGCTTTAGGGTCAAGCCAGCCTGACCGAACTTTGAACTTGTGTAGCAGAGGCAAGCGACTTTATATGAGTTTCTTCATCTGAAAAGCAGGGATACAACCCAAAGACCAGTAAGGAATGAGGCAGTGCATACAAAGCAGTGTGCCTTTCTGTAAGCCCCTCAGTGGAACTTCAGAATTGCTTTTTCTTTTCTTTTTTTTTTTTTGAGACAGAGTCTCGCTCTGTCACCCAGGCTGGAGTGCAGTGGCGCGATCTCGGTTCACTGCAAGCTCTGACTCCCAGGTTCATGCCTTTCTCCTGCCTCAGCCTCCCAAGTAGCTGGGACTACAGGCACCCATGACCACGCCCAGCTAATTTTTTGTATTTTTGGTAGAGACAGGTTTCACTGTGTTAACCAGGATGGTCTCGATCTCCTGACCTTGTGATCCGCCCACCTCAGCCTCCCAAAGTGTTGGGATAACAGGTGTGAGCCACCACGCCTGGCCCCAGAATTGCTTTTTAAACATTACTTTCATCTGTACAAGCTATCAAAACATTTTCCTTAAAAATTAAAATATCATAGGTAAGTGGAATCTTAGAACATTCTACTCAAGAGTTTATTACACGTGTTCTCAAATATTTTGGTCTCAGAACCTCCTTCCAATGTTAAAATGCAGTGGATTCCAAAGAGCTTTTGTTTGTGTTGGTTTTTTTAAAGTTCTTTTTTCTAACTGTTTGGTTTTGTTTTTCATTTTTCCCCACCCAGGGACCTGTCAGTGTTTATGTGGATTTTTATCTGTCAGTATTTACTAATTTAGAAGTTAGCCCTGGGGAATTTTTAAAATATTTATTTATTAAAGATAACAATAGGCCAGGCACAGTGGCTCACGCCTGTAATCCCAGCACTTTGGGAGGCCAAGGCAGGAGGATTACTTTAGTTCAGGAGTTCGAGACCAGCCTAGGCAACACGACAAAACCTCTTCTTTACAAAAAATACAAAAGTTAGCTGGGTGGGGTGGCACGTGCCTGTGGTCCCAGCTACTTGGGAGCCTGAGGTGGGAAGATGGCTTGAGCCCGGGAGGTGGAGGTTGCAGTGAGCTCTGATCACACCACTGCACTTCAGCCTGCACAACAGAGCAAGGCCCCATCTCAACAAATAAAAAAAGACAATAAAAACCCTATTATGTGTTAATATTAGTAACATTTCTATGACTGATAACTTTTTTGAAACAAAAAACTATAGTGAGAAGAGTGGTATTATTTGCCCTTGCTGTCCATCTCTTTAGCATCTGGCTTGCTAGAAGGCAGCTGCTTTGGCCCTTGGTGCATTTGGCCAGTTGAGATGGGGTCATTTTGAGAGAACACATGAAGACCATCTAGCTGCCTACTGAATGCCATTGGGAAGGAGGAGAACTCATGGGACCCTTGAAGGCGTTTTAGGGATCCGCAGGGGTCTTTGGATCATGCTTTGGAAAGCATTGGTTTCAATATATGATATTGAACTTGAAAGTGGGTTGTGTCATGGCTCCATGTAGGACGATGCTTGTACTCTCTCGCCAGCTGACCTCTGCATGGCACCATTTGGAATTTTGTTTGCATCAAGAGAAACAAAGGCTCATCAGAATTTCTGGCATGTGGTTGAAACTCATAAACAAACTCAGACTGGTTTGTCTTCCTTATCCTAAGTTGGTGGCACATCTGTTTCCTTTATGGGTGATAGCAGCTCTTTGTCGATCACGTGTCATTTGCAGTACATTATTTTATCTATGCAGCATCAGTTCCCTGAGCTGGAGATTGTGGACTCCATTTTTACAGGTAATGAAACTAAGGGCTCAGAGAGGGTGAGACATTTGCCTAAGGCCACACAGCTTGTGAGTGACCGGCCAGGTGGGATTCTCTGAATCCCAGGCTGCTGTTGCACACTGTGTCTGGTTTCCTCTCACTCCCACCTAGCCAAGCTCTTCAAACCCCTTCAGCATGTCCCGTTCCCTGTTGGTGGAAAGAGGAAGGTATTAAAGGGGCCTACTGTGGCCACACGTCACAGTGTCATTTCCATTTGTAAACCAGGAGTGTTTCCTTCTAGAGGTGAACATATTTATTCATGGAGTTGTCCAACAACGGTTTATTGAGTGCCTATCCATGGTAGGCTCGATTCTAGGTGGTGGGCTTACTGCAGTAGGAACAAATTTTATTCTAGAAAATTACTAAGTAGAAAAAAGTAGAAGGAAGGAAAACAAAAATACCTCCAACCCCATAACCTGGAGATGGCAATGGCTGCTATTTTGTTTCATTTGCTTCTAATGTTTTAACTGTATAAATTTAGAATGATATTTGTTCTTGTCTAGAAGGTGGCCTAGTGTGAGGGAATCTGATTTGTTCCAAGGAATTTGAACAGATGACTGCGTGCTCTGCATTTGAGCTCATCTGCTAGTTATCTGTCCTTCTGCTCACTTCACCCTCCTCCTATCCATCCAAGCAGCCATCCCCGGCCACCCACCCAGCCACCCGTCCAGCCACCCATCCAGCCACCCATCCAGCCACCCACCCAGCCACCTACCCATCCAGCCACCCACCCAGCCACCTACCCATCCAGCCACCCACCCAGCCACCCATCCACCCACCCAGCCACCCATCCAACCACCCATCCAGCCACCCACCCTCCCAGCCACCCATCCAGCCACCCACCCACCCATCCATCCATCTAGCCACCCACCCATCCAGCCACCCACCCATCTAGCTGCCCACCTATCTGTCCACCTGTAGCTCACCCACCCAGCCACCCACCCACACATTGACCCATCCCCATGCCCACTCCTCTTCTCAGGCATCCTCTCCCCCGTGCACTGTGCCTGGTGCTTTCACAGAGTAGCAGGCCCTGCTCAGGGTGCCAGGGATGTGTGATCTTGGCCCTTGTGAGCTGGGTGCTTTGAGAATGGGGGGTCATCGCAACCTGATTCTGTTGGAGGGAATTGATAGTGGAATGTCTTTTTATGAAAATATTCTCCCTGTTTTTTGAAATGTACTCATCAACTGTTTTCTTACCTACAGGATTCTGCTTCAGGAAAAAAGGAATTGTCTACTTATGCAGCTGGAAGAAGCCACCCGCTTAACATCCTACCTCCAGTCCCAGTTAAAAAGGTAGGTTACTTTCAAAGAGAAAACTGTATTTGTTCATAGTGTTCCAATGACTGGTACGTGAACTCGTTTCTTGTAGCTTATTTTTCTCCTGCTGGAGCTCGACCTGAAATGTTGTTAACACAGAATGGATACATTATACATTTAACATGCTACTGCTGTATGACTCAAGGAATATGGAGAGAACCACATTTGGCTTCAGGGTAAGAGGCCTGAAGTCAAATGTATTCAAGGATTTTGTAACCTAATTAACAGTTTCAGGAGTGTACATCTATACACATGCACATTTTTCTTTTGGGTTTTTTTTTAAAGCATATGAATTTTTTAAGCTAGTAAGATTTGGCTGCTCAAGAATGGCTCTGCGCACATTCTTCAGCCCTTACCATATGGTAGAGTGCAATGTCAAGGGCCTTAGATGTGTCATTTTCTCAGATATTCCTCCTAACAATGCCCAAGGTGGGAACTGTTCTCACCCCAGCCCCAGTGAGCCCGTGGGAGCCCAGAGGGGATGAATGGCTTCAGCAAGTGTAGCTGGCTAGTAGGTGTTCCAGCCAGGACTGGGACTGGGACTGGGACTTGGGCACGGGTCTCTGCTGTTGCCGACTTGACTGCTCTCTGCTACTCTTTCCGTGCTCACAGGGTGAGCAGGGGTGGCTGCCCTGCCATCTCAGATGGCCATACTGTCTCATTTCAGCCTGTGTGCCAGCACCCTGCCAGTGTCCTCGGAGAGCAGCCGTGGTCTCTGGCCTCCAGCTGGGGCTCCCTGAGCTCGGTCAGCTTCATGGACATCTACAGCCTCCCGCAGTACGAGAAGCCCATCGCTGAGGGCAACCAGCTTCTACACTTCCACCTCATTCCCTTCAATGCGCTGGGGTGAGATGCCCCCTTTTCAGAGCCCCCAGGTCCCTCCGGCTTCCACAAGCAGAGGCAGTCCCTGGACACACCCCAGTCTCTGGCATCGCTGTCCTCCCACTCCTCCCTGTCCTCGCTGTCACCCCCAAGCTCACCCCTGGACATGCCCTTCCTCCCTGCTGGCGGGACTCGCCACTGGCGCAGCTGGTGGACAGCTGGGAGGGGCCAGGCCTGGGGGCCCTGGACACACTGTGGGCCCACGCCTCAGCTTTGGGGGACGAAGACTTACCAGGCGTGGCAGCCCTTGAGCCACACGGGGTCCCTGGGGATGGGAAAGGGTTGCACGAGCGAGGACTCCCACCAGCTGGCGCTCCCCTGGGTGGAAGTAAGTGCGGACACGGCCTCCTGCGGGGTGAGGGTTATGTCCAGGGAGGAAACTGTGGGGTCCAGAGTGAGGACGGCTGGCTTTCCAGGTCCATGGTGAGCTCTACGTTTAGGAATATTGATGTGATCGGGAAGAGCACACACCTGCTCTTTCTGATCTGTGTTGGGGAAAGATCATTGAAGTTGACAAAGTTGTCTTTCCTAGGTATTTGGCTTGTTTTCAAAAAATACTTAATTGTTGAAAACTAGGGTAAGAACCACACAGTCTTCCACATTCAGAGGCTGCTAGAGATGGATCAGGGCCTTCGTGACCTTTGCAGCATGCCTGCTGAGATGGAACCGTCAGTGTGTGCCCGCCTGAGACCATTATGCCAACAGGTGTCTGCTTGTAACTAGTGGAAATCTCGACTTCTTTTGTTGCTTTGACATCTCTGTATCTTTTATAGTTTTCAAGAACATAATTCTATCAAATGTGGAAGTGAAAATAATTGGGTAATTTCAAAAGACATGCCTGTACGTATCAGTCATTTCTACTGAATTGGTTTCTCTGGTGGTTCTTCAAATGGAAAAACACAGAGCTCCGTGGAGCCTCATCCATTCAGATGGTGTTGGTTCAGCTCCTCCTTGGAGCTGGGGTCTTTCTGCTTGTAGCCTGCTTGGAAGACCAAACTGCTATGGAAGGGAATATTGATCCCATGTGCTTTTGTGAGCCACCCATGGCAACTTTATCTTCCTTTGGTTTTAAAGAGGATCAAGAACAAGGTCTCCCGTTCCTGAAGTTCAGCCCATTTAATTGATTTTTATTTGCACAGCAAAAATGTTTTAAATGTTCCATTGAGGCAAACACTAGATAATTTGTGCAGCATAGTGGATCTCAGCCAGGGGTGTTTTTGCCTCCTGCCCCTGGGGAACACTTGGCAATGTCTGGAAACATTTTTGGTTGTCACAACTAGGGGATGGGAGATGCTCCTGGCATCTGGCGAGTGTAGGCCAGGGATGCTGCTAAGCACCCTACCATGCACAAGGCAGCACCCCCTCCCCCTCGAGAATGGTCCAGCCCCAAATGTCAAGAGGGCTGAGGCTGAGAAACCCTAGTCACATACCATGGAGTATTTATGCTTCAAAGGGTAGAAATAAAACTAGAGAGCAGAACCAGTGTGGTGTAGTGGAAACAGCTTCAAACTAGCACCTGGGAGACCAAGCTTTTGTTCCCTGCCCTGTCCACTTCTAGCTGTGTGACCTTGAACACATTCCTGGACTGAGTCTCACCTTTTCCACCCTTGAATGCAGTCAACTCTGTGACCCCTTCCATTTACCACCATTCTGTTACCCAAGAGATAGATGGATTGGTGGATCAATAGATAGGTTCATCACTCTATAAAATAGTAGTCTGTTGGCACTTACCTGCGTAACCAGAGGCCATCATGTCCTGAGACTGCCCCATGGCTTTTTGGCATCTCTATTTTGGTGTCTTCCCCTGTGTTTGCAAACACACTTTGGTATCCCCAGATACATTATTTCTGAAGTCCACACATGCAGGTATCCTTCATTAGCTTTGTTCCTCTTTATAACCACACGTTGATTGCTCCATGTTTATTCTGTTCAGTCAAAAAAGAAATATCCAATTAGGACTTTTTTCTTAGTCTCCCTCCTCTCTCCCACCACCTTCTCCTTAAGGGATTGAGATTCCAGAATGTCGGTCTAGTTAGGCATAAAATCTGCACAAGGCCCAGGGGCCACTTTGGGACGGAGGAGAGACAGAGTGGGAGAGAGAAGTGCTGACTTAATTTCACATCCTGATTTCTTTATTTTTTCCTTTGCTTTCCGTGGCAGATGCTATAATGGTTGAAACTTCTTAGACTGGGAAGTATTTGCTTACGTGTGTAGACACTGCCATCTCCTGGTGGAGTCATAAGTCATTCGTGATTATTTCTTGTATGGCACTGCCATCTTGTGGCGGATTCGTATATGACATTGGTGATGAATTCTTGTATGGCACTGCCATCTGGTGGCAGATTCTTATATGACACTGCCAATAAATTCCTGAGTGACACTGCCATCTGGTGGTAGACTGGTATATGACATCGGTGGCGGTTTCTTGGGTGACACCGCCGCCTAGCTGTAGCTTTTTTTATGATACTGCCATCTGGTGGTGGTTTTATATGTTACATCTATTACATTGTTTCAAGGACACAAGAACAAAATTTATTTGTGTCCTTAGAAACTTGAAATGGTTGACCCTGCTGGGTGTCCCCAGAGGGCCGGGTTGGGTAGCCAGCTTCAGGCATGGACACAGGGGGGCTCCTCGCCTCCCCTGCCCCATCATGTATCAGCTGTGCTGGGAAAATTGCGGTCTAAGTTTGGCCCCCAGCAAGTCTTACTAAGACAAAATTTTTGTAAGATAAAAATCAAAGCTGTCCAAACTTGCAAACCAGCCTCTGAATGATTTTTTCCTTGTGTTTTCAATCAATCTGAGGAAACAGAAGGCAGGTAAGAGGAGTGGGGCAATACACTGTGATCTTTCGTGCTATTTACGTTTTTGTTACCGTTTTGTCTTCCCTGGATTTTAAAAGTCAAATGTGTTATGATTATGAAATACTTATCTATTTTCATCTACCCACTAGTATTTGCTAATCAAAACCCATAAAAATCTTGACTTTGCTCATATCGATGTTTTTATGATACTGATACTCCATTTAATGTTGTTGGCTTAAATTCTGCAGTGTTTTCACTTTGTGCCTTTTTTTTTTTTAATCTCTTCTCATGCGGCTCGACAGAAGTGCTCACTGTAAGTGGCCTTGGGAGTCCCCTTGCTCAGTGTTGTTGCTCAGGCCCCAGGCATACCTTTGTGCTGTGGATGGATGTGTTCAGGATGGCTGGGGTGTGGCCATTGAGGGTTATCTTATAGCTGCGCTTCAACACAACTTAGCAATTGGCCGTATCGTTATCTCATTGTTAATATTCATGGCGGCTACAAAAGCTGTTTAAGAACTTTCCTAGAAGCTTTCACTGTTCATTCCCTGTATGTGTTTTTTCTGGAACGTAATGGCGTTCATTACTGTCCTATGCCACCTGGCAGATTTGCTATGCTGTGGTTTTCACTATATTTTCTTCCTTTTTACCAAGCAGTGTTCACGTCCTTGGCTTTTAGTGTCTGTCTGTCTTGAATGATGAAAAGGGAGTAAAGAGATTTTCTCATGAACATGGGGAAGATTTGACCCTTGTCTCCCTGACACTGCTCGTGAGGGTCCACTTCTGTGCCTTGAAGCCTCAGGGCAGGCATCCTGGGTGTGGAGCGTGGAGTCTGTGCTTTTTCTCAGCTGGGGCAGTTGCCGATGGGACTTCCTCCTGGCAATTCCTACTTCCACACACCCTGTGGGTCCAGTGACTCAGCCTGGGCTTCGAGGATTAGCTCCTTCATTTCTTTCCTCTCTGCATTGACTTCTATGGCAATGATGAGAGAGAAATGTGGCCAGACTTGTGCCTTGGGCTGGGGTGGTTGCAGTGCTTAGCCTCGTTACCTGGTGCTGTTTCCTTGCAGGCATCTACAGCTGAGTCTGGGGACCACGCGTGTCAGGGCTGGGAATGCAAATGGTAGTGGTGGTTTCCTTCACTGGGGGTTGATGCAGTGGATGGGGAGTGAGGGCCAGGTGTTTGGGTCCTTCCACGTGGTGGGGATAAAGAGGAGAGCTGGCGTCTGGAGTCCTGATCTGTCTGAGAGGCAGTGCCTCCAGCCACCCCAGGATGGAGGCCAGCTTCCAGCCCTGGCTGATGGGGGAGAAGCAGTGAATTCCCCAGATGTGGCATGGCGGACCTTTGGAAGATTCACTCAGCCTCCACTTGACCTCGCAAGGCCAAAGGCCACAGCCCCATGTGCTCCGTGTGCTGTTGAACATGTTCATATTTCATTGGCGTGGATGATAGTTTGGTTGAAAGGAGAGACAGTCACCAGTGGAGTCAGTTTAGGAAGGCACAAAGTCAACCCTTTCCGTTTCTAGAACTTAGCCAAAGAAAAGTGCAGAGACGGAAGTGGTAGCTGGCTTTGAGTGACAGTGGAGTGCCCAGCTGGGGCTTCCAATTTGATTCCGTGTTCCAGCCGAGTGCGCCCCTCCAGAAAACAGACTCCTGGGCTCACAGGTGCATTTAGCGTGGGAAGATTATATACACGTTTGTATTGGTTTTGTTAAAAGGAACTTATTGCTATGAGGAAATGGGTAGAAACAGCTGATGAAATGTTAAAAGGAAACATTTCAATGGCTATTTTTGGCTCTTGAATAAAATAGATGTGAAAGATAAAAATAAGCGTGCCAGGAATAGCAGCGTGCTAACCCAGAAGGGCGGCTGGAAGGCTCCTGCCTGCGGTCACTGAGACGGCCAGGCTTGAGCCCCAGCTTCCTCCCCCGGGGCCGCAGGCCTCCCAGGTGGTGTTTTCAGAGGATGAGTGTGGGTTCAACTTTGTCCTCTGCTTCGAAGGTTGCTAATTTTTCTAGGGTTTATTTGGATGATTAAAATGTTTTTTTCTTGAGTATAAAAGCAGTATTTGTTGTATAAAACATGGGAAATATCCGACAGCATAAAGAAGGCAGTGAAAACCATGACCTCTTGGCGAGCGCCACTGCTGTTCCCATCAGGCTAATGCTGCTTTCCTGTCTCGTGGGTGTGCGCGGCTTTCAGAAAGTGCCATTTGAGGGGCTTCTCATCATCATCTTATGTTCTGTGTGTTCATTAAGGGGGTGGAAATAGATTTATGAATCCAAGAGGTAGCCAGAAATTCATTTCTTCAATTTTCCAATGTGAAAAACAACTAGAGTGCAGCAAGTCTCCGTGTGTGTGTCCCAGTGAGTCTCTGGAACACTCAGTGACGAAGTGTGTGCTCCAGCGTCAAGGACCCCGGTACCCAGTGCTGTCATTTCCTGACCCTGTGTGTGTCCCTTACTTGCCGCAGTGCAGTGACTCTTTGAGAAGACAGTGCCAAGAGGTTGGAGAGGAGGGTACGCTGCATCTCCACATGCCTGTTGGATTATTCACTAGCCAGCGACAGTGGGGTGTTTGAACCTCTAACCAAAAGGTCTGAAGCCAGTCTTACTATTTTGTTCTCCGTACACAGAATCACCTGTGTTACTGCAATCACAAAAAGATTCCGTACTGAAACTTTCATGCATTGACACTTTGTTTATTTTTCCAGGGGTAAGATATTTTTCTAGTTTCTTTCACCTTTGGGTGATTGGGTTTTAGAAAGAAGTCTTTCTCTCTGGCCTTGGGGGCATAAGGCTTGAGTCTGATGGAGCTCAAAAAGGAGAATCAATGTATGCATCTTTTTATATATTTTTTATTTTTTTGAGATGGACTCTTGCTCTGTCACCCAGGCTGGAGTGCAGTGGCACAATCTAGGCTCACTGCAACCTCCACTTCCCAGGTTCAAGCGATTCTCCTGCCTCAACCTACTGAGTAGCTGCGACTACAGGTATGCACCACCACACCTGGCTAATTTTTGTATTTTTAGTAGAGACGAGGCTTCACCATATTGGCCAGGCTGGTCTCGAACTCCCGACTTCAGGTGATCTGCCTGCTTTAGCCTCCTAGAAGTGCTGAGATTACAGGCATGAGCCACTGCATCCCACCCAGGAAGCATCTTTTTTAAGTTCATTCAGTTGTCGCCAGACTGTTTCACCTACAATATGTTACTCTATTTTTTTTTTTTTTTAGACAAAGTCTCACTCTGTCGCCCAGGCTGAAGTGCAGTAGAGCTGCCTCGGCTCACTACAACCTCCGCCTCCTGGGTTCAAGCGATTCTCGTGCCTCAGCCTCAGTATGTTACTCTATTTTTTATTTAGGAAAAGAGTTGGTAAACTTTTCTTAAAGTGCCAGATAGTAAATATTTTAGGTTTTACGAGCCATAAGGTCTCTGTCACCTAATAGATGTACCCAGTACAGAATTTCTCACTTTAATTTCCAGTCCTTTGTGCTATCTGCTGGTTTCATTGTGAGCTGCAAGGAAATAGAGAGCTGGAGGATTGAAGCCTAGTCTGAGAAGTTACTCTATGAGAGAAGCAAACCCCAAAGGTAGAGTGGAAACAGCAATTATAAGAGGAAATGCGGCCAGGTGTGGTGGCTCAAGCCTATAATCTCAGCACTTTGGGAGGCTGAGGCGAGCAGATCACCTGAGGTCAGGAGTTTGAGACCAGCTGGGCCAACATGGTGAAACCCCGTCTCTACTAAAAATACAAAAAATTAGCCAGGTGTGGTGGCATGTGCCTGTAGTCCCAGCTACTTGGGAGACTGAGGCACAAGAATCACTTGAACCCAGGAGGTGGATGTTGCAGTGAGCCAAGATCACGCCATTACACTCCAGCCTGGGGGACAGAGCGAGACTCCGTCTCAAAAAAAAAAAGAGGAAATGCAACAAGACACAGCCTGTGGAACCTGCCAAGAAGAAGACAAAGGAAGGAGACTGTCTAGGATTGAGATCTGATTTGTGTGAGGAGGGTTAGTGATGGAGGGAGATAAGGGGCATGATGTGACAGCATAGGGACCTCTTTTAATGAACAGTGTTCATGGGGAGTTTTGAGAGATGTTGGGATGGAATTATGACCTTGCCACCTCAATAATTAACTAATTTGTCAGGCGCGGTGGCTCACGCCTGTAATCCCAGCACTTTGGGAGGCTGAGACGGGCAGATCATGAGGTCAGGAGATCGAGACCATCCTGGCTAACACAGTGAAACCCCGTCTCTACTAAAAATACAAAAAGATTAGCCAGGCGAAGTGGCAGGCACCTGTAGTCCCAGCTATTCGGGAGGCTGAGGCAGGAGAATGACGTGAATCCAGGAGGCGGAGCTTGCAGTGAGCCGAGATCGCGCCACTGCACTCCAGCCTGGGCGACAGAGCAAGACTCCATCTCAAAACAAAACAAACAAAAAAACTTAACTAATTTGATGGGTTTGTGTAAGTCACCACCCTGCCCCCACTTTGAGACAGAGTTTTGTTCTGTTGTCCAGGCTGGAGTGCAGTGGCACAATCCTAGCTCATTGCAGCCTCGTACTCCTGGGCTCAAGTGATCCTCCCACCTCAGCCTCCCAAATAGCTGGGTGGGACTACAGGCGCTTGCCACCACACCTGGCTAATTTTTTAACTTTTTGTAGGGACAGGGTCTCGCCATGTTCCCCAGGCTTGTGTTGAACTCCTGGGCTCAAGTAGTCCTCCTGCCTGTGCCTCCGAAAGTACTTGGATTACAGGCGTGGGCCACTTTGCCTAGCTGTTTTCATCATTACTTTGAAGAAAAATATATACTTTGATATTTTGATCATAAAACATGATAAGATTTTGTTTTTTTTTTTTTGAGATGGAGGCTAAAGTTCAGTGGTGTGATCTCGAGGGGTTCAAGCAATCCTCCTACCTCAACCTCCTGAGTAGCTGGGCCTACAGGTGTGCGCCACTACACAATTTTTGTATTTTTAGTAGAGATGGGGTTTTTCCATATTGGCCAGGCTGGTCTCGAACTCCTGGCCTCAGGTGATCCGCCCACCTTGGCCTCCGAAAGTGCTGAGATTTCAGGCATGAGCCACTGTGCCCGACCTGTAACAAGATTTTTTAAAGGACATACCCAAAATTCCATTTTTAATCTTTCAATTTTTTTCTTTTCTTTTGATCCATAAAGCAATTGCGCATATATTAAATCTTATTCTCCTGCGTTTTGCCTACATGACATACACTTTTATCTTATTGAGATAATGACATATAATCAATTATATATATTATTATTATTTTGTTTTTACAGATAGGGTTTCGCTGTGTCATTCAGGCTTGAGTGCGGTGGCACTGTCTTGGCTCACTGCAGCCCCTATCTCCTGGGCTGAAGCCATCCTCCTGCTTCAGTCTCCCATGTAGCTGGGACCACAGGTGTGTGCCACCACAGGCAGCTATTTATTTATGTTCAGTAGAGGCATGGGCTCACTTTGTTGCCCAGGCTGTTCTTGAACTTCTGGGCTCAAACCACCTGCTCACCTTGGCCTCCCATGTCTGTTATATTTTTTGATAATTCTGTTTAGATGTACAGTTCTCAGTTTTTTAGCATGAGACAATAACACAACCATATGACACTAAATTGATGAAGTGTTTATAAAGTGGTTTTGAAATTCATGTGGTAGTGCCAATTATATAATATTCTGTTGAAATGTCATTCTGATATCCTATATAATCCACAGAGATGTTGTTTAAAATGCAGGTTGAGCATTCCTAATCTGAAAATCCAAAATGCTCCAAAATCAAAATCTTTTTGAATATTGACACAATGCCACAAGTGGAAAATTCCACAGTTGACCTCATGCAATGGGTCAGTCAGAACACAGGAACACAGCACAGTTTATTCAACATCCCCCAGGGAAAAACTATCCTTCCAGCTCCCTTCAGCTTAGATGTATCTTTTACGTGCATGGCCAGATTTTCCCATGCAATTATAGCCATAAAAGGTGATAAAATGGCACACGTGCAGGCTGGATGCACCAACAGAAAGTTTTCCAAAATAACCCACATGGGGCAAAAGCCTCCTTGCATTATTCATTGTGTTTTGAAATTAAAAACAATTTTTTCCTGCTTTGTGGTATAAATCTTTTGTTGAACTTTTCAGAAAGCCTGCAGATATCCCCATGGATAAGAGTAATAAGAAAAGAGGAAGAATTTATGTTTATGTATAGTGCAGAAAGTAAGTCAGGCTCTTGGAGAAACTAGACAGTGGTGTAAGTGTGAAATATCTTACAGAAGAGTATGGTGTTAGAATGACCACCATGTATGATATGAAGAAACAGGAGGGTAACTGTTGATGTTCTGTGCTGAAGGTGATTAACAGAAGTTAATGAAATATAGAAAAACACCACATGAAGCTGATAATGAAGATCTCCATTGTGTATTGAGAGTGGCTCCATCAGCAATGCAGTGAACACATGCAACTTACTGTGCACTAATCATGAAATAAAGATATATCATGATGAACTGAAAATTGAAAGGAACGGTGAATATTCAACAGGCTGGTTGCAGAAACTTCTGAAAAATCATGATATTAACATTTTAAACATTTGTGGTGCTAGGGCCAGGCATGGTGGCCCATGCCTGCAATCCCAGCACTTTGGGACGCCAAGGCAGGCAGATCACCTGAGGTCCGGAGTTTGAGACCAGCTTGGCCAACGTGGTGAAACCCCGTCTTTACTAAAAATACAAAAATTGGCTGGGCGTGGTGGCGCGTGCCTGTGATCCCAGTTACTCGGGAGGGTGAGGCAGGAGAATCAGTTGAACCCAGGAGACGGAGGTTGCAGTGAGCTGAGATCATGTCATTGTACTCTAGCCTGGGCAACAAGAGTGAAAAAATCTCTCAAAAAAAATGAAAAATAAAAAATAAAAATAAAAAAGATTTGTGGTGATAAAGCATCTCCTGATTTTTTTTTTTTTTTTTTTTTTTTTTTTTGAGACAGGCTTTCACCATATTGGCCAGGCTGGTCTCGAGCTCCTGAGCCACCGCACCTGCCCTAAAGGCATGAATTTCTTACCAGTTCATTATTATGCTAACAGAAAGGCATGGATATCTAGGGACATCTTTTCTGATTGGTTTCACAAACATTTTGTAGCAGTAGTTGGTGCTTATTTCAGGGAAGCTGGACTGGATGATGACTGTTCCTCCTTAAAACTCTTCAGCTCATCCTGCAGCTGCAATTTTCTCAAAAATAATGTTTATGCTGTGTGCTTTCCCTGAAGTGTGACTTCACTGCCATGTGACCAGGGAATCCCTAGATTGATGAAGAGTAAACATAAAAACACTTTCTTGAACAATACGCTGGCAGCTGTGAATAGATGTATGGGTATGAAAGGGTTTCAAAAGGAGTGAAGGATGCCATATGTGCAGTTGTCAGGGCCTGCAACACAGTGACTAAAGGTACAGCTGTGCATGCCTGGCACAACTTCTGACCTTCAACTGTATTCACTGATGATAATGAACAAGGTGGTGATTTTGATGGTTTCTTCAGGAAAGTGAGAAAAATATGTAACATCCTTACATATGCAAACAATATACCTTCAGTTTGTCAGTAAGCTGGAAGAAGCGGATAACAAGAAAGCTTTTAATATCGACAAAGAGGCTCCAGTTTCTTCGTTCACCCATGGTGATAGAGCTGACATTGATCTGAATCAGGGTGATTGTGATAATGACATTAACACTGCAGAAAAAGTACCTATAGATGACATGGTTAATGTATGTGACGGGTTTACTGAAGGACCAGAACAGTGTTCATTCATAACAAAAAGAAATCATGTCAGTTTATAAAATGAGAGCCTTGGGCTGGGCACAGTGTCTCACGCCTGTAATCCCAGCACTTTGGGAGGCCAAGGCGGGCAGATCACTTGAGGTCAGGAGTTCAAGAACAGCCTGGCCAACACAGTGAAACCCTGACACTACTGAAAATACAAAATTAGCTGGGCCTGGTGGCAGGCGCCTGTAATCTCAGCTACTCGGGAGGCTGAGGCAGGAGAATCATTTGATCCTGGGAGGCGAAGGTTGCAGTGAGCCGAGATCACACCACCGCACCCCAGCCTGGGTGACAGAGCGACACCCCATCTCAGAAAATAAATAAATAAATAAAACGAGATCCTTCTAGACAATACTCATTGTTAATGAGACAGATGACTTTAGAGGAAACATTTTAAAAAGCCATCCCTCAGAATGCCTCTTTATTCCTAGAGGACTCCCTGGAATTCTTCTCAACTGCTTCTGATGATGTTTCTGCTTACTTTTTTTTTTTTTTTTTTGAGAAGATGTCTCGCTCTGTCGCCCAGGCTGGAGTGCAGTGGCACGATCTCGGCTCACTGCAAGCTCCGCCTCCCGGGTTCACACCATTCTCCTGCCTCAGCCTCCTGAGTAGCTGAGACTACAGGTGCCTGCCACCATGCCCGGCTAATTTTTTGTGTTTTTAGTAGAGACGGGGTTTCACCGTGTTAGCCAGGATGGTCTCGATCTCCTGACCTCACGATCTGCCCACCTCGGCCTCCCAAAGTATTAATTTTTTTTTTTTTTTTTGGAGATGGAGTCTTGCTGTGTCACCCAGGCTGGAGTGCAGTGGCCTGATGTCTGCTCACTGCAAGCTCCGCCTCCCAGGTTCACGCCATTCTCCTGCCTCAGCCTCCCAAGTAGCTGGGACTACAGGCACCTGCCACGATGCCCGGCTAATTTTTTGTAATTTTTTAGTAGAGATGGGGTTTCACCGTGTTAGCCAGGATGGTCTTGATCTCCTGACTTTGTGATCCATCTGCCTCGGCCTCCCAAAGTGCTGAGATTACAGGGGTGAGCCACAACGCCCAGCCAAGTATTAAATTTTTTATTTGAAAAATCTCCTCTCTCCAAAGATCTCCCAGTGTTTCTGCAGAGGTCTTTACTTAGGTAAAGAGAAGAAGCAATTCTTGGCTGGGTACAGTGGCTCACGCCTGTAATGCCAGCACTTTGGAAAGCAAGGTTGGTGGATTCCTTGATCCCAGAAGTTCAAGATCAGCCTGGCCAACATGGTGAAACCCCATCTTTGCCAAAAATACAAAAATTAGGCGTGTGTGGTGGAGTGCACCTGTAGTCCCAGCTACTCGGGAGACTGGGATAGAAGGACCGCTTGGGCCTGGGAGGTCAAGGCTGCAATGAACCAAGGTGGTGCCACTGCACTCCAGCCTGGGGAACAGAGTGAGACCCTGTTTAAAAAAAAAAAAAAATTATTTGTGAGGGTGAAAATTAAATGCCTTTGATTGTGCATAGCTATCAGTTATTCCTTGTTTTAATATTTAGTTTATTGTGAAATATAACACATATAGAAATGTACATAAAACAAAACACAGGGCCAGGCCCGGTGGGTCAGGCCTATAATCTCAGCACTTTTGGAGGCTGAGGCGGGCGGATTACTTGAGGTCAGGAGTTTGAGACCAGCCTGGCCAACATGGTGAAACCCCATCTCTACTAAAAATACAAAAATTAGTCGGATATGATGGTGCATGCCTGTAATCCCAGATACTTGGGAGGCTGAGGCAGGAGAATCGCTTGAACCTGAGAGGCAGAGGTTACAGTGAACCAAGATCGCGCTACTGCACTCCAGCCTGGGCAACGGAGTCAGACGCTGTCTAAAAAAAAAAAAAAAATAGTCTGGGTGTGGTGGCTCATGCCCGTAATCCCAGCACTTTGGGAGGCCGAGGCAGGCAGATCACCTGAGGTCAGGAGTTCGAGACCAGCCTGACCAACATGGAGAAACCCCGTCCCTACTCAAAGTACAAAATTAGCTGGGCGTAGTGTTGCATGACTGAAATCCCAGCTACTTGGGAGGCTGAGGCAGGAGAATCGCTTGATCTGGGAGGCGGAGGTTGTTGTGAGCTGAGATCATGCCATTGTACTCCAGCCTGGGCAACAAGAGCGAAACTCCGTCTCAAAAAAAAAAAAAAACAAAACAAAAACAAAAAACACAGTGTAACATGTTATTATAAAGTCACTGCTCAGGGACCAACTTGCCCACTCCTGTGCCTCTAGAGGGAAGCTCCCTCCTCCCACTGTTCTTTAGAGTTTTATATCTTAAGCACAGGAGTCAACAAACTAGGCCTATGCATCACATCTGGCACCCAGCCTTTATTTTTTTGAGATGGCATCTCACTCTGTCACCCAGGCTGCAGTGTGGCAGCACAATCTCAGTTCACTGCAATCTCCGCCTCCCAGATTCAAGCAATTCTCCTGCCTCAGCCTCCTGAGTAGCTGTGATTACAGGTACGGGCCATCATACCCGGCTAATTTTTGTATTTTTGGTAGAGATGGGGTTTCGCCATGTTGGTCAGTCTGGTCTCGAACTCCTCATGTCAGGTGATCCACCTGCATTGGCCTCTCAAAGTGCTGAGATTACAGGCATGAGCCATGATGCCTGACCCAGCCTTTCTTAAAATGAAGGTTTTGGCTGGCGTGGTGGCTCACGTCTGTAATCCCAGCACTTTGGGAGGCCAAGGCAGGTGGATCACCTGAGGTCAGGAGTTCGAGACCAGCCTGGCCAACATGGTGAAACTCCATCTGTACCAAAATACAAAAATTAGCTGGGCATGATGGCAGGCACATGTAATGCCAGCTACTCAGGAGCCTGAGGCACGAGAATCACTTGAACCCAGGAGGCGGAGGTTGCAGTGAGCCATGATCGCACGATTGCACGCCAGCCTGGGCAACAAGAGCAAAACTCCATCTCAAAAAAAAAAAAAAAAAAAAAGGATGTCCTTTTTTGTCTCTCAACCCCGTTTTTTATTTTTTTTATTTTCAGACGGGGTCTCACTCTGTTGCCGAGAGTGGAGTGCAGGGGCCCGATCTTAGCTCACTGCGGCCTCAACTTCTCTGGCTCACATGATCCTCCCACCTCAGCCTCCCAAACAGCTGGGACCACAGGTGGGTACCACCGTGCCCGCCTAATTTTTGTATTTTTTGTAGAGATGGGATTATGCCATGTTGCTCAGGCTGATCTCGAACTTCTGGGCTCAAATATCTCTCTGCCTCCACCTTCCAAAGTGCTGGGATTATAGGCGTGAGCTACCATGCCCAGCCCTGCTTTAATTTAAAGTGTATTACATTTGATATTAGTACAGCCCCTTCAGCTCTTTTTGGGTTACTATTTTAATTGTATCTTTGTATCCTTTGACTTTCAATCCATTTCTGTATTTAAAATATTTATCTTGTAGATAGCACATTGGTGGATCATATTTTGTTTTTTAATCCTTTCAGCCAGTCTGCTTTTCTTTCTTTCTTTCTTTTTTTTTTTTTTTTTTTTGAGACAGAGTTTTGCTTTTGCTACCCAGGCTAGAGTGCTATGGTGCGATCTCAGCTCACTGCAACCTCTGCCTCCTGGGTTCAAGGGATTCTCCAGCCTCAGCCTCCTGAGTAGCTGGGATTACAGGTGCGTGCTAATTTTGTAATTTTAGTAGAGACAGAGGTTTCTTCATGTTGGTCAGGCTGGTCTTGAACTCCTGACCTCAGGTGATCCACTGCCTCGGCCTCCCAAAGTGCTGGGATTACAGGCGTAAACCACCACGCCCGGCCAAAGTGGTGTATTTTTTTTCTCAGGGAATCTATTCCATTCTTTTTCCAGAAACCAAATTTGTACAAGTTAACTAAAATAAATATTTATACTCTAATTTTTTTGTTCTGAGGTCTTATTGAGGTTTTAGAATTTTATCTTTACATGTTTAGAAAAATTAGAAAATATAGATAAAACATAACCAACAAAATAATAATATCTTTCCTTCTGTTCAAAGTTCATTACTATTAGCCGAGTGCAGCGACTCACACCTGTAAGCCCAGCATTTTGGGAGACTGAGGCGGGTGGATCACTTGAGCCCAGGAATTCGAGACCAGCCTCGGCAACATGGCAAAACCCTGTCTACAAAAAATACAAAAATTAGCCAGGCGTGGTTGCATGTGCGTGCAGTCCCAGCTACTGGCAAGGCTGAGGTGGAGAACCACCTGAACTCGGTAAGTCAAGGCTGCAGTGGTGCAGCCTCTGTCCCCCAGGCTGGAGTGCAGTGGTGCAATCTCGGCTCACTGCAACCTCCGTCTCCCGGGTTCAAGCGATTCTCCTGCCTCAGCCTCCCGAGTAGCTGGGATTACAGGCACGCGCCACCACACCCAGCTAATCTTCGTATTTTTAGTAGAGAAGCGGGTCTCATCATGTTGGCCAGGCTGGTTTTGAACTCCTGACCTCAAATAATCCACCTGCCGCGGCCTCCTAAAGTGCTGGGATTACAGGCATAAGAAACCACACCCGGCCAGTATTTTTCTTTCTTAGAGGCAGGATCTTACTCCCAGGCTGGAGTGCGGTGGCACGATCTCAGCTCACTGTAGCATTGACCTCCCAGGCTCCGGCGATTCTCCTGTCTCAGCCTCCCGAGCAGCTGGGATCACAGGTGTGTGCCACCACACCTGGCCAATTGTTAAATTTTTTTATTTTTATTTTTTAGAGATGGGGTCTTGCTATGTTGCCCAGTCTGGCAACATGGGATCCTCCAACTCCCGACTTCGAGGGATCCTCACTCTTCGGCCTCCCAAAGGCTGAAAATTACAGACGTGAGCCAGCATGCCCAGCCTATATTGTTTTATATTTCTTCAATTTTGTTTTGTGGTCGCTGGAGGTCTGTTTCCTTCTTGGATTCCCTGCACAGTGCTTCCACAGCTGCTCCGTGTAATCTGCCCAAGACTTTTGCTGTGTTCAGTTGAACACACAGGAGGAAGCTCTGCAGGCCCAAGCGAGCCGACCGCACAAAGATCTGTTCTCATACCCAGGGGAGCTGGTCTCCCCACTAGACCCGCGCCCTGGATAGCTCCAGTTTGTGTGAGCGCAACCACCTGCCGCCGCGTGATTAAGAGCGCTCTGGGCCAAGCAGTCTCCCGTGGGAGTGCTGGCGTGCGGAAATCCCGCCTTCCGGCTCCCGCTGTTGGCCTTGGCGCGGCCAGGGCGCTCCAAATAGGAAGATAAGCGGGATTGCTGGAAGCGGGAGAGACCGGAGGAGCGGCGAAGGGCTCCTCTTCCCCATTGGCTGCGCCCGCGGAGCAGCGTCGTTGCGATTGGCCGTACGCAGGGGGGCGGCAGTCCCGCGTCGGCCCGCCCCTCGGGCCGCCAGAGGCGCCGGGATCGCTGGCGCCGGCTGAGCCAGCGGCTCCTGGGAGGCTGCGTCCGCACGTCGGCGGGGCGAGGCCACTGGGCCCTGCGCGTCAGGTCCTGGCCTGGGGCACCTGGGCGGCCGGTGGCGGGGGCGGTGCGGGCGCGGGGCTGGCGGGCGGCGGAGCACGGGAGGCGGGCGTGGACGCGGCGGCCGCACCGCGGCCTGCGCCGACCGCCCGCGGCGCAGCCTCGGGCCTCTCTCCATCTCTCAAGTGGTGGCGGCTGTGGGTTTTTCTGCAGGCGATCCTTTTGAGTGATTTGTTTCACGCACGCGCCCTGCTGTGGGGTAAAGCGGCAGATTCGTGCTACTGTCATTTGTCCTTAAAACGATGAGCTTGTGTGTACCTTTTGGATTTGAGGGCAGGGAGATGACATTGTGACTTGGCTTCCTGTGACCGTCCATCCTCAAGGTCTTGTCAGCATGGTGCAGAAACTCGGCACACCCTGCCTACCTTGGAAGGAAGCTTTCCCTTCCCCACCTCCCTCTCCCTCCATCTCTTCCCTCTTTCCCTCTCTCCCTTTCACTCCCCTCCCCAGCTCTTCTCGCCCCCCTTTCTGTTTTCTCTCTCTCTCTTTCCTTTTCTGCATTAAACCTTTCGGGAGTGTCTTTGTAAACTATTAAAAAGCGTTAGGTCTTCAACATGTATGTTTACTTTGCAGGTCTGAGACCTGGGAGGAAGCTGGAGAAAAGATGCCCTCTGAATCTTTCTGTTTGGCTGCCCAGGCTCGCCTTGACTCCAAATGGTTGAAAACAGATATACAGGTGGGGTTTGATATGTGTTTTTGTTGGTGTGTTTCTGCTCCCATGTTTAAATTTCTCATGTAAGGCTTTTTTTAGGGTATGTAAGGGGAAGTCAGTTGTATCTTGCTATATTGAGGAGCAGGTTTGTTTCCTTTAACTTAAAATGTTAACAGTCTTTATGGCTGTTTTTGTAGATCGTGCACGGCTGCCTTTTAATTAGTTTCTTGCAAGTAAGTGCATGAAACTTGAGATCTATTAATAGGCAAATTTTTTTTCCTATTATTACTGGTTAAGAAATCTGCCACACTCCTAACCATATCATGGTGACTGTTGTTTGTTACTGACAGTTTTTGAGCTGTTGAGTTAACTGTGGAGGGGAAAATTGGAGACGTAAGTTGCAGTAATTATGGCCGCTAGGAACTCACTCATTATGAGGCCTTGTGTTTGTGTTTCTGGAGAGAGGAGTTAATTCAGTTGAGCTGTTTGTTTTGTATTTGTAACTCCTTATTAAGAGGAGTGCTCAGATTTTCACATCAAGAATATGAGGAAACAGTGTTGGCCTTAGGTCCTAATTTTTTGATTTAATGAGGTAATTGCAAGCTTGTCAGGACGTTATTAAATAAATAACAGTAATATTTCGATAGACAATTCTTTACACCTAATCTACTTTTATTTGGAAATAGCTTGGAAAAACTACTTTTGGAACTCCTTATCAGCAGCAAAAAGAAGTGTTTGAAATATTTTGTGTGTGTCTGTGTATTTTCCTACTCCCTAAGGTTAACCATTTTAAGTATTAAGTAATCTGCCTTGACTGTTCATCAAAAGTCGTGTAGGCTGTTAAGCAGTAGTTGATCATGGATACTTACACTGAAGTGTTATTGCCCCTTCCTAATTTTTCCTTTTCTTTTTAAACAGGTGTTGAGTGTTGGTAGATATGAGAGTCCAGTGTTTAGAAGTGTGTTGTGTGGCCAGGCACAGTGGCTCACGCCTGTAATCCCGGCAGTTTGGGAGGCCGAGGTGGGTGGATCCCCTGAGGTCAGGAGTTGGAGACCAGCCTGACCAATATGGTGAAACCTCGTCTCTATTAAAAATACAAAATTAGCCAGGGGTGGTGGTGTATGCCTGTAATCCCAGCTACTCGGGAGGCTGAGGCAGGAGAATCGCTTGAACCCGGGAGGCAGAGGTTGCAGTGAGTCAAGATCACGCCATTGCACTCCAGCCTGGGCAATGAGAGCAAACCTGTTTCAAAAAAAAAAAAAAAACTGTTGTGGATGATGGGATTGTTATTCACAGTGTGATGTTACATAAGACAGAGCACAGAGAATTGGGTCAAGAATTGGTGTAGTTACACTTTGGGTTTGCTTCTCTTTAAACATGTCCTTTGATTTAGCTATAATGGTCTGTTTTTGTCATTTTAAGTGGATGGGAGAGGTGAGAGATGAGTACTTTCATATTTCTGAAATCCTGAGATTCAGGCAAAGTTGTTTTAATAATTGTTTTTATATTAGTGTCTATGTATTTTGAGAAACCTTTTGGAGTAAAGGACTTTACCTAATAAAGTTTTTTTCTTAATAATTGTAATTTAATAACTGCTAAATATGAGTTCTAGTGTCTTGATCTAAAACCAGTTTAATGCTGAATTGAGTTCCTATGATGGGTTAGGCAGATAACCCAGGGAGGCACATTTATGTCTTAAAGGGCCTGTTGTTTTGATTTATTAAGTTTAATACACAGTACTTGCTCATTGTTACACATTTCCAATATGATTAGAAAGTCTTTTTTTTTTGAGACGCAGTCTTGCTCTGTCGCCCAGGCTGGTTGCAGTGGTGCAATCTTGGCTCACTGCAAGCTCCGCCTCCCGAATTCAAGTGATTCTCTCCACCTCAGCCTTCTGAGTAGCTGGGATTACAAGTGTGAGCCACCATGCATGCCCGACTAATTTTTGTATTTTTAGTAAAGACGGGGTTTCACCGTGTTGGCCTTAGAGGGCCTGTTGTTTTGATTTATTAAGTTTAATACACAGTACTTGGCCCTTGTTACACATTTCCAATATGATTAGAAAGTCTCTTTTTTTTTTTTTTTTGAGACGCAGTCTCGCTCTGTTGCCCAGGCTGGAGTGCAGTGGCATGATCTCGGCTCACTGCAAGCTCGGCCTCCCGGGTTCACACCATTCTCCTTCCTCAGCCTCCGGAGTAGCTGGGACTCCAGGCACCCGCCACCATGGCCGGCTGATTTTTTGTGTTTTTAGTAGAGACGGGGTTTCACCGTGTTAGGCAGGATGGTCTCGATCTCCTGACCATGTGATCTGCCCACCTCGGCCTCCCAAAGTGCTGGGATTACAGGCGTGAGCCACCGCGCCTGGCCTCTGCTTACCTTATAAAATAAAACAGGATACAGTAACCTTTTAATCAAAACACAGCATCATAGATGGAGACACAAAGCCCGACATTGTTATTACTGTTTTTTTATCAGCCGGTACAAGTATTCTAGTGATGGTACTGTGCTGCGTAGCTACCCTGAACACACTACTTTCTCACTGTGTTAAGGGTATGTCATATTTTTACTGTTAAGTACTTATGTGTGAATAAGTGTAAGGAAATGTTTGCCTATCAGTAGCATATAAATTCAGAGGCAGGAATGATGGTAATGCCAAACAACCACAGATATTTCACATGGGTGGCTGAGATAACGACACTTTTGCTTTCTTATGGTTCACTGTACACAAACTTTGTGTAATGTAGAAAATAAATATTTTGTAAAATTACCTTCAGGCTATGTGTATAAAAGATGTATATAATACATAAATGAGTCTGGTGTTTCAACTTGGGTCCCATCCCCAAGATAACTTATTATGTAGATGCAAATATTCCAAAATATGAAAAATTCTGAATCACTTCTGATCCCAAGCATTTCAGATAAGGCATACTTAATCTGTAATTCAAGATGTATTTTACCCATTTACCTGATCTAGATGCTATATTTTTGTTAGGTGTATATTAGCTTTATATGTACAGGTGTCAGTGACTATAAGACCTGGCTTTAAATTTAACCTTTTCCTTAATATTGGATGGGCCCCATATATACTGTTGTATGTGTATATAAGGTAACACAAGTCCTTTTGTCTCCCCCAGTTCCTTTTGCATATGAGAAAACATAAGCCATTTTGTGCCTCTTGCATCTTAAGCCATAGTCTATTTTACTATGTGGTTTCCCATCTAGTTATTTTTGGGAGTACCAGATGGTCTCATAAAAACAGTGGGTTTTCCTGAAACTTTTGGATTAATATTGAACTTGTTTATCATCTTTTAGCTGTGCAGTCAGAGAAGAAATGCCTTAGAAAGGCAAGCAAGTGGCTTTTGGAATATACAGAAGAATATGATCAGATATTTACTCCTAAGAAAAAACAAAAGAAGGTACAGGAGCAGGTGCACAAGGTGTGTTGCAAAATTTCGGCAAACTTTCACTGGTCCTTAGGAAACTGAAATTTTATCTTCAGTGTCATACTTTAACTTCATGAAATAATAATTTCTGTAACTGGGATCTTGTTTTTTATTCTCAGCTTCTAGCACAGTACTTAGGATTTAGTGGTTATTCAGGAAATATATAAATGAGTCTACATATTATATTTCTTTATGTATATATTTTTTCTTCTTTGTCTTCAAAGAGTATTTAATGACTTAGGAATATTGTTGTGATTTTATCTTAAGTAAAAATATAGGATATAAAGTGAAATATATATAGTCTGATCCTAATTTCAAAAATAAATACATCTTATTTGTCTTATTTTTTAATTCAGTTGTTTTAAAATGAAGTATTTAGAGACATTTTGACCTTCTACGCCTACATAGGTTAATATGTAGTTAAAAAATGGAACATTTTCCTTTATAATCAATTTAACAGACTTACATCTTATATAAGATCTGTTTATCTGACATCAACTGCCTTTCAGATTTCACCAGTTATCCCCTAACCTTTACCTTTGGATTATTCATACCAGGTCTCAGTCTAGGACTACTCATTGTAACTGGTTGTTATGGTTCTCAAATCCCTTTGAATTCAGAGCAATCTCTTTTTCCTGATCAAGATCATGTCTTTAAGAGAGTGACATGTAAAGTTATCTACTTCTCTATATTTGTGTAATTGCTTTCTCATAGGTGTCACTTAGATTTTCTCTATCTCCTGTTCTCTGTGAAGTGGAAGATAGAATCTATCAGTTTGATAGATTGAAGTTGAACATTTTTAGCTAGACTATATCAGAGATGATAATGTGTAATACATTGCATATTGAGGGTTTAAAAAAAAAGGAATATTTTATTCCCATCAGCCATTCCCCGACAGTTTGTTTTTTCTTTTTTAAAATTGAGACAGGGTCTTGCCCAAGCTGGAGTGCAGAGATGCATGAACACAGTTCACTGCAGCCTTGACCTCCTGGGTTTAAGCAATCCTTCCATCTCAGCCTCCTGAGTAGTTGGGACCACAGGTGCACACTACCACACCTGGCTAATTTTTAACAACAACTATTTTGTAGAGGCGATATCCCACTATGTTGCCCTTGCTAGTCTGGAATTCCTGGGCTCCAGTGATCTTTCTGCCTGAGCCTCCCAGAGTGTTGGTATTACAGGTGTGAGCTACCACGCCCAGCTTCCCTGATGGTTTTTTGAAAACCCCAGTTGAAGATCTTTACCTATATTAATAATTTTATTAGAGGTTACAAAATGAAGACTTTCAGATTTTATTATTTTCTCTATTTTTATTAAGTGATAGTCTCTTTCATTAACTGGACTCTATTATTGTCCTGAAATACTTGAAAGGCAGAATAAGTGCTTCTTTCTTTCCCATTAATTACCAATTGTAACATTAAGGAGTTCATTAGTAGTTGTTTTAATTGGAGACATTAGAGCAGTCTTTTTCCCCTGCCTTTGAATTATTGTTGTGGACTTATCAATATCATAGCTTCAGTGTATCTCAGTCAACTTCATTTTTTTCTTTATTTAATTTTGGTTAAATATACATATATATAAAACATTTTATTATTTTATTTTATTTTATTTTTTTGAGAGAGAGAGTCTCACTCTCGCCCAGGCTGGAGTGCAGTGGTATGATCTCGGCTCACTGCAAGCTCCATCTCCCGGATTCACACCTCCTTCTGCCTCAGCCTCCCATGTAGCTGGGACTACAGGTGCCCGCCAGCACACCTGGCTAATTTTTTGCATTTTTAGTAGAGACGGGGTTTCACCGTGTTAGCCAGGATGGTCTCGATCTCCTGACCTCGTGATCTGCCCGCCTCGGCCTCCCAAAGTGCTCGGATTATAGGCATGAGCCACAGCGCTGGGCCTGTTTTATCCATTTGTAAGTGTACAGTTCAGTGGCATGAAGCACAGTTACATTGTTGTGCAACCATCTCCACCATCCATCTCAATAATTTTTTTCATCTTTCCAAACTAAAAGTCAATACCCATTAACCAATAACTCCCTTTTCTGCTCAACCCCTGGCAATTGCCATTCTATGTTCTGTCTTAAGAATTTTCTTATTCTGGATACCGCATATACTTGAAATCATATGATATTTGTTCTTTGTGTCTAAGTAATTTCCCTTAGCATACATAATGTCTTCAAGGTTCATCCACTTTTTGTAGCCTTTGTCAGAATTTCATTCCTTTTAAAGTGCATTATTCTTTTTGACACTTAAATTACAACAATTTTGGCCTGTGGACTCTAATTTTATTTTTTGTTCTTAGGTAAGTTCCCGCTGTGAAGAGGAAAGCCTTCTAGCCCGAGGTCGATCTAGTGCTCAGAACAAGCAGGTGGATGAGAATTCTTTGATTTCAACCAAGGAAGAGCTTCCAGTTCTTGAAAGGGAGGCTCTGTAGATCAGGCGCAGTGGCTCACGCCTGTAATCCCAGCACTTTGGGAGGCCGAGGCGGGTGGATCATGAGGTCAGGAGATGGAGACCATCCTGGCTAACATGGTGAAATCCTGTCTCTACTATAAATACAAAAAATTAGCCGGGCATGGTGGCGGGAGCCTGTAGTCCCTGCTACTAGGGAGGCTGAGGCAGGAGAATGGCATGAACCCGGAAGACTGAGCGTGCAGTGAGCGGGGATCCCATGACTGCACTCCAGCCTGGGTGACACAGCAAGACTCTGTCTCAAAAAAAAAAAAAAGGAGGTTCCATTTTTGGAGGGCCCCTTGGCTCAGTCAGAACTTGGAGGTGGACATGCTGAGTTGCCACAGCTGACCTTGTCTGTACCTGTGGCTCCGGGAGTCTCTCCACGGCCTGCCCTTGAGTCTGAGGAATTGCTGGTTAAAACGCCAGGTAAGGTGTGGTTGGGGTCTCAGTATTTGAGCAGATATGATTAGAGGAAGCAGGAGATTTTAGTATGTTTTGATGTAAAGCCAACATTGTATCTATATACAATAAACTACCCCCTTTTATCCTGGGAAATAGTTACAATGATGGCTAATTAGATATAGTTACTAACTATGAATTGTGGCACGCTATCAAGAAGACATATTTTTGATAACTATGCTCCTTGCTCCAGTGTTGCTCTTCATGATTGTTGATCAGCCACTGTGTAAATTACAACCAGCATAACAGGGCTTCAAGAGGGGCACCGCACATTAGTGGAATAAGCACTGTGCTTCAGGTGCTGGCTCCACCAGTCCTTGTGTTACTTGGGAAGTTGTTTAGTCTCTGAACTTGTTTCCTCATCTATAAAATGGAGATCATAATGTATTAATGTATGATGTTATATACCTGACCACATAGTAATTACCAGTTCATTAGAAGTTAATTACCAGTTACTTCTCACTTGATCATTCTTTATGAATCACCTGGGGAGAGTTGGATCTAAACATATTGTCTCTAATTCACCTTGTAACTATTGAATATTATAGGCAGTCAAGGAATGGGAAGAATCCTCTTTTCTGTACCGCTTTAAATTTTGGATGTAACTTTTTTACATCATCAACAGGAGCTTTTGATGTTGTTCCTTAAAGAAATGATTCCAATTGTGCTTAAACTAGTTGGGTATAATTAAAAAGATTTTTGAAAGAATAGTAAAGATAGTTGTTGTTTCAGTACCTATTATGTGCCAAACTCGATTTATTAAGTCAGCTCTTTTATATAATTCTTGAGTCATCCTATGAATTATCTTTTACCTATTGAATTTTATTTTCTTAGGGGCAGAGCAGAAACTGTAATCGTGGTCCATTTATGACCATTATCCAAGCTCTATTTCACTCCTCCTTATTTTGTCCTCACCAACAATCAGTTGTCATAAAGATAGTTCTGTCCTTTTGATTTCTCCCTTAGTTATTTTGTGATTTAAAGTCAACACACACACATCCCTCACATTAGTTTGTGTTTGCATTGAGAACTGTTTACTTGTTTTGTTTACTAATATTTTATAATCAAATTACCATCCTGCCTCTTCCCATAAGATGATGGAGAAAACATCAGAAACATTGAGATTCACTTTGTGTGGTATACGGATTTTTAAAAAATTAACTTGTGCCCAGTTTCTAAATCATTTAATATAAAGATACATGCATTTCAGGACTTTATGAAAGTAAACATCAAAGAAAACCAACTAAGAAACTTCTTGAATCCAATGATTTAGACCCTGGATTTATGCCCAAGAAGGGGGACCTTGGCCTTTCTAAAAAGGTATGTTATTTTTGTAAGTTCTAAAAGAAATAAACTCAGGAAATGAGGAATTTTAAAAATGACATTTTGAGTAGTAGTTATAACATTGATGTACATACATATAGAAATTAGTGTGTGTGTCAGCAGGCATACATGATCTGAGATTTCCTACAGGAAAGGCTGTTTTGCAGTTGTGTAACCATGTATGTGTATAAACTGGTTTCAGGTGTCCTTTCCAAGTGAAAAAAATTTTAAAATGCTTTTAAGATTAAGTTTGTGTTTGTTATAATTTCTTTTCTGGGTTCAAATCCTCTTAACTGTTTTCTACTAAACTACTATCTCAAACATCACTAGTCTGCTCTATCCTATTGCCATGTCGTTGTAGCCCTTTTGTTTTTTTTTTTTTTTTGAGACAGGGTCTGATTCTGTCACCCAGGCTGGAGTGCAGTGGCATAATTTTGGCTCACTGTAATCTCTGCCTCCCAGGCTCCCCAGATAATTTTTTGTATTTTTTTGGTAGAGACGGGGTATCAATTTTTTTGTGTGATTCATACTTTTTGTGTTTTATTCAAGAAATCTAGTGTGATGGCTTAAGCCTATAATCCAGGGATTTAGGGAACCTGAGGCGGCAGGATTGCTTAAGCTCAGGAGTTTGAGACCAGCCTGGGCAATAAAGGAGACCTTGTCTCTACAAAACAAAACACAATGCCAAAAACACCAGAAAACGGCTGTGGTGTTGCGTGTCTGGTCCCAGCTACTCAGAAGGCTGAAGTGGTAGGATGTCTTGAGCCCTGGAGGTCAAGGCTGCAGTGAGCTATGATTGCACTATTGCACTCCACCCTGGGTGACAGAGCAAGACCCTGTCTCAGTCAGTCAATCAATCAGTGAAATCTTTGTGTACCCCATGGACACAAACGTGTTCTTCCTGTGTTTTCTTTTAGGAGCTTTTTGGTTCTGGTTTCACATACAGATCTTTGTTCCATCTTGAATTTTTGAGATGGAGTTTTGTTCTCCCCCATATTGATGTCCAGTTGTTTTACCACCATTTACCAAAAAATCCCTGATATTGGCTGGGTGCGGTGGCTCACACCTGTAATCCCAGCAGTTTGGGAGGCCGAGGCGGGCAGATCACTTGAGGTCAGGAGTTGGAGACCAGCCTGGCCAACATGGTGAAACCCCATCTCTGCTAATAATACAAAAAAAAAAAAAAAAAATAGCTGGGTGTCGTGGTGTCTGCCTGTAATCCCAGCTACTTGGGAGGCTGAGACAGGAGAATTGCTGGAACCTGGGAGGCAGAGGTTGTAGTGAGCCGAGGTCATGCCACTGCACTCCAGCCTAGGTGACAGAGCCAGACTCTCTCTCAAAAAAAAAAAAAAAAATTCCCTGCTATTTATCCTCACCATCTCTCAGATGCCTAATCTCTTTTAAGTATTAATTATGCTTAATAACTCTTTGTCACTGTTGAATTTTTACTTTTGGGGAGAGGGGATTGCCATTAAATTTGGGATCAGAGCAAGAGAAAATCAGAATTATTGGTTATGGCTAGCACCAAACTCTGGAGAAAAGTGCCTTCTTGTCTGTTTGGGAGTCTGTCCTGCCATCTGACCTGGCCTACTTCATTGTTGAAGTCCTGGTTACTCTGAGGTATATTTTGTCATAAGGCTAAAGCCATGATTCAGTTCCATTTTAGTTTACCAGGCACACCACCACCCTGTCTGCAGGTGGATTAATCAGTAACAGAATGAGAGATGATCTGTTCTGGTAGTGCTTTAAGGGTACTCTGGCTGAATGTATATCCACACTAGGCTCTATATACACAGTAAGTCACTGGAATCTTAGTCACATCCTCTAAGAAGTTCTTTGGTCTTTTTCATTCTAAACAGAACAGTTTGATTTTTATTCATATGGTATGATTCTTGTGTGTGTGCGTGGGTGGGTGGGTGTGTGTGTGTGTGTGTGCTGTTAATTTTTATTTTAATTTATTAAATTGATCAGAATAGAAATGAGAATATTTCCTGCATTATTCTCTGACTGTAGTTTGGGGAGCATTGTAATTATTTTATTCCACAGCTTTTGGGTAACTGTTAAAGAATGAACTAATTTGTTATCTAAATGAAATGATTGGTATTTAAAGAAAATTGCGGAAATGTATTTTGTGGATTTGTCTAGGAGTCTCGTTTTGTTGAATTGGATACCTAACATTTGCCCATTCATTTTACTTCACTTGGTTAGACTTCTGATATATACTGAACATGAGGAGAATTGCAGTCTTATGATTTATTAATATGATAAAATGAGCATTGAGAAATTCACAGCTGTATTTTATCTTGTTTTAGTCCCAAACATTAGGAACTCTATAGCAAGAATGGCCTTTATTTTTTATTTATTGATTTATTTGAAATGGAGTTTTGCTCTTGTTGCCCAGGCAGGATGCAATGGCGTGATCTTGGCTCACCACAACCTCCGCCTCCCAGGTTCAAGTGATTCTCCTACCCCAGCCTCCCGAGTAGCTGGGATTACAGGGATGTGCCACCATGCCCGGCTAATTTTTTGTATTTTTAGTAGAGACGGGGTTTCTCCATGGTTGTCAGGCTGGTCTCGAACTCCCGACCTCAGGTGATCCACCTGCCTCACCCTCCCAACATGCTGGGATTACAGTCGTGAGCCACCATGCCCGGACAGAAGGGCCTTTATTGTATTGACTTTTTGTGACCACTAAATGTTGTTTTACAGTTATGATGAGGAATATTATCATTCTTGTAGGAAAAGACATTTGCTTGGGTTGAACTAATTCATACAAGTACAAGTATTAGTAGTGGGTGAATAAAATGTCCGTTGATTAGACTCCTGATGTTGAGTATTTGTTTTGAGTTTTAATGTTGCTTTAATTTGGATTAATCTGAAGTCATTTTAAGTTGGAATGCCATTCAGTATTTCAGAACTGTTTAATGTACAGTTCACCAAGTAAACAGGTCTGTGTCAAATCTAATAGCTGTGAACACAATTGTAGGAAGATGGATTATTTTTCTTTTTTTTTGAGACTTGCTCTGTCTCCAGGCTGGAGCTCAGTGATGCAATCTTGGCTCAATGCAACCTCCACCTCCTGGGCTCAAACAATTCTGCCTCAGCCTCCCGAGTAGCTGGGATTACAGGCATGTGCCCCCGCACCTAGCTAATTTTTGTATTTTTAGTAGAAACGGGGTTTCACCATGTTGGCCATGGTTGGTCAAGCTGGATTCAAACTCCTGACCTCAGATGATCTGTCCCCCTTGGCCTCCCAAAGTGCTGAGATTACAGGCATGAGCCACCGTGCCTGGCCAGGAAGATGGGTTTTAAGTACAGGGTGTAGTGCAATAACATTGAACCTGTGGGTCTCTGGGTACATACCCCTTCTCTTTCTCCACTTCAGTCACAGAAAGCATAGTGTATTCACAGAAAGCATTGTGTACCTAGTCTATATAGTCTATATGTTGGAAATCTCTGGCCAGTCTTTATTGTGGTGTTCACAGGTCTGTTGGAGTTTTTTTTGTTGTTGCTTTTTTTTAATTTTTGTTTTTGTTTCTGTTTTTTTGAGATGGAGTCTCTCTCCTTGCCCAGGCTGGAGTGCAATGGTGCGATCTCGGCTCACTTCAACCTCCTCCCTCCGGGTTCAAGCAATTCTCCTGCCTCAGTCTCCCAAGTAGCTGGGATTACAGACATGTGCCATCATGCCCGGTTAATTTTGCATTTTTAGTAGTGACGGGGTTTCTCCATGTTGGTCAGGCTGGTCTTGAACTCCCAACCTCAGGTGATCCACCCGCCTCAGCCTCCCAAAGTGCTAGGATTACAGATGTGAGCCACCGTGCCCAGTCTGTTGGAGCATTTTTAAATCTGATTCCTTTTCCCCCTGAAGTTTCTGTTTCACCCTTTACTGTGGTCATGTTGATTTTTTTAATTGCTAAAACAAGTCAAAAGTGTATATCCATAGCAGCTGACAATTTAGACTTTGGCATATAAGGTAAAGGGTTTATTTTTTTCATTCATCTGTAAATGGTGTTGTTTTCACTTATTTGTAGTGCTTAAGAAGCTGGTCACCTGGAGAATGGAATAACTGAATCTTGTGCCACATCTTTTTCAAAAGATTTTGGTGGAGGTGAGTATTTTTGAGATTTAAAGAATGTAATACAGTAGTAAGTTTGAAGCACTTTGTCCATTAACCACAAAAAATGTTTCATATGTAAGCCAGACCAGTGAGGTACAAGTTTTCAAACTGGTTTGCCCAAAATCTGCTTCCTGAAACAGATAAAATATTCATAAATTGAACATCTACTCTACCAGGACTTTTAGTAGGAATGCTACCTGTAATCTCTCTAAAGCATTACAGAGAGTTTGGTTATTATCTATAGTATTCCTGTTTTATAGAAGAAAAGTGAAGATGAACAAGGTAGCAAGGTCAGGGAACTAAATCCACACCTGACCAATTTCATGGTCATACTCCTGTCTTCTTATCCACCCCAGGTTTCCTCCTTGCCACTTCTGTCTTCCACTCTTCATTTGTCTGCCAAAGCCATTTATTGATTAGTGTCATTTTTGAAATGTTATTCCAAATTTGAGCACACTGCAGCAGACATGATCTGCCAGCAAAGAGTATCATGGAGGCAAGATTATTTTTCATGTGACCTACGATTATTAAATTTTCTAACAAGTAAATAGCAATATGTTAGCTTATTTAGCCATGTGGCAATTGTAATCCCATAGGTTGGTCAATTTTCTTGTAAGATTTAAAAATAGGCTGCTTTCAAAAGAATATCAGGCCGATCATGGTGGGCCACAACTGCAATGCCAGCACTTTGGGAGGCTGAGATAAGAGGATCACTTGAGGCCAGGTGTTCCACCCAGACCAGGCTTGGCACTTAGTGAGACCCTGTCTCTATCTACAATTTAAAAAACATCAGCTAGGCATGGTGGTGTATGTCTGTAGTCACAGCTGCTTGTTAAGCTGATGTGGGTGGATCCCTTGAGTCCTAGAGGTTAAGGCTACAGTGAGCTGTTGCTCACAGCAGGCACTGTAGCCTGGGCAACAGTGAGAGACCATGTGTCTTAAAATAATAGTAGTAATAATAATATCATCAGCTCTTTTCCTATACTTTTATATTTCATTTTAAAAATAAAACTTAAAACATGAACTTTATCCATTATAAATTTTGTGTAAGTGTTCCAGCTTATGAGAATTTCAAACCTTTCTGTTGTGCTCATATTAAGTTGTCTTATAGTGTTAGGCTGCGAGCAGTTTTGATGGCAGAGCTTCTCCAGCTCAAATCAGGCAGTCAAAAAAAGAGCTCACTGAGGCAGTCTTCAAAACTCCAGCTTTCATATTGTTAACTAGCAGAAATATCCTGGAATGTTTTATGAAATACCTCTTACATTCCTCTTTGTGTTTCTATAACACAGTTGAAATGTGTTTAATGGAAAGTGCAGGAGGGACTAGAAGAATTTCTTTTTTTTTTTTTTGGTTTGAGACAGAGTCTGGCTCTGTCGACCAGGCTGCAGTACAGTGGCACGATCTCGGCTCACTGCAGCGTCCGCCTTCTGGGTTCAAGCGATTCTCCTGCCTCAGCCCCCTGAGTAGCTGGGACTACCGGTGTACTCCACCATGCCCGGCTAATTTGTTTTGTATTTTTAGTAGAGACAGGGTTTCACCATGTTGGCCAGATGGTCTCAATCTCCTGACCTCGTGATCTGCCTGCCTCAGCCTCCCAAAGTGATGGGATTACAGGCGTGAGCCACTGTGCCCGGCCTCAACTCTCCATCTTAATCCTTTTTTTCTTTTTTTTCTTCTTGAGATGGAGTTTTGCTCTTGTTACCCAGGCTGAGTGTGGTGGCGTGATCTTGGCTCACTGCAACCTCTCCCTCCTGGTTTCAAGTGATTCTCCTGCCTCAGCCTCCTGAGTAGCTGGGATTACAGGCATGCACCACCATGCCTGGCTAATTTTGTATTTTTAGTAGAGATGGGGTTTCACTATGTTGGTCAGGCTGGTCTTGAATTCCTGGCCTCATGTGATCTGCCGGCCTCAGCCTCCCAAAATGCTGGGATTACAGGCTTGAGCCACGGTGCCCAGCCCTTAATCCTTAAATCATATAGTGATTGATATTATTGTCTCCAATCTTGAAGCCTAGGGAGTGCTATCTTTTCATAACTAGTAAAATGCATTTCCACTTCATCTATGGGATTTAATTCCTTTGAGGAACTACAAGATTTGTCATTTCAATCACATAAATTAAAATTTCTGTAATAACCTATACACTTACTATTTAATCTGTATGAGGGAGAAGTTACATATATGTAGCCATTTCCCAACTAATTATGTCATGATGAGTTAGTCTCAATTCTTATTTCCCCCATTTTCCTAATCCATAAAGCTGGAGAATTAAATGAGTTTTAAGGTTGGTTTTTATTCTAATAATAGGATAAGAGATTTTGGACATGTGTGTTATTAGCCAGCAGATAGCACCTATTTTCCTGTCATAGGCACTATCAAGATATTTGACAAACCAAGGATGGGAAAACGACAGAGGCATGCTGCAGCCAAGATGCAATGCAAAAAAGTGAAAAATGATGACTCATCAAAAGAGATTCCGTGCTCAGAGGTATTACTCAGTTCCTGGTCTCTTCACCTTCTAAAGAGAAGCTACTTTTCACACCAGAGGCCACATCCCTGTTTCCCTTGAGTTTTCTTAAGAACACTATTCTACCGAAGTGGCTCATGGCCACAAGGCATCCTGGAGGAAAAGTAGAGCCTTATCCTAATAATAAGGCAAGGCACGTATTGCAACTGTCAATATGGTCTTTTTAAAAGATCATCACATCCTGTGCTGTAGGTGTCCAATCAAGTATATGTGTTTCATCGTTAAGTAAACTTGTAAAACCAGAGAGCACAATATCAACTCAACATGTGACCTGAAGGAACTTAGATACTGCCCTATAAATGTTGAGACTGGCCAGGCACTGTGGCTCACGCCTGTTATCCCAGCACTTTGGGAGGCCGAGGCGGGTAAATAACTTGAGGTTGAGAGTTTAAGACCAGCCTTGCCAACATGGTGAAACCTCATCTCTACTAGCAATACAAAAATTAGCTGACTGGTGGTGTGCACCTGTAATTCCAGCTAATCAGGCAGAGGCACAAGAATCGCTTGAACCCATGAGGCAGAGGTTGCAGTGAGCTGAAATCATGCCACTGCACCCAGCCTGGGTGACAGAGTGAGACTCTGTTTCAAAAGAAAAAAGTTGAGACTGCTGGCTGGTCGTTGTGGCTCATGCCACTCAGCTCTTTGGGAGGCTGAGGTGGGAGGATCATTTGAGAACAAGGTTTCAAGACCAACCTGGGAAATACAATGAGACTTTGTCTCTATTTAAGTAAAAAAAAAAGTTGAGACTGCTGTGATCAGCGGGAAGATTTACTTGCTTATTTTTTGAGACCATCAGCCACTTAATCTTAGGACAATTTTTATGAATATCGACCTTCAGGAAACAAAAGATTTAAAACCATTTCCTTGTAAAGCATCAGTGCAATCATGGATATGACCTTTGGGTTTCCAACTCAGGTTAAAAGAGAGTTAGAAGTCAGGTCAGCATCACACATTATGATGCAGAATGTTTCTTTCCAGGACGATTTGAATAGAATGCCCAAGAGGGGCATTATTTAGGAAACACTGACCTTGGAAGGACAAATAAGTAATCAAATAAACTTAAGAATGTTTTCTCTCCCTTAGTGAAACCTTAAAATGGAACAGCTCAGAAAGTTCCAGTGGAACAAACAGCCTGAGAGCAGTTAGTGGCAGGGCATGAGGCGCCCACTACCTGCCCAATCACAGCAGGGTTAGAACTAACATTGCATGCAGTCCGCCCGAGTGATTGGCTGAACATCTGTAAGTGCTTAATGGCTAGACAAATAGCCCAGAGGGAGGGGGTCAAATGGAAGAGACATCAATAATACAGATGTGGGACATTGTTTTTTCTTTGCAAGGGAGAACTAATGCCTCACAGGACGGCCACAAGCCCCAAGGAGACTGTTGAGGAAGGTGTAGAACACGATCCTGGGATGGCTGCCTCTAACACAATGCAGGGTGAACGTGGTGGAGGAGCTGCACTCAAGGAGAATGTTTGACAGGTAGAGAAATATTTGCCCACTTGTGTTTTCATTGCACGTTCATCTTTAAAGGGAAACCCACTCCATCTCTTTATGATGGTTTCTTGGTAGAATAACAGTGCTTTTGGATGATTCCAGTAGAGTCACTTTCTTTAAGGATTTGACCCTTTTTTCTTCCCACAAAGAAAGATACTTGGAGAAATAGTTTAGTGTTGGTGAACCACCTGCCCTTAAGGCCCATGAAGGAATATATGCCGTGAAGCAAGTCTGAGATGGAATATGTGAATCTCTGGTGGCTTATTTAAATATAATTCTCCAGTACTTCTCATGGTGTCAGAATCTTTGGGTTTGTAAGGAACTTTTCAAGGGTAATTTTAGTTTTGAGATATTTTTCCTTTAACGTGGTGACTTTAGAAAGCCTATCATCTATATTTTATTTATTTAATAAATATTTATCCAGTATTTACTATGTATGAAGTATTGTTCCAAGCACTTTATAAATATTATATTATTTAGTCATTCTAATAATCTCATAAGTAGAGTTCTGTGATTATCCCCATTTTGCAGATGAGGAAACTAAATTACAGACAGGATAAATAGCTTGCTTATATTCATGAGAGAAGCCTGGCTGTCTGGATATGGAGTCTCACTCTCCTTTTTTTAACCTTTAAGCTCCGTTGGACTTGGTTGGTTTAGAGTCTTAACCATTGTGCTGGATTGCCTCTCTGTGAGATAGGGGATTCCACTTTATTGTTAAAGAGCCTTTAAGTCTTTGTGAGTAGAGTCAATGACCATTTGAATTTTTTTTTTAATGGTCTTGATGTACCTATGTAATTCTTAAAATTTGGTGTATAAAAACTTGAAGATAGGCAATGCGCAGTGGCTCATACCTACAATCACAGTGCTTTTGGAAGCTGAGGCAGCAGGATTGCTTGAGGCCAGGAGTTCTAAACCAGCCTGGGCAACACAGTGAGACCCCTGTCTCTATTTTTAAAAAATTTGTCTTTTTTTAAAAATTAGCCAGCTGCATTGGCTCATACCTGTAGCCCAAGAGGTCAAGATTACAGACTTTTAAATAAACAAAAAACTTGAGGATATTAGTTCTTTTTTAAGTTGAAACCATAGGCCGAGCACAGCACTAATCTCAGCACTTTGGGAGGCTGAGGTGGGTGGATCATTCGAGCCCAGGAATTTGAGACCAGCCTGGGCAACATGGTAAAACCCTGTCTCTGCCAAAAATATAAAAATTAGCCAGGCATGACAGTGCATGCCTGTAGTTCCCCTACTGGGAGACTGAGGTCATTGGATCACCTGAAGCTGGGGAGGTAGAGGCTTTAGTGAGCCATGGTCATGCCACTGCACTCCCACCTGGGTGACCGAGTGAGACCCTATCGCATAAATAATAAATAGTAATAGATAAATAAGTTGAGATCTCTAAAAAAGTAAACTCAGACCAGAAAATGTTATCGTGGCCAATATAATTTCAATTGAATTTCTTTGCCTGTTATCTTCACTATTACATACTTGGACCAGATCCCAAACAACAGTGTTAATCATCAAAAACAGTTATGCCCATTATTTACTTAGTGAGACAGGTCAGAGTGTAAATACATTTTGCAAAGATCATTTAATAAAAAGATTAAAGGTAAGGTGACCCTGTGGTCCTGGCTTGTCTGGATCGGTCTTTGTGTAGGTCCCTTGTTCTGTCATAATTTATTAATAGCACTTCCTTTCACTCTCAAGTGTCCCAGTTTGAAAGATAAATTACATGGTTATCCCAGTTGAAGAATTAGTCTATAACATTTAGTTAATGCAAAAATGTTGTTTCTAATTCACATTGTAATGAACATTTTCCTATTTAAGTGCTGAAGGTCAGTTTTTTTTCACTATATATAAAAACTTATGTTATTGGCACTCTGAATATGCGAAGTACAATGTATAATGCTATTTTTCAATTTTTACATGTGAATAGTAGATAATGGGGAGTCAGACATTTGAGGATAGCTCAGACTATAGGTTGATAAAGTCCCTGGGGTCCCCTATCAATTCTAGCCTACCTCTCTAACCTTTCTCCCTAAAGCTGTCCTAGTTAGTTTTTTATTTAAGCTTTAATTCTTAAGTGATCAAGACCTATTCTGTTTCTATGAGTTCTTGAAGCTAAAACTTATTTAGTCACCTTTCCCCTTGTTTGCCTTTCATAGTAGTACAAGGCTTTAAAAAATATTTGGGCTGGGTGCAGTGGCTCACACCTGTAATTCCAGCACTTTTGGAGGCTGAGGTAGGTAGATCATGAGGTCAGGAGTTCGAGACCAGCCTGGCCAACATGGTGAAACCCCTCTCTACTAGAAATACAAAAATTAGCCAGGCGTGGTGGCGCGTGCCTGTAATCCCAGCTACTCCGGAGGCTGAGGCAGGAGAATCACTTGAACCTGGTCAGCAGAGGTTGCAGTGAGCCGAGATTGCACCATTGCAGTCCAGCCTGGGCGATAGAGCAAGACTCTCTCAAAAAAAAAAAAAAAAGTACATAAATCTTACAGTGTTTTATAATGACAGATGCCTGTTGTTATTTCCTAAGCCCCTGTCTTAAGTGAGGCCCTATCTTAGCTGAGATTATTTCAGAAAAGTGATCTCTCTCTGGGATGGTTCTAGATGTGTCCCAAAAGGGCTGTTCAGACCTTGATGGGAGCTCTTTTGGAACTTTATGGCCCAAGTCTAGCTAGCCAGTGTCTGTTGCTTGAACCATTCAGTAGCTTTCTGGTTTATCTCTATGCTCTTTTCTGACCTTTCTACTCTTGAACTCGTTTTCTGTGTAGCAGTCAGAACAACCTTTTTAAAAATGAATACCTGATTTTAGCTTTCCTTTGGCAAAGCTCTCCAATGGTACACCTTTGTAACTAGAATAAAATCTACAACTACAGGCCCTTGCCTCTTTCTCACCTCATTTTTTGCCACTTTTAACCTTTGTTTATTTTAACCCACTGACACTGGTTTTACTCTTCATTCTCAAACATGGAAAAACAGATAGATGTTTTCTTTCTCTTAACAGAATTGTGAAAAACCAGGTGAGCTGCTGTTATGTGAGGCTCAGTGCTGCGGGGCTTTCCACCTGGAGTGCCTTGGATTGACTGAGATGCCAAGAGGAAAATTTATCTGCAATGAATGTCACACACAGGTAAAGTAGATATCAAATGGTCTTCCTCCAAAGAAAGTTTGAATTTTAAGTTTTCCTTTTTTTTTTATTATACTTTAAGTTTTAGGGTACATGTGCACAACGTGCAGGTTTGTTACATATGTATACATGTGCCATGTTGGTGTGCTGCACCCATTAACTCTTCATTTAACATTAGGTATATCTCCTAATGCTATCCCTCTCCCCTCCCCTCTGAATTTTATTGGAGACACTTTCCTGTGGCAACACTGGGCTAGTTGTTACACATATAGAAATGGTGCTGTGGGGTCACTGCTTTCAGAAAAGTTACCAAGTGAATAATAAGTGGGTGGCATAATACAGTGCAAAAAGCATTGTGTTGGTGATACATTTAGAGTGTAATGTAAGCAAAGATGAGCTAATGCTATAGAGGAAGAGATCTGTGTTTAGCTTTAAGAGAGAAAGAGAAAATGGTGTCGGGAGGGGAAGGGCAGAAGGTCCAGTAAAGAAAGTGTGTAAAACATTTGGGGAATATAGAATACAGGCCAATGTGTTTAGAGTTTAGGATATTTTAGTTAAGAGGCATAGGCAGTAACTAAGAGGGCTTCTTGGTTACTGGTAATGTTTTATATTTCTTAATCTGCATAGTGATTACATGAGCATGTTTACTTCATCAACTATACTCTTAGGATGTGTGTGCTTCATGGTGTGTACATCATACATCAATAAAAATATGTACCAAAAAAGTAAAAAGATAATAGATTGGGTTAGAAAATAGGAATAGTCAGCTGAGACCTGCTGGTAAAGCCCTTCATAAAGCTGTGCTAAGTAAAATGTCCTTTTTTTTTTTTTTTTTAAGAGATGAGGTCTTGTGGTCCAGGTTGGAGTGCAGTGGCGTGATCAGAGCTCATCGTAGTCTTGAGCTCCTGGGCTCAAGCAGTCCTCCTAACTCAGCTTCCCAAGTAGCTGGGACTACAGCCACTTGCCACCATGCCTGGGTAATATTTTTTTACTTTTATTGAGAAGGGGGTCTTACTATGTTGCCCAGGCTGGAAAGTGTTCTCTCTCTCTCTCTTTTTTTTTTTAGCATGATATGTAGACATTACAGCATGTAAACTGAAGAAATCAGGGCTGAGGTATGGATCTTATGCCTGTAAGTCATTGAAGCCGCACATATGGATCATACTTCCCAAAGAAAAAGTGTCATTAGGGTAAGATAATGGTCAGTGACACTACCTGGGCATATAGGCTCTTATAATGAGTTACTGGAAGGAGAGGAGGAGCTAGTGAATATCTCTGAAGCCACAGGAGTCAGGTGTTATCTGTAGGGGCAGATGCAGCAAAGACACTAAGGAGGTTCCAGAGTGAAGAGAGGCTTTTGTATGTGGCAGTGAGAAAATGCTTCAATTTTTGCCAGAGGATGTCTCATTACACTAGATTGAAGGGTGAGTGAATAGCCGTATACATAACTTCTTGAAGAAACTTGACTTCAACAGAAAGGAAGACAGTACCTAAAGGGAGGATATTACATGGTCAAGAGAAAAATCATTTTGAGTGTGTAAAACAGCTCTATTAAGGTAGAATTGAAGTGCAAAAAATTGCACATATTTCAGGTGCATGATTTGATAAATTTTGATATGTATATATGCGTGCACCTGTGAAATCATCACTCAGCATTATTATTTTGAGATTCAGTAAGGTGGTTGTATGTATCGATAGTTCATTTCTTTTTATCGCTGAGTAGTAGTTTGTTGTATGGATTTAATTGGTTGTTGATCCATTCACCTGTTGATAGACATTTGGGTTGTTTCCCGTTTTGGTTATTATAAATAAAGCTGCTAAGAACATTCAAGTTTTTGGACACTTTGTACCCTCCCTGCCCCTCCCCTCCCCCTCCCATTTTTCTTTTTTTCCCTTGAGACAGGGTCTCTCTCTGTCGCCTAGGCTGGAGTACAGTGGTACAACTCTGACTCACTGCTGCCTCAACCTCGCAGGCTCAAGCGATCCTTCTGGCTCAGCCTCCTTAGTAGCTGGGACTACAGGTGCCTGCCACATGCCTGGCTAATTTTTAAATTTCTCTGTAGAGACAGGGTTTTATTACTTTATTACCAGGCTGGTTTTGAACTCCTGGGATGAAGCAGTCTTCCTTGTTCAGCCCCTGAAAGTGTTGGGATTATAGGTGCAACACACAACTTCTGGCCACATTTTCTTTTTCCTTTTTTCTTTTTTTTTTGAGATGGAGTCTCGCACTGTTGCCCGGGCTGGAGTGCAATGGCGCAATCTTGGCTCACTGCAACCTCCGCCTCCTGGGTTCATGTGATTCTCCTGCCTCAGCCTCCCAAGTAGCTGGGATTACAGGCATACGCCACCACGCCCGGCTAATTTTTGTATTTTTGGGAGAGACAGGGTTTCTCCTGTTGGTCAGGCTGGTCTCGAACTCCCGACCTCAGGTGGTCCACTTGCCTTAGCCTCCCAAAGTGCTGGGATTACAGGCATGAGCCACTGTGCCTGGCCAACTTTTTCTTTTTCTTAATGATGTGTTTGTAAGACTAATAGTTCTTAATTTTTATGAAATCCAGTTTATCAATTTGTTCTTTTTATGGACTGTGATTTGCTGTCATAGCTAAGAAGTTTTGCTTAAGCCAGTGTCACAAAGTTTTTTTTTTTTTTCTTTTAATCTGCGACAGAGTCTCACTCTGTCATCCAGGCTGGAGTGCAGTGGCGCAATCTTGGCTCACTGCAACCTCCACCTCTCGGGTACAAGTGATTCTTGTGCCTCAGTCTCCCAAGTAGCCAAGATACCAGGCATGCACCACTATGCCCAGCTAACTTTTGCATTTTTAGTAGAGACAAGGTTTCACCATGTTGGCCAGGCTGTTCTCAAACTCTGGTCTCAGATGATCCACCTGCCTTGGCTTCCCAAACTCTCAAAGTGCTGGGATTACAGGTGTGAGCCACCGCACCTGGCCAGTGTCACAAAGATTTTTAGTTCTATGTTTTCTTCATAGAATTTTTTAGTTTTACATTTCACTATTAGGTCTACAATCTATTTTGTATTAATTTTTGCATATGATGTGAGGTATAGAGAAGATGGAATTTTTTTATTTTTGGTTTTTTAAATTTATGGATTTTTTTCCCTTTTTTCCTAGGAAAGCTATTATCTTTGAGAGTAGGAAATTTTACCAGTTTTGGTACAGTGTAAGAAATGGGAGTCATTTTTTAGTGCTCTTGGCTTACCCTATTTTCCTTCAATAGGGTGATCACATCATTGTTTAGATTGCTCAGGTTTAATAATAGCTACCATGCCTGTAATCCCAGCACTTTGGGAGGCTAAGCGGGGTGGATTATTTAAGGTCAGAAGTTTGAGATCAGCCTGGCCAATGTGGCGATACATCATCTCTACTAAAAATACAAAAATTAGCCAGGCGTGGTGGTGGGCACCTGTAATCCCACGTACTTGGGAGGCTGAGGCACAAGAATCACTTGGTCCCAGGAGGTGGAGGTTGCAGTGAGCTGACATCATGCCACTGCACTCCATCCTGGTCAACAGAGGGAGACTGAGTCTCAAAAAAAGAAGAAAAAAAAAAGCTACCAGTTATTCAGCATTAGGTAGTGTTTTGCCTGTTTACATATTGAAATATTTTTCTTAAAATATTTATTTGCTGGATGTGCTCAGTGTTTATAGATAAAACAGGTGATTTGAACGAGCTTCCATTTCCAGCAGTTGCCCACAGGAGGATTCATGTTGAGGTCTGTTTGGCTGTTAAGCTTAGGCTCTTTTCCTTATGTTGCACTGCATTTCACAGAGAGAGGTCTGTGGTTTTTTTTTCTGAGAAGAGTCTCCTTCTGTGGTCTGGGCTGGAGTACAGTGGTGCGATCTCAGCTCACTGCAACCTCCGTCTCCCAGGTGCAAGAGATTCTCATGCCTCAGCCTCCGCAGTAGTTGGGATTACAGGCGCTTGCCACCACACCCAGCTAATTGTTTTGTATTTCTAGTAGAGACGGTGTCTTGCTATGTTCCCCAGGCTAGTCTTGAACTCCTGGCCTCCAGTCATCCAACTGCCTTAGCCTCCCAAGTGCTGGGAGCACTGCTCCTGGCCTGTTTTTGACTTTTTATTACAAAAATCTTAAGACATACACCAGGGTAGAACAATGTAAAGAATCTCCATGTTGGCCGGGTGCGGTGGCTCATGCCTGTAATCCCAGCACTTTGGGAGGCCGAGGCGGGCGGATCACGAGCTCAGGAGATCAAGACCATCCTGGCTAACATGATGAAACTCCGTCTCTACTAAAAATACAAAAAGAAATTAGCTGGGCGTGGTGGCGGGCACCTGTAGTCCCAGCTACTCGGGAGGCTGAGGCAGGAGAATGGTGTGAACCTGGGAGGCGGAGCTTGCAGTGAGCGGAGATCGTGCCACTGCACTCCAGCCTGGGTGACAGAGCAAGACTCCATCTCAAAAAAAAAAAAATGTTCATTGCCATTTTTATTCATAAGAGCCCCAAATGAAAACAACCTAAATGTCCATCAACAGGAGAGTGAATAAGTGGTGATAGTCACATCATGGAATACTACACAGCCAAAAAAGAAAAATGAAGCGGTAGGAACGTTCAACGACATGGGTGAATAGAGGGAGCCAGGTATGAGAGACAGTGCACTGTACCAGCCCACTTAGATGAAGCGCAGGAAGGCAGAACTGACGATGATTGAAGTCAGAAGAGTAGTTTCCTTTGTGGGAAAGTTAGATCAGGAAGGAGCTCTCTGGGGTACTAGAAATCTGCCGTATCTTGGCTGGGTGCAATGGCTCACACCTGTAATCCCAGCACTTTGGGAGGCCTAGGCGAGAGGGTCACTTGAGCCCCGGAGTTAGAGACCAGCCTGGGCAACATAGTGAGATCCCATCTCTACAAAAAGTTAAAAATTAGCATGGCATGCTGGTGTGTGCCTGTAGTCTCAGCTACTCAGGAGGCTGAGGCAGGAGGATTGCTTGAGCTCAACAGTTTGAGGCTGCAGTGAGCTATGATTGTGTCAGTGCACCGCAGCCTATCACTTCAGTGACTGAGCAATACCAGTCACAAGAAGTAAGGAAGGAAGGAGAAAAGAAAGGAAAGGCTGAGCGCAGTGTTTCACATCTGTAATCCCAGCACTTTGGGAGGCCAAGGCAGCTGGATCACTTGAGGCTAGGAGTTTGAGACCAGCCTGGACAACATGGCAAAACCAAAAATACAAAAATTAGCCAGGCATGTTGGTACATGCCTGTAATCCCAGCTACTCAGGAGGTTGAGGCATGAAAATTCCTTGAACTCGGCAGGCGGAGGTTGCAGTGAGCTGAGATTGCGTCACTGCACTCCAGCCTGGGTGACAGAGCAAGTGTCTGTCTCAAAAAAAAAAAAAAAAAGTGAAAAAAAGAAAGAAAATAAATTTACCATATCTTGACCTAGGTGAGGCTATCACATACGTTGATATATATTGGAATATATGTGTGTGTGTGTGTCTCAGTGTATATGCCAAGATGCACATTAACAGATTCCTGCCACTCACGCCTATAATCCAAGCTCTTTGAGAGGCTGAGGTGGGCAGATCACGAGGTCAGGAGTTTGAGACCAGCCTGGCCAATGTGATGAAAGACCTCTCCAATAAAAATACAAAAATGAGCCAGGCATGGTGGTGCACTCCTGTAATCCCAGCTACTCAGAGGGCTGAGGCAGAGGAATCGCTTGAACTCAGGAGGCTGGGGTGACAGTGAGCCCAGATTAGGCCTCTGCACTCCAGTCTGGGTGATAGAGTGAGCCTCTGTCCCAGAAAAAAAAAAAAAAAAAAAAAAGATTCCATTAGTAAACAGAATGATTGAATTATAAAAATCACCATTTTGGGCCAGGTGCAGTGGCTCACGCCTATAATCCTGGGATGACACTTTGGGAGGCTGAGGTGGGCGGATCACGAGGTCAGGAGATCGAGACCATCCTGGCTAACACAGTGAAACCCCATCTCTACTAAAAATACAAAAAATTAGCTGGTCGTGGTGGCAGGAACCTGTAGTCCCAGCTACATGGGAGGCTGAGGCAGGAGAATGGCATGAACCCGGGAGGTGGAGCTTGCAGTGAGCTGAGATCGCGCCACTGCACTCCAGCCTGGGTGACAGGGCAAGACTCTGTCTCAAAAAAAAAAAAAAAAAAAAACACCATTTTGGCCAGGCGCCGAACTCATGCTTGTAATCCTGGGATGACACTTTGGGAGGCCAAGGAGGGTGGATCATGAAGTCAGGAGTTCAAGACCAGCCTGACCAATATGGTGAAACACTGTCTTTACTAAAAATACAAAAATTAGCAGGCATGGTGGCATGGGCCTGTAATCCCAGCTACTCAGGAGGCTGTGCCAGAAGAATTGCTTGAACCTGGGAGGCAGAGGTTGCAGTGAGCCAAGATTGTGCCACTGCACTCCAGCCTGGGCGACAGAGCAAGACTCCGTCTCAAAAAAAAAAAAAAAAAAAAGAAAAGAAAAAGACTCTGGGTTGATACCTGGAAGAATCGTATCTTATTTGCTCCCCAGAATCCTTATAATGGAAAGTGACACATGAGAAATTGAACCACGGAGAAATACGAACATTTCTGGATTCTGAATATTTGTTGGGCAGAGTCTTTAGTACCATTTTTCCTCCACCAACAAACCTGACTTCCATGTTTCTTCCCTTTGCCTACAATCAGTTAACATCTCAATAACTTCTCTCCCTGAATAAAGGAATATAAGTTAAAGTAGGCAAGTGATCTGCCTGCCTTGGTCTCCCAAAGTGCTGGGATTACAGGCGTAAGCCACCTCACCCAGCCACCATAAATACCTTCATTACGGATGTTCTCAAACACACAGATAAAGAAGGGAGAAAGCATGCAATTCACATAACTTTATATACACTACCCACGTTAATCAGTTAGCAACTTCCTGCTGATCTTTCAACTTTTAATCTTGCTAGGAAAGGCAGTCACGTGTGTGCAATCTTTTGACCCCTGTTTGGCAGCATTAGAATAGGCCTTGGGTGGCCAGGTGCAGTGGCTCAAGCCTGTAATGCGAGCACTTTGGGAAGCAAAGGCAGGCGGATCACAAGGTCAAGAAATAGAGACCATCCTGGCCAACATGGTGAAACCCCATCTCTACTCAAAATACAAAAATTAGCTTGGTGTGGTGGCGCACACCTGTGGTCCCAGCTATGTGGGAGGCTGAGGCAGGAGAATCACTTGAACCTGGGAGGCAGAGGTTGCAGTGAGCCGATATCATGCCACTGCACTCCAGCCTGGCAACAGAGTGGGACTCCGTCTCAAAAAAAAAAAAGCCCTTGCAACTTGGACTGGGTTTATTTCCCTGTGTGGTAATATCTTTCTCTGTTTCAGACTCAATATTGTCTTCTTTGTTCTTCTAAAGCATGTGCTTTATGTAGTACTTGGCCAACCTCACTATTCCATCTTTCCTGGTGGGGAGGACACAGGATCTTTTGTCTACAGCACAGGAGAGGTGCAAGCCGAACACCACCCCGTGTAGACTGAAGGTTGCCTTGGGAGACTGATGCCCACTGTTGAAGCTGATCTTGCCCTGCCTCTTCTCAATGTGAGTAAAGTGTTGTTCACCGCCTATATGAGTTGGGTCTTTCTTGGTGACCATGACATCTGCAAACTATGGAGTGAGTTGACATTCTGAGACTGCTACACCTGTACTCCTGGTGCCAGGCATTGTTTTGTTTTTGTTTTGTTTTACTTTGTTTTGTTTTGTTTTAGGTGGAGTCTCACTCTGTTGCCCAGGCTGGAGTGCAGTGGCATGATCTCGATCCCAGCTCACTGCAACCTCCGCCTCCCAGGTTCAAGCGATTCTCCCGCCTCAGCCTCCCAAGTAGCTGGGACTAGAGGCGCATGATGCCATGCCCAGCTAATTTTTTTTTAATTTTTAGTAGAGATAGTGTTTCACCGTGTTAGCCAGGATGGTCTCGATCTCCTGACCTTGTGATCCTCCCGCCTGGGCCCCCCAAAGTGCTGGGATTACAGGCATGAGCCACTGTGCCCAGCCAATGGCAGGCATTGTTATGCCTTTTTTTTAGACAGAGTCTCACTCTGATGCCAGGCTAATTCTCCTGCCTCAGTCTCCCAAGTAGCTGGGATTACAGGCATGTGTCACCACGCCCAGCTAATTTTTGTATTTTTAGTAGAGACGGGGATTGACCATGTTGGCCAGGAGGGTCTCAATCTCTTGACCTTGTGATCCGCCCTCCTCGGCCTCCCAAAGTGCTGGGATTACAGGTGTGAGCCACTGTGCCTAGCCTTTTTTTTTTTTTTTTTTTTTTTTTTTGAAGAGAAGAGGTCTTACCATGTGTTGCCCAGGCTGGAGTGCAGTGACTATTCATACGCATGAATATAGAACACTACAGCCCAGCCTCAAACACTCCCCTGCCTCAAGTGATCCTCCTGCCTCAGCCTCCCAAGTAGCTGGGACTATAGGTGTGAGCCACCACACCCAGCTGTTATTCTATTTGCTATCCTCCTTGGGGTGGTAACAGGTGTCATCTGTTGGCAAATCTATATCCACTCTTGCTCACACACTCACTTTTTTCCTTATGAGATTTTTAAAAGTGTAAATCCCCAACATAATCATTTAAGCTATAAATACTTTAGTAGTTATCTGTAATAAAGACATTAACCTAACCACAATTTTACCATCACACCCAACAAAATCAACAATCCTTCCTTAACATTATTTATACCCTATTTGTGTTTAATTATTCTTGATTGTGGCCTCAGACATTAAAATAGAATAACATTTAATGCCAAAGACAATGGGACAACACCTACAATGTTTTAGAAAAAGAAAGTATGGGCTGAAGCCAGGAATGGTGGCCCACACCTGTAATCCCAGCACTGTGGGAGGCCAGGGCAGGCGGATCACCTGATGTTGGGAATTCGAGACCGGCCTGACCAACATGGAGAAACCCCATCTCTACTAAAAATACAAAATTAGACAGGCATGGTGGTACATTCCTGTAATCCCAGCTACTCGGAAGGCTGAGGCAGGAGAATCACTTGAACCCGGGAGGCAGAGGTTGCAGTGAGCCGAGATCGTGCCATTGCACCCCAGCCTGGGCAACAAGAGCAAAACTCCATCTCAAAAAGCCTGGACTTCAGAAGTATATTTAAAAAGAATAAGCAACCACTTCATACCTACTAGGATGACCAAAAAAAAAACCCACAACAACAACAAAGAAAAGAAAAAAGGCACCTAGAAAATAACAAGTATTGGTGAGAACATGGAAAACACGGAGCCAACACATTGCTGGTGGCAATGTAAAATGACGCCACTGCTGTGGAAAAATTTGGCAGTTCCTAAAAAATTTAAGCATAGAATTACTATGACTCAGCAATTCCCCTCCTAGCTATGTCCTCAAAATAATTTAAATCTGGGACTCATACAGATACGTTTACATAAGTGTTCATTGCAGTGAGCATTTTGGCTCACTGCAACCTCCCCCTCCTGGGTTCAAGCGATTCTCCTGCCTCAACCTCCCGAGTACCTCTCAGAGTTGTGCATTCCTGGGGTGCTCTTCCGGAGCCTGCTGCGGCTTAGACCTGCACCAAATGAATACAAGTGATCTTCAGTATGGCGAACACGCACGGCAGATCCAAAACCAAGCCCTGGATGGGCCACGGCTACTTCCCAGGTGGATGCACCGCAGCCCTGCACTCCTTAGTGCTCTGCGAGGCAGAGCTTTTTGCCGGTGTGGTTTGTGCTGGGAGGCCCCGGACGGGACAGTTTTGCCGATGCAGGATGTGGCAGGCTGTGAAACAGTCCATTTCCGTTGCTTCCAGAGGGACTGAGAAAGTCTTGTGGTTCTTGGCCATATTCTCAGGAGAAGAATATTAAGAGCTGTCTGGGAAGGATGTGGCCCCCGAGTCATGGGTTGTGAGAGAAAGTGAACTCATGTAATAATTTACATTGCAGAATGCAGGTGAAACTTTCTCTGAGCAAGCCAGGTGTGGCTTCAGAGAAGAGATAAAGGGCCTAACAGTCTCGAATGAAAATATAAAATCATGGATAGTTTAAGGAATTCAGCTTTGAAGTAAAAGCATAGCGGACTTCCCATACAATTTAATTAAATAGAATTAAATAAAACCAAGTATGATTTCCCAAGGAAGCAGACGTGTCTGTCTCTAAGGCACACACATACACACACACCGCAGCCACACTTCAGGGAGCACCTGTCCATATGACAGGTCCCAGGACTGCGTGAGATGGTCAATGCACATGACCTTATTAACAGGATGGCCCGAGAAAGCACGTCACCCCCCAATCCACGGCCCTAGCATCAGCATGAGGAAAACACCACACAAACCGGAGTAGAGGAACATCTTGCAGTACACCTGACCAGTCCTCTGTGAAGGTCATGGAATCTGAAAGCACGTCACAACCAGGAGAAGCCTAAGAACACGTGAACACCAAATGGAAGACATTAGGGAAAAATGAAGGAAAGCTGATTACAGGCTTTAGTTTTCTAAAAAATTGAGGAAAACGGTGTTATTTCAACCCAGCTCATGTGGCTCAAAGGAATTGATGAATAAGAAAATAAACAACAGATCAGCCTTTTAAAAAAAACATGATAGGCCAGGCGCAGTGGCTCATGCCTGTAATCCCAGCACTTTGGGAGGCTGAGGCAGGTGGGTCACCCGAGGTCAGGAGTTTGAGACCACCCTGGCCAACATGGTAAAAATACAAAATTTAGCTAGGCATGGTGGCAGGCACCTGTAATCTCAGCTACTCCGGAGGCTAAGGCAGGAGAATCGCTTGAACCCAGGAGAGGGAGGTTGCAGTGAACAGAAATCATGCCATTGCACTCCAGCCTGAGCGACAAGAGCAAGACTCCGTCTAAAAAAAAAAAAAAAAATGCCAGGCGCGGTGGCTCAAGCCTGTAATCCCAGCACTTTGGGAGGCTGAGACAGGTGGATCACGAGGTCAGGAGATCGAGACCATCCTGGCTAACACGGTGAAACCCCGTCTCTACTAAAAATACAAAAAAAAAAAATTAGCCAGGCGTGCTGGCGGGCACCTGTAGTCCCAGCTACGCGGGAGGCTGAAGCAGGAGAATGGCATGAACCTGGGAGGCAGAGCTTACAGTGAGCAGAGATCGCGCCACTGCACTCCAGCCTGGGTGACAGAGCAAGACTCTGTCTCAAAAAAAAAAAAGATAGATGCTGTTTCTTGTCCCTATATACTATGCTTTCATTTATTTATTTATTTTTAATTATTATTTTTTGAGACTGAGTTTTGCTTTTGTTGCCCAGGCTGGAGTGCAATGGTGTGATCTCAGCTCACTGCAACCTCTGCCTCCCGGATTCAAGCGATTCGCCTGCCTCAGCCTCCCGAGTAGCTGGGATTACAGGCGCGTGCCACCACACCTGGCTAGTTTTGTATTTTTAGTGGAGTCGAGGTTTCATCATGTTGGCCAGGATGGTCCCGAACTCCTGACCTCAGGTGATCTGCCCACCTCAGTCTCCCAAAGTGCTGGGATTACAGGCGTGAGCCACCAACACCCGGCCTATATTATGGTTTTAAATTAATCAAAGTGAACTTGTGATTTTCTTTTTTTTTCCCAAGCCCCCGACACTGCATGGTGTTAGGCTTTAGCCCTATGATTCTTCAGAACCTCCTGTCCAGGAGGCCATTAGTGCCTCAGTTCTTCCCGGTCTGGACCCAAGGTCCTTTCCATCCCTGTGAGCCACCCATCAAGGTGAGCTGAGAGACCAGCTGGCGGGGCAGAGTCACTTATGGCTGAGAGGAATTGTTTTGGGATTTGGTTAGTAAGTAGGAGAGAAAAGGAGAAGAAAACGTGTATAGGGGTTGAGCACCTCCTGCCAAAGAAGGCAAGGGAGGCATGGAGGTGTCTTACACTAGGAAACATTTCTAAGTCATGTGGCACCAAAGTATGTTACCAGTGGGGAATCCATGTGGGACTCCAAGTTTTAGAGCAGGAGTGAAAGTTTTTTTGTGGAGACAGAATCTAGCTCTTTCGCCCAGGCTGGAGTGCAGTGGCGTGATCTTGGCTCATTGCAGCCTCTGCCTCCCAGCCTCAAGCAATCCTCCTGTCTCAGGCTCCCATATAGCTGGGATTACAGGTACACGCTACCGTGTCCAGCTAATTTTTGTATTTTAGCAGAGACAGGGTTTCACCATGTTGGCCAGTCTCCCATAGAACTCCTGACCACAGGTGATCTGCCCACCTTGGCCTCCCAAAGTGGTGGGATTACAGGTCTGAGCCACCATGCCCTGTCAAAAGTTTATTTAAAAGCTTCAGAACAGGAATGAAAGGAAGTAAAGTAGACTTTGAAGAGGGTCAAGCTGGCAACTTGAGAGATCAGGGGCCTTCATTAATTTCATACTTCGCCAGTGGCCACCCAGTGCCATGGATTCAGGCTAGCTGTGTCACTCATGGTGGGAGAAGATAGACATAGAGTCTTGTTTCAGTGTCTGCTTTGATTTGTTCAACAGATACTGATGAAGCTTTTTTTTGTTTTTGTTTTTGAGACAGAGTCTCGCTCTGTCACCAGGCTTGATCTCCTGACCTTGTGATCCGCCCGCCTCAGCCTCCCAAAGTGCTTTTTTTCTTTTCTTTTTGTTTTTTTTTTTTTGAGACGGAGTTTCACTCTTGTTGCCCAGGCTGGAGTGCAATGGCGCAATCTCAGCTCACTGCAACCTCCACCTCCTGGGTTCAAGCGATTCTCCTGACTCAGCCTCCCGAGTAGCTGGGATTACAGGCATGCACCACCATGCCTGGCTAATTTTGTTTTTAGTAGAGACGAGTTTCTCCATATTGGTCAGGCTGGTCTCGAACTTCCAACCCAAGGTAATCCACCCACCTTGACCTCCCAAAGTGCTGGGATTACAGGCGTGAGCCACCATGCCCGGCCTTGATGAAGCTCTTATAATGTACCACGCATTGTGTAGGTGTTGAGAATACAGCAGTTTTAAAATCTACTCGCCGTAAAATCCTTTTCTACATCTGTGGCAAGCAGCAGAATTGACCAGTACGAAATGACAGAAATAGAGGATGAGGAGGAGAGGGGAGATACGCAAGCACCAGAGAGGGAAGTTCTTGCTTTAAGGGAGACCTAGCGTGACAGTCCTTATGCTGGAAAAAGTTGTGTCTTACTGAAAGTTTAAGCTTTAAACTTTTTTAAATAAATTTTTTGATGGATTCAGGGGTACAAATGCAGTTGTGTTACACGGATATATTGCACAGTGGTGAAGTCTGGGCTTTTAGTGTAACATCACCTGAATATAATATTTCATCCCTCCCACCCTTCCCTTCAGGTTAACCCAGCTAGCCTGAATCAGTGGCACTGGGTGGTCACTGGCGAAGTATGAAATTAATGAAGGTACTTGATCTCTCAAGTCGCCCGCTTGGCCCTCTTCCAAGTCTACTTTACCTTTCATTCCTATTCATTTGGAGTTTCCAGTGTCTGTTATTCCACTCTGTATGTCTGAAAGTCAAAAACCGCATGTTCTCACTTATAAGTGGGAGCTAAACAATGAAACTTTAAATGAATTGCCAGGTGCTAGCATTTCTAGATTTGAGATTCTAGAGAGTCTCATCTTCAGGGGAGTCAAGTTCTGGTCACAGTCCTTCTACTGGGGGGGTTTGAGGCATGGCTTCCTCTATCACTTTTTTTTTTTTTTTTGAGACGGAGTCTTGCTCTGGCGCCCAGGCTGGAGTGCAGTGGTGCCATCTCGGCTCACTGTAATCTCTGCCTCCCGGGTTCAAGCGATTCTCCTGCCTCGGCCTCCCCAGTAGCTTGATTACAGGCGTCCACCACCACACCTGGCTAATTTTTGTATTTTGAGTAGAGGCAGGGTTTCACCATATTGGCCAGGGTGGTCTTGATCCACCCGCCTCGACCTCCCAAAGTGCTGGGATTACAGGTGTGAGCCACCTCACCCGGCCTTCTTTCAGTTGTAGAGGAACTTTCCAGAGAATCAGCCAGACACACAGTACAAGTCCCAGTAGGCCAGGGAGCGTCCTCTACAGCATAGGCTCAGATGGGACCTCCTGCCTTCTTTGCCATGCTTTTGGATGACATAGTCCAGGGAGCGTGCTACAGCATAGGCTCAGATGGGACCTCCTGCCTTCTTTGCCATGCTTTTGGATGACATAGTCCAGGGAGCGTGCTACAGCATAGGCTCGGATGGGACCGCCTGCCTTCTTTGCCATGCTTTTGGATGACATAGTCCAGGGAGCATGCTCTACAGCATAGGCTCGGATGGGGCTGCCTGCAAACTTCTTTGCCATGCTTTTGGATGACATAGTCCAGGGAGCATGCTCTACAGCATAGGCTCAGATGGGGCTGCCTGCAAACTTCTTTGCCATGCTTTTGGATGACATAGTCCAGGGAGCGTGCTACAGCATAGGCTCGGATGGGACCGCCTGCCTTCTTTGCCATGCTTTTGGATGACATAGTCCAGGGAGCATGCTCTACAGCATAGGCTCGGCTGGGGCTGCCTGCAAACTTCTTTGCCATGCTTTTGGATGACATGCTGTGGGAAGCAGGCAGGGAGGCAGGTGGGTCGCGTTCAGTGTCAGAGCCCCATTGAAGCAGGGCTTATGGAAGAGAAACATTCACAGGATGTGAAGACATTTGTGGAAAGCCCATGGCAACATTAGAATAGCAGTGCCATCACTCAGCAGGTGCAGCAGAGGCTGAGTGTGCCTGGGTGGGTGAGGATGGGCCCAAAGTCAGGCTGCGCAGGAGGGCTGCCATTGAGGGGTTCGCATGGCTGCCCTGGGACAGGCTTCCTGGGGACAGTCTCAGGAAAGTTGTGTGTTTAGAATTTACTGAAGGCTTTTAAGAATTGGGTGGGAGCCAGGCATAGTGGCTCACACTTGTAATCCCAGCACCTTGGGAGGCCGAGGTGGGCAGATCGCCTGAGGTCAGGAGTTTGAGACCAGCATGGCCAACATGGTGAAACCTTGTCTCTACTAAAAATACAGAAATTAGCCAGGTATGGTGGTGGGCACCTGTAATACCAGCTACTCGGGAGGCTGAGGCAGGAGGTTACAATGAGCTGAGATCGCACCGTTCCACTCCAGCCTGGGCAACAAGAGCATAACTCCATCTTAAAAACAAAAAACAAACAAAAAAAAAAGATCTGGGTACCTCTCTATTACCAGTCCAAAGAGGACAGGATTCATTCCAGCCAAGGACATGAGAAAGAGGAATGGAACTGGGTGGTGACGAGCAGGACAGCAGAGGTGCTGAACAAGTAACAAATACAATGAGTCTGTGAAAATCACTGACATGATGGACCAGAGGGTGGAGAGAAGGTCAGACCAGGTTGCTCATCTGTAACACTGAATCTGTTTTATTTTTGACAAAGACATTTGGGGGATCCCAGCATCTTCTCCTTCCCTTAATTTGGCATACTTAACTGTGTTAGTTTTTTCTTACAGCTCTTCACAAGTTATATACCTTGTAGCTTAAAACAACACATGCATATCGTCTTACAGTTCTGGAGGTTAGAAGTTCCACACAGGCTTTACTTGGCTAAAATCAAGGTGCAGACAGGATTAGGTCCCTCTGGAAGCTCCTGGGAAGAGTCTCATCCCTGCTCTTTCGGTTTCTAGAGGCCGCCTTTGTATCTTGCCTCGTGGCTCCTTCCTCCATCTTTGAAGCCAGCAATGTCACTTCTCTCGCCACTCATCCATCATCATAGCTTACTCTCTGACTCTGACACTCCTGTCACCCTCTTGGAAGGACCTTTGTGACTGATTTGGGCCCACATGGACAATCCAGGGTCAGCTCCCTCTCTCAAGATCCTTAGTTGCCTCCTCAGAGCCCTTTTTGCCATGTAAGGTGGCACAGTCAGGTTTCAAGGTGAGGACGTGGATATCTTTGGGCATTCTGCTTACCACATCCACTTACCATTTTACCAAGTGAGGCAGTTCATAAAAGCCAACTCCTGGCTTTTAATCACTATCCTACTGTTCTACCTCAATTCACCTTGAGTTATTCCTGTATTTTTCAGAAAGTTTCTCCCTGCTCACCCCCAACAAATGTTTTGGAAAATGCCCTACTACATTTGTAGGTCATCAATGGCCTTGAATAAACTAAATAATATTAATTGAAAAGTATTCATATAATAGAAATGCTTTAAAATGGCAGGGAATGCCACTATTCATTTTGGAAGGACAAAGGGCAGTTTTAACTAGTGATAGGGGGTTGAGGTAAAGAAAAAATGATCATCTGCTTTGCTGTTCTGATGCTTTTGTTGTAACAAAACCAAAACATACAAGAGTAATTGGGGAACAATTTATACATAAGAAAACTATTTGATTTCCTAATACATGATTTTTTAAAATACTGTTTTAAAGCTGTTGAAGTCTTGTCATTGTTGCAGAGGCCCATGCTTCTGTAACAATGACAAGACTTCAACAGCTTTACTGGGGTTTAATTGACATATAATAAACTGCACATATATAAAATGTATGATTTGGTAAGTTTTGACAAGTGTCTTATGATGAAAACATTGCCATAAACAAAACAGTGAATATCCCCATCACACCAAAGTTTCTTTTTGACCCACTGCAATCCCTTCACCCTCCTTGCCTCCTCTACTCCTAGGGACCCATTCATCTGCTTTCTGTCACTATACATGGGCTTCCATTTCCTAGGCTTTTATATAAATGTAATCGTTGAGTACACACTGTTTTTTTGGTCTGCTTGTTTCACTTACATAATTATTTTGAGACTCAGCTATGTTAAGGCATATATCAATAGTTCATTCCCCCAGCTTTTTTTTTTTTTTTTTTTTTTTTTTTTTTGAGGTTTTTTTTCTGAGGAGTTTCACTCTTGTCGCCCAGGCTGGGGTGCAATGGTGCAACCTCAGCTCACTGTAACCTCTGCTTCCTGGGTTCAAGCAATTCTTCTGCCTCAGCCTCCCAAGTAGCTGGAATTACAAGTGCCTGCCACCACGCTTGGCTAATTTTTGCATTTTTAGTAGAGATGGGGTTTAGCCATGTTGGCCAGCTGGTCTCAAACTCCTGACCTCAGGTGATCTGCCCGCCTCAGTCTCCCAAAGTGCTGGGATTGCAGGCATGCACCATTGCACTTGACCAGTTCATTCCCTTTTATTGCTGAGTAGTGTTCTATTATATACATGTGCCACTGTTTGTTTATCCTGTTGATGGACATTTGGGTTGCTTTCAGAGTTTTAGCTATTACAAATAAAGTTGCTATGCAATATTCAGTTACAAGTTTTTTTTGTCTTTTTTTTTTTTGAGATGGAGTCTCGCTCTGTTGCCCAGGCTGGAGTGCAGTGGCATGATCTTGGCTCGCTGCAAGCTCTGGCTCCCTGGTTCACGCCATTCTCCTGCCTCAGCCTCCCGAGTAGCTGGGACTGTAGGCACCCGCCACCACACCCGGCTAATTTTTTTTTATTTTTAATAGAGACAGGGTTTCACCGTGTTAGCCAGGATGGTCTTGATCTCCTGACCTCATGATCCATCCGTCTCTGCCTCGGAAACTGTTGGGATTACAGGCGTTACAAGCATAAGCCAACGCGCCCAGCCAATTAGAGCCATTTTTCATCAATCTACCACATCACCTGAGACCAACTTGTCAACCATCTTTCAATATTCAATGGAATTCCTTATCTAACAGTGTCACCTAGCCAAAACATGGCTGAGACCAAAGAAAGTAATAGATCCTCTGAGCCAGTTCTAAGATGCAAGTAATAGGCCCTCTGAGCCAGTTTTAAGATGATTGCTAAGCTCACGGCAGATTAAAATGTTTAAAATTAGAAGCTGCATAGTGACCTAGACCAAAACCAGAGTGGTCAGAGGCTGTGTATACAGTCTAGAACACAACAGTCCAATAGGATCAGAGCCTGAAAAGGACAAATGATATTTGGTGTTTTGTTTCAATAAAGTGCATAATTCATTTTACAAATATCCTCACTCCACATGATTTAAATTTCATATAATAGTGTTTCTGTGTCTAGTCACAACCTGGAACAACATTCCTAAGGGACTCTACACCTGCAACCACGGAATCATTGATTTACTAGGAGGTCTCAATCTAGCTGGCTACTCTTTGCTTCTTATGAATGAGCTCTGTCTTTGACTACTTCTGCAGAAACCACATTGGTGGATCCCAAGGAATTTCTCCTTTCCAGGAGGAGCCAAGGCAGGATAGCCTAACAGTTGGTTTCCTGTATATCTCATGAAAAATAAATCTGCGCTTTGGGAGGCTGAGGCAGGTGAATCACGAGGTCAAGAGATCGAGACCATCCTGGCCAACATGGTGAAACCCCGTCTCTATTAAAAATACAAAAATTGGCCATGCGCAGTGGCTCACGCCTGTAATCCCAGCACTTTGGGAGGCTGAGGCGGGCGGATCACGAGGTCAGGTGTTCGAAACCAGCCTGGCCAACATAGTGAAACCCCATCTCCACTAAACATACAAAAATTAGCTGGGCGTGGTGGTGCACACCTGTAATCCCAGCTACGGGGAGGCTGAGGCAGGAGAATGGCTTCATTGAACCCAGGAGGCAGAGGTTGCAGTGAGCCGAGATCGTGTCACTGCTCTCCAGCCTGGATGACAAGACTCCGTCTCAAAAAAAAAAAAAAAAAAGCCGGGCGTGGCGGCGCGCGCCTATAGTCCCAGCTACTCCGGAGGCTGAGGCAGGAGAATCGCTTGAACCCGGGAGGCGGAGTTTGCAGTGAGCCGAGATCGTGCCACTGCACTCCATTCTGGCGACAGAGCGAGACTCCGTCTCAAAATCAATCAATAAATCAATCAATCTGCTCTCAGTGTCTCGAGGCGGGCTTTCACCAAACCTCAACCTCACATCTATTCCCTGACCCGGTCAGTAAGGAAGGGCCCAGTGGTGGAACTACCACTGCTACTTCGGCCCGCCCCATCCCGCCCCCAGGTTTGGACGCACCCTTTCCCCGCCTCTTGCGCTCTTTAGGGCACCGTTCTCCTATGGCATCGCCCAGGGACACCAATTAAATGCAGCTTCACACTGTGACTGCCCCTGGGAACCCTCATTTTATTTATTTATCTTTGAGACGGAGTCTCGCTCTGTCGCCCAGGCTGGAGTGCAGTGGCTGATCTCTGCTCACTGCAACCTCCGCCTCCCGGGTTCAAGCGATTCCCCTGCCTTAGCCTCTGGAATAGCTGGGATTACAGGCGCGTAGCAACACGCCCAGCTAATTTTTGTATTTTTAGTAGAGACGGGGTTTTCCCATGTTGGTCACGTTGGTCTCTACCTCCTGACCTCGTGATCCGCCCGCCTCGGCCTCCCAAAGTGCTGGGATTACAGGAGTGAGCCACCCTACCCAGTCGGAACCCTAATTTTAAATAAGCGCCACGCCAGACTTTCATTTTGAACTCCTGATGGGCCAACACCACCTGGCAAAATACTGTCCTGCTTACTACACTTCCAGCTTCCTCCCTCCCGAGGTCCAGCCTTGATCCTGGCGCCACGTTCGGCCCCGCCGCCGTCCCAGCCCCTGGCCCCCACCGTCTTTTCCGCCCCCGTCCCTGCCCCGCCCCTCCGCGCCCGGCTGACTGGGACCCTGTGAAGAAACCGGAACCCGGCGGGAGAGCGCCCCGGGGCGGGGTGTAGGTCGTGCAGCACTGCGCGTGCGCGCGCGGCCTCTTGCGTCATTTAGCCGTGCCTATGTTTTCCGGCGCAGGTCGTAGGTGCAGGCATTGGTGATGACTGCGGATTCACAGGTTGTCCTTGGCAGGTTTTTATCGGCGCTTCTCTGTGGAGGAGGCGGTGCGCACGGCTTCAGCGCCGAATGCTGCACCTTCCACTGGACGGCGACGAAGGCGGTTGCCGTGCCAGCGCAGGACTGGGCGGCCTGTGTGGGAGTGTGAGCTGCGGTGCCCCGGGCAGCGCTCCAGAGGGGAAGCCGCGCGGCAGGTAGGCCTGCGGGTTAGGGTGAGGTCGTCACTTCTTCCTTTCAGGTAAGCGCGAAGGGGCTGACTTGATGGCGAGCCAGCCCGTCTTGTGTCGGAGAAGGGTTCTTCGGGCAGCTTTCCTTTCCGGGTGTTCTGAGTCGGAAGCGTTTTTCCTGGTAATCTTCACTGTGGAAACCCACCGTGAATCGGATTGCCCTTCAGTCCCACAAGTAAGCCTGGCTCGTTGGCCATGTCGGGGACGCATGTTCATTAAGTTCATTAAAATAGTTTCATTTGTCTTTGTATTAGAAGGTGGCTTCAGCTGCTGCGGGGATCATAACTGACAGTTAAGCCTTAGAAGTCTGCTGTGACGTTTTGAGCCTGGCTGTTTTAATTTTTTTTTTTTTATAAAATCACGGAATCCTATTTCCCTGTCTATACAGTTGCGCAAAACTGTGTGTTTACTTTTGTGTTTGTGCCTCCTTAATTTCTTTCCTAGATTGTCAGTTCAATACAGGACTGCATGTTAAGTTCTGTTTCTAGAAATCCTGTATATAGCCATATGCCCGGTTAGTACTTTTTTTAGTAAGAGGAAATATCAGAGTCGAGAGTTTCCATTCCAGTAAGCTGCCTGTCGAAGCAGTAGTTACGCTCAATTGAGTAGGTTTTATGTTGATTGCTTGGCAAAATGAGTATGAAGGCTAGCAACCAAATTTTAAAACGTACTCAGCAACTTTAGTCGTTTTGCTTACTTCTGTGTTTTCGTCTTTCTAGGCTGGAGCTACTCGGCCAGGGTTTCAGACTTTAAATGAGAATAAAGGGTGGTATTTACGAGGAAATGAGAGTGAATAAGTCATCTCTAACCTCTCCCAGCCTTTTTTTCATAAGAGAGACCATATTAAACTTACATGTAAGTTAAAATTGTAACTTATAACTAATATTATTGCCTAGAGTTGGAGATTTAGGTTCTGTAATATTTATAAGTACAGTACTGCTTTAAAAAATTATTAGCCAAATGAGAGGTTGGAAAAAATTAAATCTAACTTATGTATTTAATTTTTCTGAGCCAGGGTCTTGCTCTGTCCCCAGGCTACAGTGTGCGATCTGGGCTCACTGCAACTTTTGCCTCCCGGGCTCAAGCTGTCCTCCCACTTCAGCCTCCGCAGTAGCTGGGACCACAGACATGCGGCCCCATGCCTGGCTAATTTTTGTATTTTTTTTAAAGTCGGGGTTTCACCATGTTACACCTGCTGGTCTCCAAATCCTGGACTCATACGATCCAACCACCTTGGCCTCCAAAGTGCGGGGATTACAGGCGTGAGCCACTGAGCCAGGCCTAAGCTAACTTAGATAGCAATGGAAACCAAGTAGTAAAGATTTCGTAAAAAAACTAAGAGGTCTAAAGTTGTTTTTCGTTTGTTTTTGTTTTGTTGATGTTTTTTTCTTTGAGACGGAGGCTTGCTCTGTCACCCAGGCTGGAGTGCAGTGGCACGATCTCTGCTCACTGCACCCTCCGCCGCCCAGGTTCAAGTGATTCTCCTGCCTCAGCTTCCCGAGTAGCTGGGATTACAGGCGCCCGCCACCACGCCTGGCTAACTTTTCTATTTTTAGTAGAGACGGGGTTTCACCATGTTGGCCAGGCTAGTCTCGAACTCCTGACCTCATGATCCACCCGCCTCGACCTCCCAAAGTGCTGGGATTACAGACGTGAGCCCCCGCGCCCGGCCGACACTCGCTTTTTCACGCGAATGCATGTCACCCGCCCTCACTCAAGGTCCGCCACAGTGGCCTTTGTTGAGGAAACTGCACACCCGCTCACACCTCAGAGCCCCTGCACTTGCTTCTCTCTCCTTTGTTCTTTTCAAAAAGCTCTTGGAAGCTTCTGCTCAAGTGTTACCTGCTCAGCAAGGCCTCCTAACTACGGTCATTAAAATAGATTCCCCCAACTCAACTCCCCAGTGCCCTTCATATGTTTTATTTTTTACCATAACATTTGCCACTTTTCCAGAATAATGTCTTTATTTCGTTTATTATTTCGCCCTACCTCTAGCAGGAGATAACCCCATGTGGGCTGTTGTACCCCTGCTCCTAGAATATTGTACGTGCTCAGTAAATGTTGGTTGGTTGAGTAAATGATATAAGCAAGCTGCATGTTCACTGGGAGCCACAGTGAAGGCAATACTAGTTAAGTACCAAAGTAACCGTAAAGAGGGGTAGTTAGTGTCAACCAAATACGGAGGAGGAAAGGTAGGAGCAAGTTAGAATAGCAGCAGAGTGCTGACCGGGGTAGAACACAGGATGTGTGAAATATGGTATGGGAAATAAAATGTAGGCCGGGCACGGTGGCTCACGCCTGTAATCCCAGTACTTTGGGAGGCCGAGGCGGGTGGATCACAAGGTCAGGAGATGGAGACCAACCTGGCTAACACGGTGAAACCACGTCTCTAGTAAAAATATGAAAAATTGGCCGGGCGTGGTGGTGGGCACCTGTAGTCCCAGCTACTCGGAAGGCTGAGGCAGGAGAATGGCGTGAACCCAGGAGGTGGAGCTTGCAGTGAGCAGAGATGGGGCCACTGCACTCCAGCCCCTGCGAGAGAGGGAGACTCCGTCTAAAAATAATAATAATAATAATAGGTTTGGAACAAATGGCGAAGGGTCTTTGTTACTAGGTTACACAATTTGGTCTTCTTGCTACAGACAGTGATTCTAAATTCTTCAGCAGAAGACTGAGATTGGCAGAGATGAGGAGGCCTGGATTATGCTTCTGCTTCTGCTACCTCAGCTGTGTGACGAGTTACTTAACACCTCTGGACCTGGTTCCTCATTGTGGGCCCTTACCACATGTCTTTTTAACTAAGCCTTTGTTAAAATGAAATGTCAAAAATGCTGTGAAAAGTTTAATGGTGTCCATGTACTTCAGTTGGTGTAATTTTTTCAATTTTTTCTTTTCTTTTTTTTTTTTTTTTTTTTTTTGAGACGGAGTGTCACCCTGTCGCCCAAGCTGGAGTGCAGTGGTGCAATCTTGGCTCACTGCAACCTCCACCTCCCGGGTTCAAGCGATTCTCCTGCCTCAGCCTCACCAGTAGCTGGGATTACAGGCACCCGCTCTCACGGCAAATACAAAAAAATCATTTTTGTGTTTTTGTAGAGACGGAGTTTCACCATGTTGTCCAGGTGTGTTTTGTAGAGACGGGGTTTCACCATGTTGACCAGGCTGCTCTCAAAGTCCTGACCTCAGGTGATCCTCCCACCTTGGCCTCCCAAGGTGCTGGGGTTACAGGTGTGAGCCACCGTGCTCGGCCAAGTTGCTGTGATTTTTAAAGTTTGCTAACTTTGGTGATTTTGTTGCCTACTGATAATCATTTTGCAAAGCAGGTCCTAGTTTAGGTTTTCTTTATTAGAATACTAGTCCATTTTTGCCTGTTCTTTAGTTATGTGTTTTCCACATTATTTAAGAAGGTGGAACGATTTCATAATTTTCTTTTATTTGAGATGTATTTTTTTCAACTTTTAACATGCTTTATGTTTAATGAAAGTTCACATTACAAATATTAGTAAAATCAATTGTGAAAATTGAATTTGTTGGCTGGGCGCCACTCCTGTAATCCCAGCACTTTGGGAGGCCGAGATGGGTGGATCATGAAGTGAGGAGTTCCAGACCAGCCTGGCCAACATAGTGAAACCCCGTCTCTACTAAAAATACAAAAAATTAGCTGGGCATGGCAGTACACGTCTGTAATCCCAGCTATTCAGGAGGCTGAGGCAGGAGAATCACTTGAACCTGGGAAGCAGAGGTTGCAGTGAGCTGAGATGGCGCCATCGCACTCCAGCCCGGGTGACAGTGCGAGACTGCGACTCAAAAAACAAAAAAGAGTTTGTTAAAATTTAGAGAGAACAAGCAGAACAAAAAAATTAGCTAGGTGTGGTGGTATGCGCCTGTGGTCCTGTCGATTTGAGTGGCTGAGGTTGGAGATCACTGCAGCCCAGGCATTTGAGACAGCAGTGAGCGATGATCACGTCACTGCACTCCAGCCTGGGAAACAGAGCGAGACACTGTCTCAAAAAAAAAAAAAAAAAAAAAAAAAAAAAACCCTTCCCCTCCCACACACAAAGAGAATAAGCAGAAAATCATAAGGGTCTTTAAAAGTGTTTAAAATATCAGTAGGTTATTTTTGGAATTTTTAATTCTCTTAGTTGTGGAGTCCTTGAGGATAGGCCCTTTGATCGTCTTTACAACTTCAGTGCCTGGCAGATAATAGCTGCTCAGTGTTTGTTGAGCAATGGTCACAGTTGGGATTACTCCCCTGAGTCCCTCTAAGTAAATTGGGCAGGTGAACCACATGGAGCTTGTCATCTGTGGTTTGGGAACCTAGTTGAAGTGAAATTTAGAAAGTTTTACTGTTTATCTGTCTTTAATACTGGCCCTGCCTCATGGCTAATTCTTAAGAATAAAAAATGTCTCTGTTGCAGGCTCTCCCGGCTGTGATTGACCTTCAGTTACAGAGAGAGGGAGCAGAGTGGGACCAGGTCTGAGAATAGTGAAGCAACTCATTCCTTTCAGGACATTCCCTCTGATGTGCTATTTTCAAACTGTAAGTCAGAATGAGATCACTTATTTTCTTGGTGGCAGAAGGCTGCTTTATAATTTGAAGGCTTGCAAATTGTATGCTGCTTGTCATCCCCCAGCCCTCCACACATACACCCTGGTACAGTTCCATGCATGAACAAACAGAACAACCAGATCACCTTATTTGGTGATGTGCCTCATTCTAGAAAGGCTTGTAAATCCAATTTGCTACCATAAATGAGTGCCTTTTGTGGGGAAACTACCACAAAAAAACCTAAGTAATTGTTTTTAAGGAACGTAAAGAGTTTACCTTGAAGATAGAATAGTAATTGAGAATTAAATTTAAAAGGCTAAGTAAATAGTGGAAAGAAGAGAAAATGCCTGTGGGCTGAAGTTAATTGCAGAAGTCTTTTTAAGGTGTACCCTGGCTTTGAGTGGAGAGCAGGCTTTGGGTTGCAGGAGGAGGAGGGGAGGGCCTGTCTGAGGGTGTGAGGTTCCTGTGTTGGGAATGAAGAGGGCAGGAGAGGGGTGCCTGGCCAAGGGGACTCTCGAAAGCCATATGCACATGATGGACCCAGCTGGTCAGAAAAGGCCTTCTCTCTGCTTTTTGTGTTTGAAATTTCCCATAACACATAGATTAAAGGGAAAGGGGAAACTAGATTTTAAATAGCATCATGAAGCATTATGTAAAGTAAATGTGGAGAAAATCTCATATGATAGCCATAGTAAGGTTAGGAATAATTTTCAGTGGCCTTAGGATTAAATGGGTAAAATTCCATTATATGTATTGTTTTAATCACCTCTTCACCTTGTCAGTGGGGGAGGGATTTCCATCCCACAGTACTGACACTGGGCAGACTAGATGGACGGAAGTTTCTTAGTCTTTCGCTCAGGATAGAACAGAGAACCAGGGGCTGCGAGAGGCAGGCTGTGTGGTAACGAGAGTGGCTATGGTTCCTGCAGAAAGACTTTAATAATTGCTTTAAGAATTCCTTGGGCTGGCAGGGCAGTGGGGCCTACTCCTCAGGCATAAGCTGGAACTGTACCTGTGCCTGGTCACTGTGATGAGAATTGTTTGGCATCAGGGGGAGGGAAACTTGCCCTGAGGCCATTAAAACCTCCCAGTTTATATCAGATGTCAAGGCAACATGTAATATTGGGTCTTAATGTTAGACCTTACACCACATGTATGTAACTTGCATTTAGTGAAAGTTAACATTAAGTGTTAGTAAATATTAGTAAATTAAGTAGTTACAAATCAGTTATTTGAAAGATTCATAGTAGAGGTAAAATCTGGTCAGGATGCAGAGTAAACCATGTCTTTGGAGAGGCCTGGCTTCTATAGATTCTCAAGAAAATGTCATCTATTATAGGAACATATTCTGGATCCTAAGAATAGGATATTTCGCTAACTTTGCAATTTCTTCAACTAGTAAGACTTCTCTACCCTAATCCCCACTGCCTCATACTTTTCATTTGTAAAGTATAGATTGCAGAGTGCTGGGTTCATTCCATCCATATTCATTTAACAAATACATACAAATGTCGGTCAGCTTTATGAGGCTTCCATACAACCAGATGCATGAGTTTCAGATGTAGAGTTGGGTGGGTTTTGACAAGTGCACGCAGTTGGGTCACCACCATCAAGACATGGGGTGCTCCCGTCGCTTCCAGGGCCGTCTTTGTACCCTTTTGATCCCCACTTCCTACCTCTAGTTCCTGACAACCTGTGATCTGCTCTCTGTTGTTATTATTTTGCCTTTTCTATAATTTAATATAAACAAAGCCATACAGTGTATGGTGTTTTGTTTCTGGCGTCTTTCACTTAGCAGATGTCTTGAGAACACGCCATGTTGTTGTGTGTATGGGTAATTCATTCCTTCTGTTGCAGATGGACCATGGTTTTGGGCCATTGTGAATAAAGCTGCAATGGACTTTACAAGTCTCTTTTTTTTTTTGAGATGGAGTTTTGTTCTTGTTGCCCAAGGTGGAGTGCAATGGGGCCATCTCAGCTCACTGCAACCTCCGCCTCCTGGGTTCAAGTGATTCTCCTGCCTCAGCCTCCCAAGTAGCTGGGATTACAGGTGCCCACCACCATGCCCAGCTAATTTTTTATTTTTAGTAGAGACAGGGTTTCACCATGTTAGCCAGGCTGGTCTCGAAGTCCTGACCTCAGGTGATCTGCCCTCCTTGGCCTCCCAAAGTGCTGGGATTACAGGTGGGAGCCACCGTGGCCGGCCTGTCATACGAGTCTTTAACAAACACTGTTTTTATATTTCTACTGGATACCATGCTTGGCATCGGGTTCCAACTGAACAAAAAGTCATGGAGGTGTTAGGTGTTGGAATTCTCTCTTCCTTATTTTATAAAGTACCTGGAAGGTGAAACTGGCCTGATGCTGTGATGGTCTAAATTTGGATATTGAATTTCCTTTGCTAATAAGAAAAAACACCAAGAAGAAGGGCATTCCTGTTTGTTCCCATCCTCCCCAGGGTCTCTGGAGGAGCCTAAGGTGATCTCTGCCTTCTCTGGAAAGCAGGCCGGGAAGCACGTGGTGCACATCGCTTGCGGGAGCACTTACAGCGCGGCCATCACTGCCGAGGGGGAGCTGTACACCTGGGGCCACGGGAACTGCGGCCGGCTGGGCCACGGTATGTCTGCTCTGCATGAGTGGGAGCGTGCAGCAGGAGGTGGCCTCTTACAGGACTTAGTAACCTCTGTCCTATCTGTTTGAAGGCTCCAGTGAAGATGAGGCCACTCCGATGCTGGTAGCTGGGCTTAAATAAGGACTGAAGGTCACCGATGTGGCGTGTGGGAGTGGGGACGCTCAAACCTTGGCTGTCACTGAGAATGGTACGTAGAGCTCTCGCCACCCTGGATAGGCCCTCAAGGACACACATGGCAGCTTCCCTGGAGGAAGAGATGAGGAGTACAGTGGGCCTCATGAGGCCGCCCACCCTGTCATCCAGTGGGTGTAGGGCTCAGTGGCATTGGGGAAGAGGCCCTGGTGGTTACTGGACTTGTTTGCCTGGGGGCTGTCAGCTGGTTAGCAGCTGCCGCCATTCCTGTGTGGGCATTTTATTTATTAAGAATGAGAGTTGAAATGGAATGATTGATACTCTGAATTGTCTCTGGTTAGTAGTATTACATTTCTTAACATTTGGCCACTCTAGATTCCCTGTGGTAAGTCTTTCTGTATTCTATAGTCTGACGTTACGGGATCTACTTGCTTTTAATTTTGGTTTTATGTTTGTGTTCCTAACCAGACAGTGGTGACCCTGGCCAGGAGCGCGGACGTGCTGAGCATCGTGCAGTCGGCTGCCCAGGCCGTGCTGCAGAGCGGCTGTCCGTGCTGCTGCCCACCATGGAGGAGCAGGCCCGGGCACTCTCTGCTCTCCTGCCCTGCGCAGGTGGGCTCGGGGAAGGAACAGGAGAGGGCATGGGTCAGGGTGCTGGGAGGGGATGGCGTTTCACTCCAATTGCCACACACTTTCTATTTCAGTTTCAGGCAATGAAGTGAACCTAAGTCCAGGTCGTCAATTCATGATTGATCTTCTGGTGGGCAGCTTGATGGCTGCTGGAGGGTTGGAGTCAGCCTTACACGCAGCCATTACTGCGGAGATCCAGGTATGGCCTTGGAGGCACACATGACCTGGTGGTGCACTGAGATCGGAAATACACACTCACACATGTGAAGAATAACAGAACACAGTAAAACACTCAACTTTTATCATATCCAAGTATTTTTTAAATTAAAATTATTTTATGTGCTTATTTATTTATTTATTTTTGAGACGGAGTCTCACTCTGTCACCCAGCCTGGAGCGCAGTGGCACCATCTCGGCTCTCCGCAAGGTCCGCCTCCTGGGTTCACGCCATTCTCCTGCCTCAGCCTCCCAAGTAGCTGGGACTACAGGCGCCCATCACCACGCCTGCTTAAGTTTTTGTATTTTTAGTAGAGACGGGATTTCACCATGTTATCCACGATGGTCTCGATCTCTTGACCTTGTGATTGGCCTGCCTCAACCTCCCAAAGTGCTGGGATTACAGGCGTGAGCCACCGCGACTGACCTTATGTGCTAATTTAAAATTTTTTTGAGTTATGATTTAATTGTGATGAAATACTGCAGGTTGTCTGTTTCAGTGAAGTTAACAGGTAACCTGTTCCTCATGTAGACCATTCCCGTCACCCGGAAAGATCCCTGTGCCCTTGGCACTTGCAGCCAGGATACTCCCCTGCCCTGAGATTAGATTCATTTTGCCTGCTCTGAGTGTTGCAGCAATATAACTGTATAGTATGCACTCTTTCCTGTTTTGCCTTGGAGAATGATTTTCAGATTCACTCCACACTGTTATGTGTATTGTGACTTCGTTTTTCTTATTGGGAAGTGTTCTATTTTATAGGTGTAGTACTGTTAATTCATTCCCCTATTGAAGGGCATTTAATTGCTTTTGGTTTTTGTTTTCTTTTTTTTTTTTTTGAGACAAGGACTTGCTCTGTCACCCAGGCTGGATGCAGTGACCTGATGTTGGCTCACTGCAGCCTTGTCCTCCTAGGCTCGAATGATCCTCCCATCTCAGCCTCCTGTGTTGCAGGGACCACAGACATGTTTCCATGCCCAGCTAGTTTTTTGATTTTTTTGTAGACACAAGGTTTCGCTGTATTGCAGAGGCTGGTCTCGAACTCCTGGGCTCAAGTGATCCCCCCACCTTGGCCTCCCAAAGTGTTGGGATTACAAGCGTGAGCCACCATGCCCAGGCTTTCTGGTTTTTGGCCGTGTAGAGCTGCCACGATTGTGCTATGTACAAGTACTTTAGTGGACATATGTTCTCCCTTTGGGTAAACACTTGGAGTGGAATTTGTTAGGTCCTGGGGTCAGTGTGTGTTCATAGTTTCCCCAAGTGGCTTTGCCATTTACATTTGAACCAGTGTGTGTGAGAATTCCAGCTTTTTCTTGTCCTTACAAAGCAGCTGGATGCTGCGTGTGTGGGGCAGATCACATTGGGTTTTGTGAGAGCCAGTAGCAGGGTTAAAGATTTTAGGGACTTCACAGAAGGAGGTTGGAAAGCATCAGCAGAGGCAGCCTGGACCTTGGATCTGTAAAAAGAAGACACTGTTTGGAACTGCACAACTGAGTTAGGGTTTCCAACAGGGCAGGTGGGGGCCTGTGGGTAGGTGTGTGCGTTAGCCACGGAGGCTGGGATAGCTTGGCATTGGGGTCAGGGCTCAGCCAGCCTGTGTGCCTTCACACCTGCTGATGAGATCACTTGTAAACAATTTCTGTTTATGAATTACAGGATACTGAGGCCAAAAAAGAAGCACAGAAGGAAAAAGAAATTGATGAACAGGAAGCGAATGCCTCAACATTTCATAGAAGCAGGACTCCATTGGATAAAGACCTTATTAATACGGGGATCTGTGAGCCTTCTGGCAAACAGTGTTTGCCTCTGGTTCAGCTCATACAACAGCTTCTTAGGTAAATCGTAGTAGCTGTACTGTATTGTATTTATTTACTTTTTTTGTTTTTTTGTTTTTTTGAGACAGTTTCACTCTTGTTGCCCAGACTGGAGTGCAATGACGCGATCTTGGCTCACTGCAACCTCCACCTCCCAGGTTCAAGTGATTCTCCTGCCTCAGCCTCTCGAGCCGCTGGGATTACGGGTGTGTGCCACCACGCCTGGCTAATTTTGTAGTTTCAGTAGAGGTGGGGTTTCTTCATGTTGGTCAGCTTGGTCTTGAACTGCTGATCTCAGGTCATCTGCCCACCTTGTCCTCCCAAAGTGTTGGGATTACAGGCCTGAGCCACCATGCCCAGCCTATTTATTTACGTAATAATTTTTTCTTTTATTTTTATTTTTATTTTTTTGAGACGGAGTCTTGCTGTATTGCCCAGACTGGACTGCAATGTCACGATCTTGGCTCACAGCACCCACCGTCTCCTGGGTTCAAGCAATTCTCCTTCCTCAGCCTCTCGATCTCCTGATCTCGTGATCCACCTGCCTCGGCCTCCCAAAGTGCTAGAATTATAGGCGTGAGCCACTGCACGCAGCCTGTGAAAAACTTCTGAGTATCATCATACCCTCCAACTTCTCCTCTCACCTATATTTAAAAGGGTCTGCTCTTTATCCTAACATCTATACTAGGTAATTTTCAGAATATTCCTTCAATCACCAAACACATTGTTGAGATTTTTGTGCTAGATTTCACTATCTTAATATGAAAACCAATCATCACCCATTAAAATACAATACAGGCCAGGCACAGTGGCTAACGCCTGTAATCCCAATACTTTCAGAGGCCAAGGCAGGTGGATCACCTGAGGTCAGGAGTTTGAGAGCATCCTGACCCAATATGGTGAAATCCCATCTCTACTAAAAATACAAAAATCAGCTGTCTCACAGAACATCTCTAGGCTTGTTCATCCTTCATACCTGCTACTTTGTATCCTTTGGCCTCTATGTCCCCAATTCCTCCCGTCCCCTACCTCTCCTGGTAGACAATGTTTTACTCTCTATCCCTGTAGGTTTATTTATTTACATTTTTACATCCCACATATAAATGAGTTTATACAATATTTGATTTTCTGTGTATGCTTTATTTCACTAAGCATGACATCCTCCAGCCTCATCCATCTTGCAGCAAACGGCAAGACCTTGTTTGTTTTCCTGGCTGAATAATATTCCATTGTGTATGTGTGCCACAGACTCTTTATCCATTTATCCATTGATGGACACTTAGATTGTTTCCATATCTTGGCTATTGTGATTAAGGCTGCAATGAACATGAGAATACAGGTATCTTTACAAAGTAATGATTTCATTTCCTTTAGCTGTATGCCCAGAAGAGGGATTGCTGAGTCATATAGTAGTTCTATTTTTAATTTCTGTAGAAATCTTCATACTCTTTTCCAGAATGGCTGTATCAATCTACATTCTCATCCATAGTATGCAAAAGTTCCGATTTCTCCGCACTCTTGCCAACATTTATCTTTTGACTTTTTGATAATGGTCATAAGGGGTGTGAGGGGGTATCTCAGTGGGTTTGATTTGCATTTCCCTAATGATCTGCAATGCGGAACACCTTTCAGATACCCACTTCCTATTTTCATGTCTTCTTTAAAGAAAGGTCTCTTCAAGTTTTTTTTTTAAACATTTTAAAAATTGGGTTGTTTTGAGTTGTATCAATTATTTATATATTTTGGATTTTTTTTGAGACAGGGTCTTGCTCTGTTATGCAGACTGGAGTACAGTGGCACAGTCACAGCTTACTTGACCTTCTGGGCTGAAACACTCTCCCATCTCAGCCTCCCAAGTAGCTGTGACTACAGACGCACACCACCATGCCTGGCTAATTTTTAAATGCTGTGTTGAGACGGTCTCACTATGTTGCCAGGCCTGGACTCAAACTCCTGGGCTCAAGTGATCCTCCCACCTCAGCTTCTGAAAGTGCTGGGATTAAGGAGTGAGCCACTGCACCTGGCTAAATGTTGGATATTTCCTCCTAATTGGCTGAGTGCAGTGGCTCACACTTGTAATCCCAGCACTTTGGGAGGCCGAGGCGCTTGGATCACTTGCGGTCAGGCGTTGGAGACAAGCCTGGCTAATATGGTGAAACCCCATAATGGAGTTTTGGTTTCTTTAACTGGGAAATGAGGATCATGACCATCCCTGCCAAGCAGGAGAGGCGATGGGCTGATGTGTATTGTGAGTCCCAAGATGGTGAAACCCCGTTTCTACTAAAAATACAAAAATTAGCCAGGCATGGTGGTGGGCATCTATAATCCCAGCTAGTTGGGAGGCTGAGGCAGGAGAATTGCTTGAACCTGGGAGGTGGAGGTTGCAGTGAGCCGAGATTGCACCATTGTACTCCAGCCTAGGCAACAGAGCAAGACTTCATCTCAAAAAAAAAAAAAAATTCACTTCAATAAATGGTGAGACCAGCTTTGCAAAGATGATAACGGTGAGAGAAGTCTAGCATGGCTGACTCCATCTTTCTTCCAGTCTCACGGGCCTGCTGTCTTTGTTCATTCCTGGGCATAGGCCAAATCAACCATGGGAGAAGTTTAGTTCATAGTCTAACGTTGCCATTTCCAGTCCTCGGTGGTCCCTTCTTTCCACTCCACGCTTAGTTATCAATTTGTTACTCTGCTTTAAAATGTATGTTTTTTTTTGTAATCCCAGCTACTCGGGAGACTGAGGCAGGAGAATCGCTTGAACCTGGGAGCTGGAGGTTGCAGTGAGCCAAGATCGCGCCATTGCACTCCAGCCTGGGCAACAGAATGAAACTCTGTCTCAAAATACTGGTTTTTTTTTACTATGTCTAATGATGTTCTATAGAAGAAAGAGATGTAGCATGTGGTCACGCTGCTGTCTTGACAGTGGAATTTTTGTTGTTGCTGTTTTCTGTTTTGAGACGGAGTCTTGCTTGTGTGGCCTAGGCTGGAGTGCGGTGGCGCCTTCTTGGCTCACTGCAACTTCCACCCGGGTTCAAGTGATTCTCCCACCTCAGTCTCCTGAGTACCTGGGATTACAGGTGCACGCCAGCACGCCCGGCTAATTTTTGAATTTTTAGTAGAGATGAGGTTTCACCATGTTGGTCAGGCTGGTCTCGAACTCCTGACCTCGTGATCCACCCGCCTCAGTCTCCCAAAGTGCTGGGATTATAGGCATGAGCCACATTTTTAGTAGAGATGGGGTATCACTGTGTTGGCCAGGCTGCTCTGGAACTCCTGACCTCAAGTGATCCTCTCACCTCGGCCTCCCAAAGTGCTAGGATTACAGATGTGAGCTACCACACCTAGCCGTATTTTGTATTTTTAGTAGAGATGGGGTTTTGCTGTGTAGGCCAGGCTGGTCTTGATCTCCTGGGTGCAAGTGATCCTCCCACATTGGCCTCTCAAAGTGCTGGGATTACAGGTGTGAGCCACCACACCTGGCCAATGGGAGGTCTCGGTTCCCTTCTCTCCAGCATTCCATAAGCAATGTGTCTGGGCAGTATGTGTTCGATTTTCTCTGTGTCTACTTTGAACTGTACAGTAGTGAAAGGAAGAGTAGACAACTTTGAAGCTGATGTGGTGTGGTCTTGGAGCTGGTGGTGCTAATTACTCTTGGTTGTTTTCATACCCTCCAGTGACTTCATCCTGCTTTTGCTGTTGTAAAATGTTGTAATTTATGCTCCTGAGAATAACTCTTCAGGTGTACTTAGGGTTCTTGTCTGCTTCCTGGTGACTGTCGAAGCTTTTCATCTTGAAGAAGGGAGATGAGCAGTGTTCCAGTGTACTGAGTTTAAAATTAAGAATGTTGCATTTTTTTAACGTGTAAAATTTATAGCCAGATGTAGGGTAGGGGTGGCCTACTTTCTCTAAAGGGCCAGATAGTAAATATTTTAAGGTCTCAATGGACCCTATGGTCTCTGTCATAGCCATGGGACCTTGCAGCTGTAGTGCCAAAGTAGCCACAGACAATACTGCGTCAGCGGGCAGGGGACGTTCATTCTGTAAAGTTGATTTATGGACACCAAAAGATGAAGTCCTCAGAATGTTTGCAAGTCACAAAATACTGTTTTTCTTTTGATTATTTTTCAATTATTAAAAAATATAAAATACAGTGGCCGGGCGTGGTGGCTCACACCTGTAATCCCAGCACTTTTAGAGGCCAAGGCAGGCGGATCACCTGAGGTCAGGAGTTCGAGACCAGCCTGGCCAACATGCTGAAACCCCATCTCCACTCAAAACAAAAAATTAGCCGGCCATGGTGATGCACGCCTGTAATCCCAGCTCCTCGGAGGCTGAGGCACGAGAATCACTTGAACCTGGGAGAATCGCTTGAACCTGGAAGGCACAGGTTGTGGTGAGCCAAGACTGTCTCAAAAGAACAACAAAAGTAAAATACTTTCTCTGCTTTCAGACCATACACAAAGAGGCTGTGGGCTGGGTTTGGCCCCTGGGCTGTGGTTTGTGACCACACACACACACACACACACACACACACACACGTAGGGCAGAGTGTGGCATTTAGAGCCAGCACCTGTGTTCTCACCTGAGCTATGTTTCTGGCTGGGTTCTACTCTGTATTCTGTGATCCGAGGTGTCTACCTTGGTAAACTGGAGACAACAAAGCCTGCCTCCTTCAAGGTTGTTTGTAAAGATTTAAAAGGGTAATGTATTGTTGTTAGGCCAGAGGCTTTGCATAGTACATGTTGGGTTATTTTCACTTTTTTTTTTTTTTTTTTTTTTTTTTGAGATAGAGTCTTGCTTTGTTGTATAGGCTGGAGTCCAGTGGCAAGATGCCAGCTCACTGCAACCTCTGACTCCCAGGTTCAAGCAATTCTCCTGCCTCAGCCTCTCGAACTGCTGGGATTACAGGTGGCTGCCACCATGCCGGGCCAATTTTGATATTTTTAGTAGAGATCAGGTTTCACCATGTTGGCCAGGCCGGTCTCAAACTCCTGACCTCAAGTGATCCGCCCACCTCGGCCTCCCAACGTGGTGGAATTACAGGCGTGAGCCACTGCATCTGGCCCATTTTCACTTTCCATTAGCTGCTTTTTTCCCCCATTCATTTCCTACCTTCCTGTGTATGATTTCTGAATTAAATGTATTTCATGTCTTAACCTTCTGAATTGTTTGTTCTCTCATTTTCCATGTTGTTAAGGAAAATAAGAGGCTAAGTGAGACTTATTAAATGTGCATGTAGTTTCTCAGATCAAGATAAATGCTCACCTGTTGCAGAACGGGACTCTGCTCTTGCTTCACCCAGGATGCGTTTCCTAGTTCCTTCCTAGAGTGGGGCCACACCCTACTCCAGCCCTCCAGACCCAGCTCCCTGCTCTGACATGATTCCACCAGACTATTCCAGCTGTCCTCCCTGGACCTAGGTATTTTCCTTTTTTTTTTTTTTTTTTCTGAAATGCAGTCTCACTCGGTGGTCCAGGCTGGAGTGCAATGGCGTGATCTCAGCTCACTGCAACCTCCGCCTTCCAGGTTCAAGCCATTCTCATGCCTCAGCCTCCCAAGTACCTGGGATTACAGGCATGTGCCACCAAGCCTGAGTAATTTTTGTGTTTTTAGTAGAGACAGGGTTTCACCATGTTGGCCAGGCTGGTCTCAAACTCCTGACCTTGTGAATTGCCCACCTCAGCCTCCCAAAGTGCTGGGATTACAGGTGTGAGCCACCACACCCAGCCAACATTTTTTTAACTAAAAAACTTATATGAAATTTATTTTATTGTGGTATGTAGTTCAGTAAATTTTGACTTCTATAGATTCACGTAACCCCCATCATCATCAGGATGGAGAAGTTTCATCACCCTAAAAGCTCTCTTGTGCTGCTCCTTTTTATCACGTGTTCCCTGGCCTCGTATCCTGGCAACCACTGATCTGTTCTCCATCAGTATAGAGTATTCTTTTTGAGAATGTCATGTGAGTGGAACCATATTTTAAGTAACGTTTTGAAACCATCTTCATTTACTCCCAGTTATATGTTTGAGGTTTATCTGCTGTTCTGTGTATTGATAGTTCTTTTTATTGCTGACTAGTATCTGGTCATGTGCATGTACAACATGGTGTTTATCCATTCTGCTACTGTAGGACCTTGTGGTTGTTTCCATTTTTCTTTCCCAATTGTAATCCTGCTGTGAGCATTTCTGTACAGATTTTGTGTGAATATAGTTTCCATTTCCCTAGGATAAAGACCTAGTAGTGTGAAAGTTGGGTCATGTGCTGAACTGTTTTCCAAAGTGGCTGTTTTAGTTTGCCTTCCCGCTGGCAATCTGTCACGTTTCTGTTGCTCTGTGTCTTTGTTAGCACTTGGTGTTCTCAGTGTTTTTTAGTTGAGCCATTCTAACAAGTCTAGTGGGATCTCGTTGTGGTTTTAATTGCACTTCCATAATGGCTAACGATGCTGAATATCATGTTCTTCCTTGCCACTCTTGTATCCTCTGTGAAGTTTCTGTTCAGATCTTTTGCACAGAAAAACTTGTATCATGGAACCAGTAAAATAACCAAGGAGAGGTTGATTAAAGTTCTGTTTATAACCCTAGAAGATTCCTGCCCTAGGGATATGGGATGGCTGAACATAGGACGCCGACACTGGACAGATGAAATAGCAGTTTATTAGTCACACATGCTCACAGCCCTGGGGGTGGGGGACACCACATGCCATTCAGTTAACGATGTGTGTTGTAACTTTTCGGGGAGGGACATTTGCAGAGACTAACGGTATGACATTCTGAAAAGCAGTTACAGATTAAAAAATCTTTAATTCTGCAGATGATAGTGTCGAACCAAGTGGAACAAAGAAAGAAGATCTGAATGACAAAGAGAAAAAAGATGAAGAAGAAACTCCTGCACCTGTATATAGGGCCAAGTCAATTCTGGACAGCTGGGTATGGGGCAAGCAACCAGGTAATCTTCTGAGTTTTGGCACTTTGAAAAGCTTGATCTGATGCTCCTTTTCTAAATGACTTGGATGGATTATTTGTATTTTTTCATAACAATTTAAAAAATGTAATTAAAAAAATTTACATATTGTGGTAAAATATACATACCGTAAAACTTGCCGTTTTAATCATTTTTATGTGTACAGTTCATTGGCATTAAGTATATTCACATTATTGCCCAGCCATCACCACCATCCATCTCTACAACTTTTGCCTTTTCTCTGACTGAAACTCCGTATCCATGAAACACTAACTCCTTGTGTCCCCAAGCAACCACCATTCTACTTTTGTCTCAGAATTTGACTATTCAAGGTGTCTCCTATAAGGGGAGTCATGTGGTATTTGTCCTTCTGTGACTGGGTTATTGAACTTCTTAGGTGTTTGGGGTTCATCCACATGCATCAGAATTTTCTTTTAAAGGCTCAATACTCGTCCATTATATATGTAAGCCACATGTTATCCCTTCATCAGTGGGCAATCAGGTTGCTTTCATCTCTTGACTGTTGTAATGCTGCTATGAACATTGGTTTACAAGTGTCTTGAGTGTCTGCTTTTCATTCTTTGTGTCTATACCTAGGAGTGGAATTGGTCAATAATGTGGAATGCTTACATATTTATTTATTTATTTTGAGACAGCGTCTCGCTCTGTCACCCAGGCTTGAGTGCAGTGGCGCCATCTCAGCTCACAGCAAGCTCCGCCTCTCAGGTTCACGCCATTTTCCTGTCTCAGCCTCCAGAGTAGCTGGGACTACAGGCGCCCCCCACCATGCCTGGCTAACTTTTTTGTATTTTTAGTAGAGACGGTTTCACCGTGTTAGCCAAGATGGTCTCGATCTCCTGACCTCGTGATCCACCCGCCTCAGCCTCCCAAGTTGCTGGGATTACAGGTGTGAGCCACCATGCCTGGCCAATAATGTGGTAGTTTTATGTTTAACTTATTATTGTTGTTTTTGAGGTTGGGTCTTACTCTGTTGCTCAGGCTGGAATGCATTGACATAATCATAGCTCATTGCAGCCTTGAACTCCTGGGCTCAAGTGACCTTCTTCCCTCAGCCTCTCAAGTAGCTAGGACTAGAGGTGCAGGGAATTTCTCATCTTCTCTCTACTGCCTCTGAGTTGGAGATATCAGAGGGAGCCATGGCCCACTGTAAAGTAACACAATGTCCCCACCCACAGGGTTAGAACCCCTCTTCTTGAGGCAGCTCTGAGGGGAGCAGTCACATGTGGAGAGTGCAGGGCTCTGTGTCCAGATGGGGGAAGGGGGTTACCAAGGGGGTTGACCCCCCTCTGGCCAGGTGGCTGCCTTCTGACACACCAGTCTGTCTCTCTAGCACAGTGGCCCCCACACACCCAGCCTGTCAAACCTACAGCCCTCAAGAAGACTTTGGCCAAATCCATGAGCTGCTCCCTCTGTTAAGAAGGAAGCACAGCTGAAGCATGAGGAGGGCGGTAGAGCGTGTATGCTCTGGCCCATCTCCCCACAGTCTGACCAGAAGGAAGGGTCCTTTCAGCCAGGCTTGCCCAGGCTGGGGTTGGAGTGTCAGTATCAAGCCAACGTCTTCTTGCTTAATGGGTGAGCCCAGCTGCTCCCGTGCAGCTGCCACCATAGTGAGGGTGAACCAGCAGGAGGCTCCGCAGCACTTTCAGGCTCAAGCTGCCTGGTGAGATCTACTCTGTGGGCTCTGTAGGCTGGTAGAGGCTTCCAGGAGGAGGAGGGGATGCAGCCATCAGTCCCCACTCCTGGGAGTCATATTTCTGAAAGCTTGGGTATACAGTAAATATTAGGCTGTGGGCTGGCTTATCTATGGATTTCATGTGGGAGGGTTATAGGTACAAGCAGTTTAAAGATGGAAATTTTGAGAGAGCAGGCAGGGATTTAGTGCTGGGTAAGGCAAGCAGTCTTGTCAAAGTAGCTCTTTTGGGGAGGCCAGAATCCTGTACCAATGTCCTCAGCAGGTTCATCAGCTGCTGGAGGAGTGCCGGACAGGATGAAAGCACAGGAGAACTTTCTGGATGATAGAAATGTTCCATATCTTCAAAGGAGGTGGGTTACATGGATAATGCATTTGTTAAAAGTCATCAAAATGTAAACCAGATCTGTGCATTTCACGGAATATAAATTATACCTCAAATCAGAAACATTTTTAAAAAGACAGATGGGCTGGATGCAGTGGCACACGCCTGTAATCCCAGCACTTGGGGAGGCTGAGGCGGGTAGATCACCTGAGTCAGGAGCTCGAGACCAGCCTGGACAACATAGTGAAATCCCGTCTCTACTAAAAATATAAAAATTAGCCAGGGGTGGTGGCATATGCGTGTAATTGCAGCTACTTGGGAGGCTGAGGCAGGAGAATTGCTTGAACCCAGGAGGCGGAGGTTACAGTAAGCAGAGATTACACCACTGCACTAGAGCCTGGGCAACAGAGCGAGACTCCATCTCAAAAAAAAAAAAAAGGTTTTCAACATTCATTAAAGACAGAATAGCTTGTTATAGATTAGCCTCCCCACAGGAACAGTTAGAAAAACTGGACAAAAATGTGTCCCCCCTCACCATCAAAAACAATTGTTGGAAGGTAATTGGAGACCTCAGCCAGGACTTGAGTGACCAGGCCTAGGAAGTGACCCTGACAGTCTGTAGTGCTTTCCCCCATTTGGTGATTGGTCAACAGTGGAGGGCTAAGAGGCTAAGAAACTGAGTATGAAGTGATAGTTAAGAGGCTGGAGAGCCTAGCTGAATGTTTGGTGCTCTCACAGGGCTGAAATGACATATTGAGAATTTGGGTCCCAGTAAGGAGATGGGACCTTGGTGGGGATCCTGGAAGGGCCACCCCTAAGAATCCAAAAGAATAAAAAATAGACCAGCTGTCACAAAAACTAAAACCTGCTTTGAGCCAGCTTAGTCCCAAACTAGATGAAGGTGATCTGCTTGAACGCCAATTGTGTGCCATAAAGTCAAAGTCAATACTCTCTGGAGGCAGATAAAAGTTTACTAGGTATGCCATAAGACAAGACAACACAAGACTAAACGAGAAAGACCAAGAAAAAAAAAAAATAGAAACATACATAGATATTAGAGTCCTCAAGTAGAAATTTTTTTTTTTTTTTTTTTTTTTTTTTTTTTTTTTTTTTTTTGAGATGGGAGTTTCACTCTGTCAGCCAGAGAGGAGTGCAGTGGTGTGATCTCGGCTCACTGCAACCTCAGCCTCCCACGTAGCTGGGATTGGTGATCCCCCCGCCTAGGCCTCCCAAAGTGCTGTGATTACAGGTGCAGGCCACCGTGCCCGGCCAGTATTTTGCCACAATTTAAAATAAATTTTCTTTTTTCAAGTTTGTTCTCAGACGATATTCACAAGGTCACGTGGCGGCTTACACTTCTGTAGGCCTTGTTGACAGTGCCGGCTTTTAGATACTGATGATCTTCATCTTTTTCTTGTCTCCTCGGTAGAAGAATGGGATGCAGGAGGTGCTGCCTAAGACTGGGCACTCCTGGGCATTCTTCCTTCCACCAAGCAGCTGCATGATCTGTGCAGTGCAGTTGTCATCAGGAGAACCCTCCGTGGCCTCTCGTGCAGGCTTCACGCTGCCAGGGTGGCTCGTATCATACAGATCTTCGGAGGGAGGGAGGCAGGGCTCTGAGCACCGCTCCTCCTGCATCTTCTGCTCTCCCGTCCTCTCCTTCTCCCGCATCTTCTCCACCTGCCCCCGCATCTTCTCCTCCACCTGCCCCCGCATCTTCTCCTCCTCCTCCTGCATCTTCTCATCCTGATCCCACAGCCTCTCCTCCTTAAATCGCAGCCTCTCGTCCTGCTCCCTCATCTGCTCCTCCTGCTTCCGCATCTGCTCCTGCTTCCGCATCTGCTCCTCCTTCTCCTGCATCTGCTCCTCCTGCTTCCGCATCTGCTCCTCCTGCTCCTGCATCTGTTCCTCCTGCTTCTGCATCTGCTCCTCCTGCTTCCGCATCCGCTCCTCCTGCTTCCGCATCTGCTCCTCCTGCTTCCGCATCTGCTCCTCCTGCTTCCGCATCTCCTCCTCCTGCTTCCGCATCTGCCCCTCCAGGTCGCGCATATGCTCCTCCTGCTTCATCATCTGCTCCTCCTGCTTCCGCATCTCCTCCTCCTGCTTCCGCATCTGCCCCTCCAGGTCACACATATGCTCCTCCTGCTTCATCATCTGCTTCTCCTGCTCCCACATCTGTTCCTCCTGCTTCATCATCTGCTCCTCCTTCTTCTGCATCTCCTCCACCTGCTTCCGCATCTGCCCTTCCAGGTCGCACATATGCTCCTCCTGCTTCCGCATCTGCTTATCCTGCTCCCACATCTGCTCCTCCTTCTTCCGCATCTGCTCCTCCAGCTCGCGCAGCTCCTTCTCCTGCTTCCGCAGCCTCTGCTCCTGTCTCCACATCTTCTCCTCCTGCTTCCGTAGCTTCTCCTTCTGATCCCGTAGCTCCTCCTCCTGATTCCACATCTTCTCCTCCTGCAAAGTGTTGGTTTGAACCTCAAAAGGAAATAGACTCATAAGCTAGGTATATAAATGTAATCTATAAAATAACGGTTTTAGTCTATGATTCTTTAAAAAATTTTAAGCCCTAACCCTGAGGTTTTCTGATTTCCCAGGCATGGTCCCAATTTGTAGATTTTTAGCACACTCTAGAGGATTCTATGGCGGGACCAGAACAAGGACCCAAATTTTCCAGCTCTTGGCTGGAGCCTCCCCATACCCTGCATGATCCCTAGACCATGGTCCCAGCTGGATGGGGCTCCCACACCCCCCGGGGCTGCCGCTGCTCACCTGTGGCAGCAGGATTTTGCCTGTCTCCAGTTTCCTTTTTAGCTCCTTGATGTGGAGCTGGATCTCAGACTTTTCAGTTTCTACAAGTCGAAGTTTTTCTTGTAGTTCGGCATATTTCTCCTTCAGCTCCTCATTGGTTATGCTATGGCCGGAGGCAATAGAGAAAGGAATGAACGAAGAACAGAAAGGACCGCTTTGGTGATCGACCCTCTACCCTCGCCCCACAACCACAGAACCGTGGCACTAGAAGGGACCCAGGAATTAAAAGTCCCAGGTGGCAGGCCAGAGAGAAGACATGAGTTGCCTGAGGCTACCCCATGAGTCAGTGGCACAGCCGGCACTGGAGCTTCCCTGTGCACACAGGCAAACCTGTATGACCCCCTGCCATGCTCACCTGTACCCCCCACCTCCCAGCACACCACCCACGCTAAGGGCTCTCAGACCTCCCATCCCACCTTCCCCTATCCTACGTGTTCCTGTACAGCTCCAGACTCAAAGCGTCCCTCTCCTTTGTTAACTCCTTGATATACTGCAAATAGAGAAAGGTCAAGTCAGGATACAGCAGGCAGAGGAGCAGCTGACCGACCAGTGATGACAGCTACAGTGACTACTCCACAGTAACACTTGCTCCCTCTCAATCCCACCTGACATGTTCTCAAGGCATTTCCAAGTCCATGGTATAATTTTTTTTTCTTTTTCTTTTTTTTTTTTTTTTGAGATGGAGTTTCGTTCTTGTTGCCCAGGCTGGAGTGCAATAGCGCAATCTCACCGCATGGCAACCTCTGCCTCCCGGGTTCAAGTGATTCTTCTCCTCAGCCTTCTATGTAGCTGGGATTACAGGCATGTGCCACCACACCTGGCTCTCACTTGTTTTTCAAAGAACTCAGTAAGGGTGGAAGGGACAGGGAAAAAGACTGAATTGTTAGCTGGCTAACAGGGGCCCAGAGAGATGAGAAAATTTTACTATTACTGTATACAGCATTATTACAGTAATGCTGCTATTGCTATTATTACTACCACTGTTGGAAACTTTATTGAGTGCTTCACCAGTCCCTAAGCTAACAATCCCATTTAATCCTCACCACCACCATAGGAGACAGTTATCATTATCACCTCTATTGTGTAGATGAAAAACATGGGGTATTAAAGGTTAAGTGCTTGCCTAAGATCACTTAGAGCTGGGATTTCAACACCCAGGTATATCTGATTCTCTAAACCCATTCTTTTGGTGGGGGTAGGGGCACAGATAAGGAGGAGGAAATTAATCCTTTGTTGATTTTTGAAAGAACGATACATTGGCATAGTCCAAACTTCAGAAGGTACAGAAGGGAAATATCTCCCCCCAATACTTTTCCTCTCGCCTGAGTTTTTTATGAATCCTTACAAACATGTTTTATGTATATTACCATAATACGTACACACACAGAGACACACACACACACGTACATGCGTTCCCTCTCTCTACACAAATGGTAACATACTAAAGATACTCTTCTGTACCTTCATGGTACAAGTACCCTAATCCCCACCAAGGATTTGACCAAGGGCACAGCCAAGTATGGGCAGGGTGGGCACTTGGCCTCGGAGCTCCGTGTCCAGTGCTTGCTCCCCACAGCGCCCCGCAACTCACTGACAGCAGCTGACCCAGCCCCAACCTGCCTCTAACAACCACATACAAAAGCAGCAAGAAATGGCCCATGCTGTCTTCTGGACAGGACACTGCATCCTGCAGAAGGGACCTTTAGGCTCATTCCTCCATCTGTGAAGCTGGGCTCCCAGGGGACCGGGTAGGTGATTGGACTCACCCTGTCCGCCTTCTTGTGCTGTGTGGACACAGCAGAGAGAGCCCGCTGTAACTCTCTTGCAAAGTTCCAGGAATGATGCAGGCATCCTGCCAGATCCTTGGATTCTTCTGGAATGAGAGAGGTTGAGATGCAGCCCAAAGGCCTGTGAAAATGCCAGGTTGAAGGAAGATGGGGTGCCCAGATTCCCACCTTCAAATTTCCTAGCAGCATCCTGGCTGTAATAGAGCGCTGTCTCCAGTTCAGTTTTCTGACACATAAGGATTCGTATGGTATGATCCTGGGCCTTTGGGAGAAAAGACAAGCAAGTGCTGAAAGAGAAGCAAAGAAACCTTCTCCAGATGACAGGAGGGAACTTCACACCCTCCACTCACCTCTAGCTGCCTCCTTAGGGCTTGCTGATATTGGTGGCTTTCCTGCTTTTCCTATAGGAAGAGGAAGACAGAGCTCTTACTAGAGGGAGGCAGAGATGGCACAGCAAGAGACATGCCCCCAGAATGGCACCACTGCCCCAGGACAGGCCCACCCATGGGACCAGGTTATCAGGGACCCTGTGGGGATGGGGTGGAATCTGGGAGGTGAGCCTTCCTCCCCGTACTGGGAGTAGGCGAGACGAGACTGGGGCCTCTACATCTGAGTGCCCCCGAAACCCAGCAGTCATGTCGTGAGCAAAGAAAGAAACCATGTTACTTCTTTCAGCTGAGCTCGGTTCTGTTGTTTCTGTGGGGAGAGTCAAAGGAAGGTGACTGAGGGTAGCCCCTCGATTCTATTCCCCAGGCCAGGAAGCGGTAGGCAGGGGTCAGGAATGGATTTTAAGGGCAAAGTTCTTAGACCCAATGGGAACATGAACTGATCAACTCTCCTTAATGCCCAAAGAAAAAGGATTTGGGTCTTTATTGGTTTTTGCCCACAGCCACAATACTGAAAGTCTGAAACTAGATTCTCCAGAAAAGACAGTAACAGAAACCTTCAGACATGGAATGTGAGAAAAGCCCACCCTTCTGCTAGCTTGTGATTTAGAAAGATGTGTTCATTCAACAAGCATTGAGCAAGCACATAGGGGCCAGGGACAGTTCTTCCCAGCTGGGATATAGGACGGAAAAGGCAGACAGGAGCCCTTGGCCCCAAGGTTTCCATTCTAGTGAATCTTTGAATCCCAGAGTCTCAGAGCAAACAGAAACCTCTAATACTCTAACTCTACCTCCTCAGGAAATGGAAGCCCAAAGAGGAGAGGAGTTTACAGCAGGCCCTGGACTAGAGATTAACACAACAACAACAACAGCAACAACAACAACAAATCTGATTTAAGCTTCACACATGTAAGTAAAACATTACCACCCCTATTTTACAGATGTGAAAAGAGAGGTCCAAAGAACTCAAGCAATTTGCCATAAATCGTGTCCCTCGCAGATGGAGAGAGAGGTAGGATTCAAACCCAGAATTCTTAACCAGTACCCAGCAGTTCTTCCTTCCACAATCTCAACAGTTACCCTCGACTTCCCCTTGTGCCCCTTGTCCTCAGGAGACCAGCCAGCCACGACTCACATCCTCAGGTGAATGGTAACCACCAGAAGTGGTTTTCTCAGGGTTAGTGCCATTATTTATTTTCTTCTGTTTGCTGTCGGTTGCTCCGGTACCAGCACCAGCACTGTTCCACTGATGATCATCTGTAAACTGTGGAAAAGAGGAGCAGTGATACTCATGAGAACTACAAGCTCCTACAGTCACTTTACAGTTTATACAAAATACTCTTATAGACTATCTGATTTAATGCCACCGACAACTGTACAAGGTGTTGTTGCAATCACTTAGTGACTGAGAGAGATTGATACCATGGCTAAAAGAAAGGCAATAATGGAACCGAAACTCATTCTTCTGCCTCCGAGCTCTGGGATTTTGCCACAAATCAGCAGCTGCCAGGGACCAAAACCAGAGGCAGAGGTAGAAAAGTAAAAGTCACGTATCCTCAGGGCAGAAGGCAGCCTTTCTGTTAAATCTGGGAATTGAACAGAAAGAGGACAACCCAAGCTTCATTTTGGAGAGAAGTCTGCTAGTCTCTTAGAAATATATGTGTGACTGTCATCCCTAAGAACATTAATGTTTTGTCTCTCTCAAGAGAATCAAGGGAAAGTGATGCTTCAGAAAGATGCCCCATATGTATCCTGTGGCACTGAAAGTACCCCAGGTTGAGATGAGATGAGGAAGATTCAAGTTGTCAAGTTCAGTTTCCCAAGGTCTCTTCCACAGAAGATGAGCAAATCTCACTTCAAAGATCACTGACTGATGGGCACTCTGGTGCCAGAACCATGGAGAATTCAAATATGAGGTGGAGAACTTAGGAAAAACTGTTGAAGTCTCTCTGGAGAGTAGAAGCCTGGGAGAAAACCAAACCAAACCCGTTCTCCCATTGCCACCCAGAGACACTCTCAACATTTTGAGTTCACAAGGGAGGTGTAGGCTTTTCAAACAGTCAACTTCTGTGTTAAGGGAGTAAGGCAGCCTGAAACTTCTTGATCCTAGGTCACATGGTCCCCACTCCCCTTCCAGATGGAAATTTGTGCTGCAACCAGCGTAACCAGAAACGGGGTGAGAACACTTAGGGGATGGGTCCTAAGATCAAAGGCCAGTCTTGCAGCAGTAATGACAGTTCCTAGAGGGACTGTGCCATCAGTACATTCCACTCCTCCGTGGGGTGGTGGGGGACGGGTGACATCAGTGCTATGCCCAAGTTGCCTCTTTGAGATTGGGTTGGGGTTCGCAGGGTTGGGACCCAGGTACTTGGAGACATGAGCCCAAACAGCCCAAGGAGGTCAGCCATGGGGCAGCGGTAGGCAAGGGCAGAGTATGGAGCGGGGAGCCCCAGGAGTCACCTGCCCAAAGTCACCCTGGGGTGACTGGTGAGGGCAGGTGCTGGGGCATCCAGTTCCTTGGAAACATGAACCTGAAGGGCCCAGGGAGGTCAGTTTTCAGGCAAGAGGAGGTGAGGGCAGAGTACAGAGCAGGGAGTCCCTTGAGTCACCCGCTCAAAGTCAGGTGAGGGCAGGGGTTGGGGCTGACACAAGATTTTGGTTGAGGGAGCCCAGAGGCATTGGGGGGGCCCAGCCTGGTGTACCTCTGGAGTGACATGGACTCTGACAGCTGTTCTGCCATCAGAGGGGGCCTGGGGTTGGGGTTGGGGTCCCGCAATCCTATGCGTTTTACCTTTTCCTTGGCCTCAGGCAATTTGCTCTGTTGGTTTTTCTCTGACATCATGGGGAGGGGAGGGAGGTGGGGTTGGGGCCACATTGGCGTGATCCAGGCAACGGCAGTGATATGCCTCCAGTCACGTACCACGCAGCTGTGTGACTGAGCCAGAGGAGGCGTCACCAGGGTCACACTAGAATGCAGAATAGGGGTGTGGCCTTAATGCTCCAAGCCCATTGGTCAATGAGAAAGATGAAAGGGAAAGGAGGCGGGGTCAAGCAGCCACGTGTCATGAAGGTCCTGTGATGTCACAAGGAAAGGCGCCCATGCAACTGCTGTCCCCAGCCACTCTAGGAGAGGGGTGGGGCTGGCTTTCACTTTCTGAGCTTTAAAACTTTATCACCTTAATTGAGGTACAAATCCTATTATAATGGAAAATTTACAGCATGCTTGATGATTAATAAAGCTGACTATATTATCCAACATTCCAATAAGGTAAAATAATCACAATAATTTCTCTTTTTTGGAAAAAGTTTCTCTTATTCTCCTACATTAAGGGTTTTTTTTTTTTTTTTTGAAACTAGAGACATGTCTAATATATTTAAAAACACAAAGCTTTTGAGGTGGGTGTGATGGCTCATGCCTGTAAACCCAGCACCTTGGTAGGCTGAGATGGGTGTATCACCTGAGATCAGTAGTTCAAGACCAAAATGTTAGTATTTTAGTGTGTATTTTAGTATTTATTTTAGTATTTAATACATCATTTAGGGCTACTTGTAGCCACAGAAAGAATAAATCTGATTCAGTGACTTAAAGAAATAGAGATTTCATTTTTGTCACTTAAAACGTGCAGAGGAAGGCAGTCCAGAGTTCTTTTCAGTTTCCTGATACTTCCTTAGCCATGTTTTTATTCTTTTGGTTACAATGTGGCTGCTGTTTTTCCAGGCCTTGGATTGCCTTCCAAGGAGGGAAAGAAGAAAGGTCAAAAGGCTGAGTCTGTCTCTTTTTAGCTGAAAAACGTAGATTTCTCAAAAATTTTAAGATTATACTGCAATTCAATTTTCATTCTTTTTTTTTTTTTTTTTTTTTTTTTTTGAAACGCAGTCTTGCTCTGTTGCCAGGCTGGAGTGCAGTGGCACAATCTCGGCTCACTGTCACAACATCTGCCTCCACGGTTCAAGCGATTCTTCTGCCTCAGCCTCCCTAATAGCTGGGAATACAGGCATGTGCCACCACACCCGGCTCATTTTTTTTTATTTTTAATAGAGACAGGGTTTCACCATGTTGGCCAGGCTGGTTTTGAACTCCTCCAGAACTTGTGATTTGCCCACCTCTGCCTCCCAAAGTGCTGGGATTAGAGGTGTGAGCCACCGTGCCCGGCCTGCAATTTTCATCTTTTGGCTGCAAATAAGTTATGTCACTATTCTCAGCTTGGGGAGTGTTTAGCTCACATATTGCTTCCTCTCTGTTGACAGGTTTTAAGATTTATGAATAGGTACTGAATTTTATCAACTGCTTTTTTCTTTCTTGATTGAGCAATGTTTTTTCTTATCTTTTTATGTTGATAAGGTAACTTAACAGTGATTGGCTTTTGAATGTTTAACATTGCACTTCTGGAATTAAATCAACTTTGTTGTGATATGTGATTAATACCATATTATGTGTGGTTGAGATGGGCTTGCTCATATTTCATTTGGTAATTTTGTACTTAACGTTCACAAGAGAAAGTGGAGTCTAAGTTTTTCTTCTGTTTTTTTTTTTTTTTTTTTTTTTTTGCCATGGAGTCTCGTCCTGTTGTCCAGGCCAGAATGCAGTGGCATGATCTTGGCTCATTGCAAGCTCCGCCTTCCGGGTTCACACCATTCTCCTGCTTCAGCCTCCTGAGCAGCTGGGACTATAGACGCCCACCACCACGCCTGGCTAATTTATTGTATTTTTTAGTAGAGACGGGGTTTCACCCTGTTAGCCAGGATGGTCTCAATCTCCTGACCTCGTGATCCACCCTCCTCGGCCTCCCAAAGTGCTGGGATTACAGGCATGAGCCACTGCGCCCAGACTTGTGAGGTTTTAATATGAAGTATTAAAGCTATGCTGTTTAGACAATTTGAGAAATGTTTCTTCTCCTATTTCTGACAGAGTTGATGTAAGATGTGTGCTATTTCTTCCTTAAGCATTTGGAAAGAATTCACTTATTAAGCCATGTGAGACTGTAGTTTTCTTTATAAGGTGTTTAATTACAGGTTCAATTACATATATTTGAATATTCATTTTGGTAACCTGTGTTTGCTGAATCAATTTGTTCATTTTATATAAAATTTCAAAGTTGTTCTATTATTCATTTATCTTTTTAAATATTTATAAGGTCTGCAGTTAGAGTTTCTGCCTTTTGTCTGTTTTCTTAATCAGTCTCGCTGGGGGCCATCAATTTTATTAGTGTTTCAGAAAAGCAAACTTTGATTTTATTCATCCCTTTACCATACTGAAAATGTTTTGCTTAATTTCCAAACTTATAGTTCCACTCTGATTAAATATTTGTATAACTAAAACTCTTTGGAATTTGTGTCTTCTCAATGATCAAAAATATGGCTAATTTTTATAAATATTGCTTCTCCACTTGAAAAGGATATGTATTCTGCATGTTGAGTGTAGTGTACCACGTCTCTCAATTAGATCGAGCGTGTTAAATGCATCCTTTAATGATTCTATTTCCTTACTGATGTTTGTTTATTTTTCAGTGGCTGAGACACAGATATTAAAGTTTCCCACAATGATCGTCAACTTATTTCTTTTTTTCGTTTGTTAAGCTTTGTTCTGTGTGTTTTAAGGTTAAGTTACCAAGCATAAACACATTTAGAATTCCTTTTTCTCCCTGCTGGTTGCACCCTTTTTTCATTGGAAATACCCTCTTTATATCTCTCACATAGCTCTTTCATTAGAGTTTTTTTAATATGTAAAAGAAAATAAAGTCTTGGAACTGCCAAACCTGTTATGCTAAGGGAGACATAAGTTTGGGATCTTAGTCATGCAACACTGCCATTCTTTCTCCCCAAAGAGATAGCTGCCATTTCACAATCCTGTGTGATGGCATTAGACATAAGCCAGGTCCCCACTACCACAAAGGCCACGTACCTCTCCATATGGCCCCCCTTACAAACTGTTCACAGGGACATTCCTTGCTAGCCCCTAAATATTTCAGGATCCATGTCCCCCTATAAAATAAGCATATGCCAGTTGTAACCCTGGCTCTGCAACCTCAGTTTAAGACGTAAAACTGAGTTCTATTCAATCTGACACTGACAATGTTGATTATAGGCTTATCTTCCCAGGTACAGAACAAGAAAATGAGATCAGTCACTCTTCAGGCTACCCTGAGATGGCTGCATAATTGACTCTTTCCTCCCTCTTTTCAAATGTTTACCTTATCTTTGTAAAAGAAGATTTACTGAGCACTAATTAGAGCTTCCTAAGAATGTAACCACCCCTTCACTGCCTGCTCCCCCTCCCTTTCTTCTCTCCTGCCTGCTTTCTCCCTTTACATGCTGAGTTCCCAAAACCCTCTTTGGAAAGCATGGTTACAGTAGTTTCTGTGGCTTGTGTTTTTTCTGGGGGTGTTGTCAAATTGTGCCTCCACAAAGCTCTATTGATGCAGGCACTTGCCTTAGTGGGTGGCTCATTTTTTGTTTTGTTTTGTTTTGTTTAACAGATATAAATACAGTTACCCCTGTTTTTATTTACTTAGTCTTTGCTTTGTCAGTCTTTGACTGTCAATTTTTCTTTTTTAAAAATAAATTTTCTTGTGTATAGTTAAGGCTTGCAACATGATGTTAAAGGTTATATATAGATTGTAAAAGATTCCTATACTGAAAGAAATTAACACACCAATCATTTCACATAGTTCCCCATTTCCTTATTGCTTTTGTGGCAAGAGCAGTTGAAATCTACTCATTGAGCATGAATTTCACATACAGAACAATTTTGTTCCCTGCAGTCCTCATGTCATACATTACATCTCTAGGCTTGTTCATCCTTCATACCTGCTACTTTGTATCCTTTGGCCTCCATGTCCCCAATTCCTCCCCTCTCCTACCTCTCCTGGTAGACAATGTTTTACTCTCTATCTCTGTAGATTTATTTATTTACATTTTTACATCCCACATATAAATGGGTTTATGCAATATTTGATTTTCTGTGTATGCTTTATTTCACTAAGCATGACGTCCTCCAGCCTCATCCATCTTGCGGCAAATGGCAAGACCTTGTTTGTTTTAGGGCTGAATAATATTCCATTGTGTATGTGTGCCACAGTCTCTTTATCCATTTATCCTTTGATGGACACTTAGATTGTTTCCATATCTTGGCTATTGTGATTAAGGCTGCAATGAACATGAGAATACAGATATCTTTACAAAGTAATGATTTCATTTCCTTTGAGTGTATGCCCAGAAGAGGGATTGCTGAGTCATATGGTGGTTCTATTTTTAATTTCTGTAGAAATCTTCATACACTTTTCCAGAATGGCTGTATCAATCTGTATTCTCATCCATAGTATGCAAAAGTTCCCATTTCTCCGCACTCTTGCCAATATTTATCTTTTGACTTTTTGATAATGGTCATAAGGGGTGTGAGGGGGTATCTCAGTGGGTTTGATTTGCATTTCCCTAATGATCTATAATGTGGAACACCTTTCAGATACCCACTTGCTATTTTTATATCTTCTTTAAGGAAAGGTCTATTCAAGTTCTTTTTTTAAAACATTTAAAAAATTGGGTTATTTGTTTTGAGTTGTATCAATTATTTATATATTTTGGGTTTTTTTTTTTTTGAGACAGGGTCTTGCTCTGTTATGCAGACTGGAGTACAGTGGCACAATCACAGCTTACTTGACCTTCTGGGCTGAAACACTCTCCCATCTCAGCCTCCCAAGTAGCTGTGACTACAGGCGCACACCACCATGCCTGGCTAATTTTTAAATGTTTTGTTGAGACAGGGTCTCACTATGTTGGCCGGCCTGGACTCAAACTCCTGGGCTCAAGTGATCCTCCCACCTCAGCTTCTGAAAGTGCTGGGATTAAGGAGTGAGCCACTGCACCTGGCTAAATGTTGGATATTTCCTCCTAATTGGCTGGGTGCAGTGGCTCACACTTGTAATCCCAGCACTTTGGGAGGCCGAGGCGCTTGGATCACTTGCAGTCAGGCGTTTGAGACCAGCCTGGCCAATATGGTGAAACCCTATAATGGAGTTTTGGTTTCTTTCACTGGGAATGTGGATCGTGACCATCCCTGCCAAGAAGGAGAGGAGATGGGCTGATGTGTGTTGTGAGTCCCAAGATGGTGAAACCCCGTTTCTACTAAAAATACAAAAATTAGCCAGGCATAGTGAGGCTGAGGCAGGAGAATTTCTTGAACCTGGGATGCAGACGTTGTAGTGAGCTGAGATCGCACCATTGTTCTCCAGCCTAGGCAACAGAGCAAGACTTTGTCTCAAAAAAAGAAAAAAAAAAATTCACTTCAATAAATGGTGAGACCAGCTTTGCAAAGATGACGACGGTGAGAGAAGTCTAGCATGGCTGACTCCATCTTGCTTCCAGTCTCACAGGCCTGCTGTCTTTGCTCATTCCTGGGCATAGGCCAAATCAACCATGGGAGAAATTTAGTTCATAGTCTATTGTTGCCATTTCCAGTCCTTGGGGGTCCCCTCTTTCCACTCCATGCTTAGTTATCAATTTGTTACTCTGCTTTAAAATGTACTTTTTTTTGTAATCCCAGCTACTCGGGAGACTGAGGCAGGAGAATCGGTTGAACCTGGGATGTGGAGGTTGCAGTGGGCTGAGATGGCAACATTGCTCTCCAGCCTGGGTGACAGAATGAAACTCTGTCTCATAAAACAAATATAACATGAAATGGTAACGTCTTTCTTTAAAACCAAAGAAAATATGTGCAGTGGATGTCTTCCTGTCACTTCGCACAGCCTACTGCCATAGCGCCTGAGCCCCAGACCCCAAACTCACTGTCCTGCTCGGGGACCCCAGACCACACTGGCCATTGAGGGCACCCCAAGTACTCTCCTATCCTCACCTCGCTCCTGCAGTAAATGGCTAAATGAATAAATCAGAAGTGAAGCCAAAAACAAAAATAAAATCCACATGTGGAACAGGAGAGGCGAGCAGAGGCCACAGTCTGGAGGCCTGGGCTGATATGCTGCAAAGAGATGTCTCTGGGTGCTGCCTGCGGGGTGCAGTCTGCCATTCAGAACACACTTAGAGAAGCCCTAACCATTAAAGAGCACCCATTCCTGAGTCCCCTCCCTGCCCACAAAACTTGCCTTGAAACACCCTAACCTCAGCCTTTGGGGAGGTGGATTTCAGTGATAACTCCAGTCCTTCCATGTGGCTGGCATTGAGTTAATTCAACTCCTTACTGCAATACCATGGCCTCAGTGAACTGGTTTTGTCTGTGCAGCAAGCAGGAAGAACCCACTGGGGAATTACAATGGTATTGGGAAAACTGGATTTCCACGTGCAAAAGAATGAATGATGTTATCCCAAGTGGTTGGGGATGCAATCATAGGGGTGTGGAAATGGTCCTCATGCACTGAGTCCATGTCTGGATGAGGCCACAGGTTGAGTCCAGGTGGGGTGAGTCTGAAAAACATCCCAAAAGGCCAATCTTAGACAAGAGTGACGTTATCTACAGGAGTCATTGGGGAAGACACAAATCTTGTGACCTCTGGCCACATGACTCCTGAGCAGTAAGGGATTACAGAAACTATGCCTGTATTTTCACAGAATTCAGGATCCCCACCCCAAATCCTAATCTTGTGGCCTTTCATTCATCTTACAAAAGTGGGTTCAGCTCCTGGACAAGGACAGGATCAGTTTTAGGGAGGTTCTGTTATCATCCTTGCTTCAACGTTAGCATAGCAGACAAGCGCAGAACCAGAAATTAGCACGTGGGAAATTATACACCACAAAAAGAGAGTACAATCCATGGAAGAACCAAGGGAATGGCAATAGCAGAATGTCAGGAAAGGACTTTATAATGTGTAGACCTTAGAGAAATTAGGAACTGAGACAAGAATCCATTTGAATTCTTGGAAATAAAAAACGTAATTACCATGTCAGCCAGGCTGGTCTCAAACTCCTGACCTCAGGTGATCCACCTGCCTCGGCCCCCCAAACTGCTGGGATTGCAGGCATGAGCCACTGCACCCAGCCAAGAAGTGACTATTCTTTCTCCATTGTGTCCTCTTGATGCCCTTGTCAAAAGTCAGTTGACCAGATATGTTTGGATTTATTTCTGAGCTCTCTGTTGTATTACTGTCAATTTTTCCATATCCTATTTTTCTTTGTTTTTGTTTTTTTTTTGTTTTGTTTTGTTTTGCTTTAAAAACTTTCTTCCCCTTTGGTCCAAGGCTTGGGAGAAGGCTGGAGGGTGGTTAAAAAGCTGCCTACTGGCTGGAGGGAGAGGGTCAGGCAGAAGCCTTGATACCAGGAGGTGCAGAGGAGCCCCTCAAAGACTGCTGGGCTCTGGAGGCCCTGGTTGTGCTTGCGGGTAGGCTTTTGGAAAAGAGGAGACTGGTGCAGGCGGGCCTGGGGGCTGGCTGGCCAGCAAAGGTAACTGCAGTGGTTGCCCGTCATCTTGAAGAGTTTCATCTTCCCATTTAGGAAATGGCTGTCCTGAAAGTCACAGAGATGAAGGTCTGTGTGGGCAGAACCCATGGCATGCAGATCCATAAGGGCCTGATTCAGATTCTTCTCCAGGCGATGGTGGCTTTGATGGCATCCATGGTTTTCCCCCCTCATCTAGAGATGGCTTCTGTGCACGTTGGAAGATGGTGCAGCTCGTTTTGCACTTCCAAGAGACACACTGTGCCCTTGTGCTTCTATTGAACCAACTCATGGAAGAAGCAGCCAAAGCCCTCCAGAGCCAATCATTGTGGTTGAAATAGAAGCCCAGGGAATTGTAAGTTCTGGAGACCCACCGATACACATGGACCAGGCAGCTGACCACAGTTTCCTTCTTGGTGGAATCATTCTGACGAATCTGGGAGGTCGTGGTTGTTCTGCAATAAGGAGCTAACCTTATTTCTAACAACAATGGGGTTGGCTGGTCCTGGAGGCAGGAGATGGCTGAGAAGATGGTCCTGGAGGTTGTAACTGGAGAGGAGATTGGAGGTTAGGAGAGGCTGGAAGAGAGGGAGGGCTCAGGTCTGTCCTAACACTGTTGAAACAAGGGACAGATGTGTGGGACCACTGGGAGTGCTACCTGGACCTGTATTTTATTTATTTGTTTGTTTGTTTGTTTGTTTATTTATTATTGAGACAGTCTCACTCTGTCGCCCAGGCTGGAGTTCAGTGGTGCAATCTTGGCTCACTGCAACCTCTGCTTCCCGGGTTCAAGCAATTCTCCTGCCTTAGCCACCTGAGTAGCTGGGATTACAAGCTCCCACCACCATGCCCAGCTAATTTTCATATTTTTAGTGGAGACGAGGTTTCACCATGTTGGCCAGGGTAGTCTCCCACTCCTGACATCAGGTGATCCACCTCCCTCAGCCTCCCAAAGTGCTGGGATTACAGGCGTGAGCCCCCACGCCTGGCCTGGACCTGCAATTTTAATGTGTGTCTTTCATATGCAGAATACATCTAAGAAATGAAAAGAAATCTGATATATTTTCATTTTTGTGATTTTATTTTGTTGTTTGGTTTTGGGGTCTTTTTTGAAACAAGGTCTCACTCTGTTGCCTAGGCTGGAGTACAGTGGCATGATCATAGCTCACTACAACCTCAAACTCCTGAGCTCAAGCGATTGTCCCACCTTAGCCTGGGGCTACATGTGCAAACCACCATATTTGGCTAATTTTTTAAATTTTATTTTTATGTATTTTTTGAGATGCAGTCTTGCTCTGTCACCCAGGCTGGAGTGCAGTGACACCATCTCGGCTCACTGCAAGCTCCACCTCCTGGGTTCATGCCATTCTCCTGCCTCAGCCTCCTGTGTAGGTGGGACTACAGGTGCTCACCACACTGCCTAGCTAATTTTTTTTTTTTTGTATTTTTAGTAGAGATAGTGTTTCACCGTGTTAGCCTCCTGACCTCTTAATCTCCCCGCCTTGGCCTCCCGAAGTGCTGGGATTACAGGCATGAGCCACCACGCCCAGACTAATTTTTTTATTTTTAGTATAGACAAAGTCTCGCTATGTTGCCAAGGCTGGTCTTGAACTCCTAAGCTCAAGCAGTCGACATGCCTCGGCCTCCCAAAGTGCTGGCAGAAGCCACTGAGACTGGCCTGATTTTCATTGTTATATGCATCATTCATCATCTTTTCTCCCTGGCACTTTTTTTCTCTTTTTCTTTGTCCTTGATATTCTGAAGTTTCATTCTGTATGTATGTGTGAGCATGTGTGTACAGGCATACACACACAACGCTTTACAAGTTCTGTTCAGGTGTCAGTTCAGTAATTGCTAAATTGTTAATTTCAGTCATGACATTTTTTATTTCCAAGGATTCAAATTGATTCTTGTCTCAGTTGCTTCTCTATTTCTCTAAGGTCTGTGCATTATAAAGTCCTTTCCTGACATTCTGCTTCACCATTCCCTTGGTTCTTCCACGGATTTTACTGTCTATTTGTGGTGTATAACTTCCCCCACATGTGTTAATTTCTGGTTCTGCCCTTGTCTGCTAGGAGAGGCTTGTCTAGGTGTGTTTTGAATGGCAGACTGCTCCCCGCAGGCAGCCCCCAGAGACATGTCTTCACAGCGTATCAGCCCAGGCTTCCAGCCTGTGGCCTCTGCTCGCCTCTCCTGTTCCCTGTGTGCATTTTCTTTTTGGCTTCTCTTCTGAGTTATTCTTTTAGCCATTTACTGCAGGAATGAGGTGAGGATAGGAGAGTACTTGGTGTGTCCTCAATGTTCAGTGTGTTCTGGGGGTCCCCGAGCAGGATAGTGAGTTTGGGGTCTGGGGCTGGGGTGCTATGACAGTAGGCTGTGCGAAGTGACAGGAAGACATCTGTTTTGCACACTTTCTTTGTTTTTTTTTTTTAAGAAAAACATTACCATTTCAAGTCCCTGGGGGTCCCCTCTTTCATGCCATGCTTAGTTATGAATCTGTTATTCCACTTTAAAATATATGTATTTTTTGTAATCCCAGCTACTCGGCCGACTGAGACAGGAGAATCGCTTGAACCTGTGAGGTGGAGGTTGCAGTGAGCCAAGATCGCGCCATTGCACTCCAGCCTGGGCAACAGAACGAAACTCTGTCTCAAAATACATTTTTTTTTGTTTTGATTTTAGTATGTCTAATGATGTTCTATAGAAGAAAGAGATGTAGCATGTGGTCACGCTGCTGTCTTGACAGTGGAATTTTTGTTGTTGCTGTTTTTTGTTTTGAGACGGAGTCTCGCTCTTGTGGCCTAGGCTGGAGTGCGGTGGCGCCTTCTTGGCTCACTGCAACTTCCACCCAGGTTCAAGTGACTCTCCCACCTCAGCCTCCTGAGTAGCTGGGATTACAGGCACCCACCACCACGCCCAGCTAATTTTTGTATCTTTAGAGGGCCAGGATTTCACCATATTGGACAGGCTAGTCTTGACCTCCTGACCTCAGGTGATCTGCCTGCCTCGGCCTACCAAAGTGCTGGGATTACAGGCATAAGCCACCGTGCCCAGCCAACAGTGGACTGCTTTTGTCTGTCTACTCTGTGAAATAGTAACACCTCGCAGCCCAAGAGCTCAATATGGATCTAGACCAGAGTGAGGTTGGCAGAGGTGGAGCGGCATTGGGGCCTGAGTTCAGGTCCTCCAGCTCACTCTGACCACACTGTGTGGGGTCTTCTCTTGTGCCTACTCAGCCCTGGATGCTGGTGTTGGCTGAGATGTCCACTCCTTCAAGGGTTCTGGATCTCTGGTGCAAGTTCCATTGTCTCAGCCTCAACTTGTCCTGGGCCCGGCCCACCCAGCTGACTGTGTCCTGTCTTGCAGTGGCCAAGTCGCTCTTAAGAGGTCTACAGGCAGTTCTGTGAGGCCACTGCCTGAGGCCACCCTGCTTAGTAGCCTCACTGTCTGTCTCTTTTTTTTTGTTTTTCTCAGATTTTTACTTCTTTAAAATAATTCATACAGATGGTTACAATCACAAACATGATTTTAACCAATATCTTGCTAGCCTACCACATCAGCAGGATGGCACTGGTGCAAGCAGGGATGCTGCCACCCTCTGTGTCCCCAGGACAGAAGTTGATGGGCAGCGGGCAAGCTGGGCAGCGCCCAAGCTTTTCGTCTTGGAGCTGCTTCGTGATGCTGTCTTCATTTGGAACAAGGGGGGGTTCATGCCAAAATTAGGAAAAACAGCCTTTGTTTTGTTTTTCTAAATTATTCTGAAAATAAGACAAGCAGGTAGAAAAAACAATGCACTCTGTGGCATAAAAAAAAAAAAAACGGGAAGGATTCATTGTCCTGAGAAGTTTGCCAACTGCCTCATTCCGGGGCATGTTCCAACATAAAAAAAAAAAAAAAAAACCCTCAAATTGACTTCCGAATGCTCCTTCAGGTTTTCTTTTTGTTGACAGCTAAGCAAACAGATCTTTGTAATGTTCTAAAAACTGTACACAGACAAGAATGTTCGTGGGAGAATAACTACTGACTTCTGCTTAATGAGGAAGGCGAAGGACACAGGGCAGAGCGCCCATAAGACTGACGACGACAACCGACACGAGGCCCAGCGCTGCCCCCTCCCACCTCCTGACAGCCCGGACAGTCTCTGCAGTGCCAGGGCTGCCACACAGGTGCCTCCTCCACACACTCTGGTCTGAGGGTTTCCGGGCCCTCCGCCCAGGCGCCCGGGCTGGAGAGATCCTCCGGGGCTACAACTGGTCACTGGCGTGCTCTCTATCTGCCTGGGGCTTGACGGTTTGGCCAGGAGAAGGGGCCCCTGTGGGGCGGGTGGGCCACAGGGGGCAGGCTGTGGGATAGGGACACGGCGATGTGCAGGATACCTTTCACAGCAGCTTGGATGTCAGTGGGAGCCACTCCCACCACGCCCTGAGGGTACATGTAGGTGGCCCCGTTGAGCTCAGGGTGCACAATGGCGGGGTCCACGCTGGCACAGTGGGTGGCGGCCGTCAGATGGTCCTTGTTGACACAGTTCTTCAGCCTGTCTGGGATACGGCTCTGCGGATCTCCTGCGCCGCCTCCTCTGGCATCTCGGTGGATGCCTGCTCGCTGTGCCACGCAGCATGGGGGGTGCAGAAGAGATTGGGTGCAACCTTCGGGGGCCCTGGCTAAAGCTAAAGGGTTCTGACTCATGCACGACCAGGGCCTCGCCGCGGATCTGACCCTCCTTCAGGGCCTGGGCCAATGCCTTCTTGTCCACCAGGCCGCCCCAGACAGTGTTCACCAGTGTTCACCCTTGTCTCACTCTAAAGAACAGCAGCATTCCAAAGGAAAGCAGCAGCCAGGCGCAGTGCTTCACGACTGTAATCCCAGCACTTTGGGAGGCCAAGGTGGGTGGATCACTTGAGGTCAGCAGTTTGACATCAGCCTAGCCAACATGGTGAAAACCCATCTCTACTAAAAATACAAAAATTAGCTGTGTGTGTTGGTGTATGCCTGTAATCTCAGCTACTCAGGAGGCTGAGGCAGGAGAATCGCTTGAACCTGGGATGCAGAGGTTGTTGTGAGCTGAGTTGATGCCACTGCACTCCAGCCTGGGTGACAGAGGGAGACTCTGTCTCGATGAATAAATAAACAAATAAAATAAAGGAAAGCAACATAAACTATGTTGTGTGTACAAACAGTTTAGGCACAGTGAGCCACTTTTATTAGGTAGGGAATGGTGACACACCTCTCTAAACCCAAGTTCCCAGATGCCAGCTTTGCAAGCAGCCCTCTCTGAGGACAGTAGTCTCAGACCTGCTATTCTAATTCTTCTGAACAGCATCCTAGACAAAATTTCTAATTTTTTTTTTTTTTCCCTGCTAGGGAGTCTTACTCTGTTGCCCAGGCTGGTCTTGAACTCCCGGGCTCAAGCAATCCTCCCACTTCAGCCTCCCAAAGTGCTAGGACTACAGGTGTGAGCCACCACATCCGGCCAGGTTCTACTTTTTAATATTTAAAACATGAAATAGGCTTGGCACGGTGGCTCACCCCTGTAATCCCAGCACTTTGGGAGGCTGAGGCAGGCGGATCACTAGAGGTCAGGAGTTGGAGACCAGCCTGGCCAACATGGTGAAACCCCGTTTCTACTAAAAATACAAAAATTAGCTGAGTGTGATGGCAGATTCCTCTAATCCCAGCTGCTCGGAAGCCTGAGGCACTTATACCAGGGAGGTTGAGATTGCAGTGAGCCGATAACATGCCACTGCACTCCAGCCTCAGTGACACAGCGAGACTCTGTCTCAAAAAAGAAAAAAAAACTAGATGGTGTCAGTGATTTCTATTGCATCAGGTCTGGAGGCACTCTGTACCTGATTGCTCCACTTTTAGTGGTGCTAAGTTCAAATAATTCAGGTGGTGAGAAACTGACTCCTTCACTGCAAACATCCCCCATCATCCTCTCATCTAATACGGTATTTTCATCCATTGCCATCTTTGCCTCAATAAATTAATTAAATACCACAAAATGGTGATTTTTTTTTTTTTTTTTTTTTTTTTTTGAGATGGAGTCTCACTCTGTTGGCAGGCTGGAGTGCAGTGGCGCAATCTTGGCTCACTGCAACCTCTGCCTCCTGGGTTCAATTGATTCTCCTGTCTCAGCCTCCTGAGTAGCTGGGATTAAAGGCACGCACCACCCCACCCAGCTAATTTTAGTATTTTGAGTGGAGACAGGGTTTCACCATGTTGGCCAAGATGGCCTCGATCTCCTGACCTTGAGATCTGCCCTCCTCAGCCTCCCAAAGTGTCATCCTAGGATTATAGGTGTGAGCCATGGCGTCCAGCCAAAATGCTGATTTTTATAATTCAGTAATTCTACGTTTACTAATGGAATATATATATATATATATTTTTTTTTTTTTGAGATAGAGTCTTACTCTGTCACCCAGGCTGGAGTGCAGTGGCCCGATCTTGGCTCACTGCCACCCCAGCCTGCCCGGTTCAAGCGATTCCTATGCCTCAGCCTCCTGAGTAGCTGGGATTTCAGGAGCGCACCACCATGCCTGGCTAATTTTTGTGTTTTTAGCAGAGAGGTCTTTCATCATATTGGCCAGGCTATTCTCGAACTCCTGACCTAGTGGTCCACCCATCTCAGCCTCTCAAGGAGCTTGGATTAGAGGCATGAGCCACAGCGCCCGGCCAGAATCTTTGTTAATGTGCATTTTGGTATATACACTGAGACACACACACACACATATTCCAATATATATCAATGTATGTGATAGCCTCACCTAGGTGAAGATATAGCAGATTTCTTTTTTTTTTTTCCTTTTTGAGACAGAGGCTTACTCTGTCACAGAGGCTGGAGTGCAGTGATGCGATCTTGGCTCACTGCAACCTCCGCCTGCCGAGTTCAAGGGATTTTTCATGCCTCAGCCTCCTGAGTAGCTGGGATTACATGCATGTACCAACATGCCTGGCTAATTTTTGTGTTTTTGGTTTTGCCATGTTGTCCAGGCTGGTCTCAAACTCCCACCCTCAAGTGATCCAGCTGCCTTGGCCTCCCAAAGTGCTGGGATTACAGATGTGAAACAGTGCACTCAGCCGTTTCTTTTCTTTTCCTTTCTTTCTTCCTTTCCTTTCCTTTCCTTTCTTTCTTTTTTTTTTTTTTTTTTGTGACTGGTCTGGTTGAGTCGCTGAAGTGACAGGCTGCGGTGCAGTGGCACAATCATAGCTCATTGCAGCCTCAAACTCTTGAGCTCAAGCAATCCTCCTGCCTCAGCCTCCTGAGTAGCTGAGACTACAGGCGCACACCAGCATGCCATGCTAATTTTTAATTTTTTGTAGAGATGGGATCTCGCTATGTTGCCCAAGCTGGTCTCTAACTCCTGGGCTCAAGTGACCCTCTCGCCTAGGCCTCCCAAAGTGCTGGGATTACAGGCATGAGCCATTGCACCCAGCCAAGATACGGCAGATTTCTAGTACCCCAGAGAGCTCCTTCCTGATCTAACTTTCCCACAAAGGAAACTACTCTTCTGACCAATCATCATCAGTTCTGCCTTTCTGCGCTTCATCTAAGTGGGCTGGTACAGTGCACTGTCTCTCATACCTGGCTCCCTCTATTCACCCATGTCGTTGAACGTTCCTACCACTTCATTTTTCTTTTTTGGCTGTGTAGTATTCCATGATGTGACTGTATCACCACTTATTCACTCTCCTGTTGATGGACATTTAGGTTGTTTTCATTTGGGGCTCTTATGAATAGAAATGGCAATGAGCATTTTTATATGTCCTTTTGTGGACATATGCACTCATTTCTCTTGTGTACATGCTTAGGATGGGATTTCTGAAGGTAGGCATAGATATAGCTTTAGTAGAAGCTGCCAAACAGGTTTCCAATGTGCTTATACAACTTTATGCTACTGCCAGCTTGACAGTTCTTGTAGCTCTACATCTTCACCAATACTCGATATAACACAGCATTTAACTTTAACTACAGATAAACCGATGGAAATATCCAAAGAAGTGTGCATGTTCCTGAAGAACATCCAATAAAGGGCCTATTTTATTCATCTGTTTCTGGCACTGAAAACCACTGGATGGCCAGATCAGGAAGGAGGCCTGGTACAACTCCCAAGGAGGCACGTGTCCCTCGGGTGGGCTTCATGTCCCAGAAACTCCAGAGAAGGGGTGGAGAGGTACCTTCTAGGCAAGCTGGTCTCCTCTGGCTTTTCTTGTCCCCTAGGGCTCCCTGCAAAGAGACAGAGCACAGCCTGGCCAGTGAGCAGTATCTCCTACTGCGCTTGCTGTGAGCCAGCCACTCTGCCCTCTTTCAGGAATTACAAAATCCATAGGTCCCCGGCATCCTTATTTATGTATTTATTCATTTATGAGGCATGATTTTCCTCAGCTCTGTTGGATGGGTCTCTGTGAAGGGAGCTTGGTGGGGGTGAGTGGCCCCTCTCTGGAGGAGGCAGGCCTCTGGTCAGGATCTTTGGGGCTCCAGGTCTCATGAGTGGGGGCCAGGCTCCCTAGAGAAACCCTTCTTGGCTAGGGCTGGGAAGCCCACCAGAGTGACCCAATCAGTTCTCAGGGCCTGTGATGGGGCCAAGTGGTTTTGAGAAGCCGCTGTTCAGCTCCATCCTAAAGAGCACTCATGTAAGTTGGGGAGGACGGCTGGGGTGCACAGCTCTGAGCTGAGTCAGACCCACCTCAGGACTGAGCCCAGCAGAAGGAGGCCCAGAGTCACAGACCATAAAACAAGCAGATGCCTCCCCTGTGCTGGTGGAGATGAGTCTTGGGCATCAACTCTAATAATTTCTAATGCACCCAGAAATACTGATTCACACAGCAACTAGTGAATAATAGCCTTTTAGAACTAAAAAAGCCTTGTATGATTTATTATAAAATAACATATGCATTTTACACAAACTAGAGGCACCATGATGGGCAAGCAGCAGCCTGTTCAGGGGCCACAGCAAGATTGGATTTCCTTAAGTGCAATAGGAGTTACTGGCTAGGGTTTAAGGTTTTAGCCACAGAAAAGATGAATGTATTTCAGAGCAATATGGGTGGATTCAAAATGAGGTTTAGAACTAGATCAATTTTTTTTTTTTTAGAGAGTCTGACTCTTATTGCCCAGGCTGGAGTGCAGTGGTACTATCTCAGCTCACTGCAACCTCTGCCACCCAGGTTCAAGCGATACTCCTGCCTCAGCCTCCTGAATAGCTGGGATTACAGGCACCTGCCACCAAGCCCGGCTAATTTTTGTATTTTTAGTAGAGACGGTTTCACCACATTGGCCAGGCAGTTCTTGAACTCCTAACCTCGTGATCCACCCGCCTTGGCATCCCAAAGTATTAAATTTTTTTTTTTTTTTTTTGAGACGGAGTCTTGGTGTGTCGCCCAGGCTGGAGTGCAGTGGCCTGATGTCGGCTCACTGCAAGCTCTGCCTCCCAGGTTCACCCCATTCTCCTACCTCAGCCTCCTGAGTAGGTGGGACTACAGGCGCCTGCCACGATGCCTGGCTAACTTTTTATATTTTTTTTAGTAGAGATGTGGTTTCACCGTGTTAGCCAGGATGGTCTCGATCGCCTGACTTCGTGATCCATCCGCCTTGGCCTCCCAAAGTGGTGGGATTACACGGGTGAGCCACCACGCCCGGCCAAGTATTAAATTTTTTATTTGAAAAATCTCCCCTCTCCAAAGATCTCCCAGCATTTCTGCAGAGGTCTCTACCTAGGTAAGGAGAAGAAACAATTCTTGGCCGGGTACAGTGGCTCACGCCTGTAATACCAGCACTTTGGAAAGCCAAGGTTGGTGGATTCCTTGATCCCAGAAGTTCGAGACCAGCCTGGCCCACATGGTGAAACCCCATCTTTACCAAAAACACAAAAATTAGGCGGGTGTGATGGAGTGCACCTGTAGTCCCAGCTACTCGGGAGGCTGAGGTAGAAGGACGACTTGGGCCTGGGAGGTCAAGGCTGCAGTGAACCAAGGTGGTGCCACTGCACTCCAGCCTGGGGAACAGAGTGAGACCCTGTTTAAAAAAAAAATAATTATTTGTGAGGGTGAAATTTAAATACCTTTGTGCATAGCTATCAGTTATTCTTTGTTTTAATATTTAGTTTATTGTGAAATAGAACACATATAGAAACGTACATAAAACAACACACAGGGCCAGGCCCGGTGGGTCAGGCCTATAATCCCAGCACTTTGGGAGGCTGAGGCAGGCGGATTACTTGAGGTCAGGAGTTTGAGACCAGCCTGGCCAACATGGTGAAACCCTATCTCTACTAAAAATACAAAAATTAGTCAGATGTGGTGGTGCATGCCTGTAATCCCAGATACTTGGGAGGCTGACGCAGGAGAATCGCTTGAACCTGGGAGGCAGAAGTTACCGTGAACCAAGATTGCGCTACTGTACTCCAGCCTGAGTGACGGAGTCAGACTCTGTCTAAAAAAGAAAAAAAAATAGGCCGGGTGTGGTGGCTCACGCCTCTAATCCCAGCACTTTGGGAGGCCGAGGCGGGCAGATCACTTGAGGTCAGGAGTTCGGGAGCAGCCTGACCAACATGGAGAAACCCCGTCCCTACTAAAAGTACAAAATTAGCCAGGCGAGGTGTTGCATGACTGAAATCCCAGCTACTTGGGAGGCTGAGGCAGGAGAATCGCTTGAATCTGGGAGGTGGAGGTTGTTGTGAGCTGAGATCATGCCATTGTGCTCCAGCCTGGGCAACAAGAGCGAAACTCCGTCTCAAACAAAAAACAAAACAAAAACAAAAAAACACAGTGTAACATGTTATTATAAAGTCACTGCTCAGGGACCAACTTGCCTGCTCCTGTGCCTCTAGAGGGAAGCTCCCTCCTCCCACTGTTCTTTAGAGTTTTATATCTTAAGTACAGGAGTGAACAAACTAGGCCTATGCACCACATCTGGCACCCAGCCTTTATTTATTTTTTGAGATGGCGTCTCACTCTCGTCACTCTGGCTGCAGTGTTGTAGCACAGTCTCGGCTCACTGCAACCTCCGCCTCCCAGATTCAAGCAATTCTCCTGCCTCAGCCTCCTGAGTAGCTGTGATTACAGGTGCATGCCACCACATCCAGCTAATTTTTATATTTTTGGTAGAGACGGGGTTTCACCATGTTGGCCAGTCTGGTCTCAAACTCCTGACATAAGGTGATCCGCCTGCGTTGGCCTCTCAAAGTGCTGGGATTACAGACATGAGCCATGGTGCCTGACCTGGCCTTTTTTAAAATGAAGGTTTCGGCTGGCGTGGTGGCTCACGTCTGTAATCCCAGCACTTTGGGAGGCCAAGGCAGGTGGATCACCTGAGGTCAGGAGTTCGAGACCAGCCTGGCCAACATGGTGAAACCCCGTCTTATAGCAAAATATAAAAATTAGCTGGGCATGATGGCAGGCACATGTAATGCCAGCTACTTGGGAGCGTGAGGCACGAGAATCACTTGAACCCGGGAGGCGGAGGTTGCAGTGAGCCAAGATCGCATGATTGCACTCCAGCCTGGGCAACAAGACTGAAACTCCATCTCAAAAAATAATAATAATAAAAAAAGGATGTCCTTTTTTGTCTCTCAACCCCGTTTTTTATTTTTTGTATTTTCAGACGGGGTCTCGCTCTGTTGCCCAGGGTGTAGTGCAGGGGCCCGATCTTAGCTCACTGCAGCCTCAATTTCTCTGGCTCACATGATCCTCCCACCTCAGCCTCCCAAATAGCTGGGACCACAGGTGGGTACCACCATGCCCGCCTAATTTTTGTATTTTTTGTAGAGATGGGATTATGCCATGTTGCTCAGGCTGATCTCAAACTTCTGGGCTCAAGTATCTCTCTGCCTCCACCTTCCAAAGTGCTGGGATTATAGGCGTGAGCTAACATGCCCAGCCCTGCTTTAATTTAAAGTGTATTACATTTGATATTAGTACAGCCCCTTCAGCTCTTTTTTGGTTACTATTTTAATTGTATCTTTGTATCCTTTTACTTTCAATCTGTTTCTGTATTTAAAATGTTTATCTTGTAGATAGCACATTGGTGGATCATATTTTGTTCTTTAATCCTTTCAGCCAGTCTGCTTTTCTTTCTTTCTTTCTTTTTTTGAGACAGAGTTTTGCTTTTGTCACCCAGGCTGGAGTGTTATGGTGCGATCTCAGCTCACTGCAACCTCTGCCTCCTGGGTTCAAGGGATTCTCCAGCCTCAGCCTCCTGAGTAGCTGGGATTACAGGTGCGTGCCATCAGGTCTGGCTAATTTTTGTATTTTTAGTAGAGACACGGGTTTCTTCATGTTAGTCAGGCTGGTCTTGAACTCCTGACCTCAGTTGATCCACCGCCTTGGACTCCCAAAGTGCTGGGATTACAGGCGTAAACCACCACGCCCGGCCAAAGTGGTGGATTTTTTTTCTCAGAAAATCTATTTCATTCTTTTTCCAGAAACCAAATTTGTACAAGTTAACTAAAATAAATATTTATACTCTAACTTTTTTGTTCTGGGGTTTTACTGAGTTTTTAGAATTTTATCTTTACATGTTTAGAAAAATTAGAAAATATAGATAAAACATAATCAAGAAAATAATAACATCTTTCCTTCTGTTCAAAGTTCATTACTATTAGCCGAGTTCAGTGACTCACACCCGTAATCCCAGCATTTTGGGAGACTGAGGCGGGCGGATCACTTGAGCCCAGGAGTTCGAGACCAGCCTGGGCAACATGGCAAAACCCTGTCTACAAAAAATACAAAAATTAGCCAGGCGTGGTTGCATGTGCCTGCAGTCCCAGCTACTGGCAAGGCTGAGGTGGAGAACCACCTGAACACGGTAAGTCAAGGCTGCAGTGGCGCAGCCTCTGTCCCCCAGGCTGGAGTGCAGTGGTGCAATCTCGGCTCACTGCAACCTCTGCCTCCTGGGTTCAAGCGATTCTCCTGGGATTACAGGCGCGCGCCACCACACCTCGCTAATCTTTGTATTTTCAGTAGAGGAGGGGTCTCACCATGTTGGCCAGGCTGGTTTTGAACTCCTGACCTCAAATGATCCACCTGCTCCGTCCTCCCAAAGTGCTGGGATTACAGGCGTGAGCCACCACTCCCGGCCGGTAGTTTTCTTTCTTAGAGGCAGGATCTTACTCTGTCGCCTGGGCTGGAGTGCAGTGGCACGATCTCAGTTCACTGTAGCATTGATCTCCCAGGCTCAGGCGATTCTCCTGTCTCAGCCTCCCGAGCAGCTGGGATCACAGGTGTGTGCCACCACACCTGGGTAATTGTTAAATTTTTTTATTTTTATTTTTTAGAGATAGAGTCTTGCTATGTTGCCTAGTCTGCCAACATGGGATCCTCCAACTCCTGGCTTCGAGGGATCCTCCCGCTTCGGCCTCCCAAAGCGCTGAGAATTACATACGTGAGCCACTATGCCCGGCCTATATTGTTTTATATTTCTTCAATTTTATTTTGTGGTCGCTGGAGATCTGTTTCCTTCTTTGATTCCCCGGCACCGTGCTTCTACAGCTGCTCCATGTAATCTGCTCAAGACTTCTGCTGCATTCAGTTCAACACAGAGGAAGGAAGCTCTTAGGCCCGAGTCAGCCAACCAGACAAAGATCCGTTCTCATACCCAGGGGAGCTGGTCTCGCCACTCGACCCGCGCCCTGGATAGCTCCAGTTTGTGTGAGCGCGACCACCCACAGCCGCGTGATTAAGAGCGCTCCGGGCCAAGCAGTCTCCGTGGGAGTGAGGGCGTGCGTGCGTGCGGCGGAAATCCCGCCTTCCGGCTCCCGCTGTTGGCCTTGGCCACGGCCAGGGCGCTCCAAGTAGGAAGATAAGCGGGATTGCTGGAAGCGGGAGAGTCGGGAGGAGCAGCGAAGGGCTCCTCTTCCCCATTGGCTGCGCCCGCGGAGCAGCCTCGTTGCGATTGGCCGTACGCAGAGGGCGGCTGTCCCGCGTCGGCCCGTCGGGCCACGAGAGACGCCGGGATCGCAGGCGCCGGCTGAGCAAGCGGCTCCTGGGAGGCTGCGTGCGGACGCCCGCGGGGCGAGGCGGCCGGGCCCTGCGCTTCAGGTCCTGGCCTGGGGCACCCGGGCGGCCGGTGGCGGGGGCGGTGCGGGCGCGGGGCTGGCGGGCGGCGGAGCACGGGAGGCGGGCGTGGGCGCGGCGGCCGCACCGCGGCCTGCGCCGAGCGCCCGCGGCGCAGCCTCCGGCCTCTCTCCATCTCTTAAGTGGTGGTGGCTGTGGGTTTTTCTGCAGGCGATCCTTTTGAGTGATTTGTTTCACGCACGCGCCCTGCTGTGGGGTAAAGCGGCAGATTCATGCTGCTGTCATTTGTCGTTAAAACGATGGGCTCCCTGTCGTGTGTGTGTACCTTTTCGATTTGAGGGCAGGGGGATGACATTGTGACTTGGCTTCCTGTGACCGTCCATTCTCAAGGTCTCGTCAGCGTGGTGCAGAAACTTGGCACACCCTGCCTACCTTGGAAGGAGGATTTCCCTTCCCCACCTCCCTCTTCCTCCATCTCTTCCCTCTTTCCCTGTCCCCCCTTCACTCACCTCCCCAGCTCTTCTCTCCCCCCTTTCTGTTCTCTTGCTCTGTTTTTCCTTTTCTGCATTAAACCGTTCGGGAGTGCCTTTGTAAACTATTAAAAAGCGTTAGGTCTTCAACATGTACGTTTACTTGCAGGCCTGAGACCTGGGAGGAAGCTGGAGAAAAGATGCCCTCTGAATCTTTCTGTTTGGCTGCCCAGGCTCGCCTTGACTCCAAATGGTTGAAAACAGACATACAGGTGAGGTTTGACATGTCTTTTTCTTGGTGTGTTTCTGCTTCCATGTTTAAATTTCTTGTGCAAGGCTTTTGTTTTTTAGGGTATGTAAAGGGAGATCAGTTGTATCTTGCTGAATTAGAGGAGCAGGTTTGTTTCCTGTAACTTAAAATGTAACAGTTTTTATGGCTGTTTTTGTAGATTGTGCACGGCTGCCTTTTAATTAGTTTCTTGCAAGTGCACGAAACTTGAGATCTATTAATAGGCAAAATTTTTTTCCTATTATTACTGGTTAAGAAATCTGCCACACTCCTAACCATATCATGGTGACTGCTGTTTGTTACTGATAGTTTTTGAGCTGTTGAGTTAACTGTGGAGGGGAAAATTGGAGAAGTAAGTTGCAGTAATTATGGCCGCTAGGAACTCACTCATTTTATGAGGTCTTGTGTTTGTGTTTCTGGAGAGAGAAGAGTTAGTTCAGTTGAGCTGTTTGTTTTGTATTTGTAACTCCTTATTGAGAGGAGTGCTCAGATTTTCACATCAAGAATATGAGGAAAGAGTGTTGGCCTTAGATCCTAATTTTTTTATTTAACGTGGTAATTGCAAGCTTGTCAGGAGATTATTAAATAAATACTAACAGTAATATTTCGATAGACAATTCTTTACACCCAATCTACTTTTATTTGGAAATGGCTTGGAAAAACTACTTTTGGAACTCCTTATCAGCAGCAAAAAGAAGTGTTCGAAATATCTTGTGTGTGTCTGTGTATTTTACTACTCCCTAAGGTTAACCATTTTAAGTATTAAGTAATCTGCCTTGACTGTTCATCAAAAGTCGTGTAGGCTGTTAAGCAGTAGTTGATCACGGATACTTACACTGAAATGTTATTGCCCCTTCCTAATTTTTCTTTTTCTTTTTAAACAGGTATTGAGTGTTGGTAGATATGAGAGTCCAGTGTTTAGAACTGTGTTGTGTGGCCGGGCGCAGTGGCTCACGCCTGTAATCCCGGCAGTTTGGGAGGCCGAGGTGGGTGGATCCCCTGAGGTCAGGAGTTGGAGACCAGCCTGACCAACATGGTGAGACCCCATCTCTACTAAAAATACAAAATTAGCCAGGGGTGGTGGTGTATGCCTGTAATCCCAGCTACTCGGGAGGCTGAGGCAGGAGAATCGCTTGAACCCAGGAGGCGGAGGTTGCAGTGAGTCAAGATCACGCCATTGCACTCCAGCCTGGGCAATGAGAGCAAAACTGTTTCAAAAAAAAAAGCTGTCGTGGATGATGGGATTGTTATTCATAGTGTAATGTTACATAAGACAGAGCACAGAGAATTGGGTCAAGAATTGGTGTAGTTACTCTTTGGGTTTGTTTCTCTTTAAACATGTCCTTTGATTTAGCTATAATGGTCTGTTTTTGTCATTTTAAGTGGATGGGAGAGGTGAGAGATGAGTACTTTCATATTTCTGAAATCCTGAGATTCTGGCAAAGTTGTTTTAATAATTGTTTTTATATTAGTGTTTATGTATTTAGAGAAACTTTTTGGAGTAAAGGACTTTACCTAATGAAGTTTTTTTCTTAATAATTGTAATTTAATAACTGCTAAACATGAGTTCTAGTGTCTTGATCTAAAACCAGTTTAATGCTGAATTGAGTTCCTGTGATGGGTTAGGTAGATAAACATACAGTGAAGCACCATTTATGTCTTAGAGGGCCTGTTGTTTTGATTTATTAAGTTTAATACACAGTACTTGGCCCTTGTTACACATTTACAATATGATTAGAAAGTCTTTTTTTTTTTTTTTTGAGACACAGTCTCGCTCTGTCGCCCAGGCTGGAGTGCAGTGGCATGGTCTCGGCTCACTGCAAGCTCCGCCTCCCGGGTTCACACCATTCTCCTGCCTCAGCCTCCGGAGTAGCTGGGACTACAGGCGCCTGCCACCATGCCTGGCTAATTTTTTGTGTTTTCAGTAGAGATGGGGTTTCACCGTGTTATCCAGGACGGTCTCGATCTCCTGACCTTGTGATCTGCTTGCCTCGGCCTCCCAAAGTACTGGGGACAGGCGTTAGCCACTGGGTCTGGCCTCTGCTTACCTTATCAAATAAAACAGTTTACAGTAACCTTACAATCAAAACACAGCATCATAGATGGAGACGCAAAGCCCGACGTTGTTATTACTGTTTTTTATCAGCCGGTACAAGTATTCTAGTGATGCTACTGTGCTGCGTAGCTACCCTGAACACACTACTTTCTCACTGTGTTAAGGGTATGTCATATTTTTACTGTTAAGTACTTATGTGTCAGTAAGTGTAAGGAAATGTTTGCCTATCAGTAGCATATAAATTCAGAGGCAGGAATGATGGTAATGCCAAACAACCACAGATATTCCACGTGGGTGGCTGAGATAATGAGAGTTTTGCTTTCTTACGGTTCACTGTACACAAACTTTGTGTAATGTAGAAAATAAATGTTTTGTAAAATTACCTTCAGGCTATGTGTATAAAAGATGTATATAATACGTAAATGAGTTTGCTGTTTCAACTTGGGTCCCATCCCCAAGATAACTTATTATGTGTATGCAAATATTCCAAAATATGAAAAATTCTGAATCACTTCTGATCCCAAGCATTTCAGATAAGGCATACTTAACCTGTAACTCAAGATGTATTTTACCCGTTTACCTGATCTAGATGCTATATTTTTGTTAGGTATATATTAGCTTTATATGTACAGGTGTCAGTGACTATAAGACCTGGCTTTAAATTTAACCTTTTCCTTAATATTGGATGGGCCACATATATTCTGTTGTATGTGTATATAAGGTAACACAAGTCCTTTTGTCTCCCCCAGTTCCTTTTGCATATGAGAAAACATAAGCCATTTTGTGCCTCTTGCATCTTAAGCCATAGTCTATTTTACTATGTGGTTTCCCATCTGGTTACTTTTGGGAGTACCAGATGGTCTCATAAAAACAGTGGGTTTTCCTGAAACTTTTGGATTAATATTGAACTTGTTTATCATCTTTTAGCTGTGCGGTCAGAGAAGAAACGCCTTAGGAAGCCAAGCAAGTGGCTTTTGGAATATACAGAAGAATATGATCCAATATTTACTCCTAAGAAAAAACAAAAGAAGGTACAGGAGCAGGTGCACAAGGTGTGTTGCAAAATTTCGGCAAACTTTCACTGGTCCTTAGGAAACTGCAATTTTATCTTCAGTGTCATACTTCAGCTTCATGAAACAGTAATTTCCTTAACTGGGATCTTGTTTTTTATTCTCAGCTTCTAGCACAGTACTTAGGATTTAGTGGTTATTCAGGAAATATATAAATGAGTCTACATATTATATTTCTTTATGTATATATTTTTCCCTCTTTGCTTTCAAAGAGTATTTAATGACTTAGGAATATTGTTATGATTTAATCTTAAGTAAAAATATGGGATATAAAGTGAAATATATATAATCTGACCCTAATTTCAAAAATAAATACATCTTATTTGTCTTATTTTTTAATTCGGTTGTTTTAAAATGAAGTATTTAGAGACATTTTGACCTTCTACGCCTACATAGGTTAATATGTAGTTAAAAAATGGAACATTTTCCTTTATAATCAATTTAACAGACTTACATCTTATATAAGATCTGTTTATCTGACATCAACTGCCTTTCAGATTTCACCAGTTATCCCCTAACCTTTACCTTTGGATTATTCATACCAGGTCTCAGTCTAGGACTACTCATTGTAACTGGTTGTTATGGTTCTCAAATCCCTTTGAATTCAGAGCAATCTCTTTTTCCTGATCAAGATCATGTCTTTAAGAGAGTGACATGTAAAGTTATCTACTTCTCTATATTTGTGTAATTGCTTCCCCATAGGTGTCACTTAGATTTTCTCTATCTCCTGTTCTCTGTGAAGTGGAAGATAGAACCTATCAGTTTGATAGATTGAAGTTGAACATTTTTAGCTAGACTATACCAGAGATGATAATGTGTAACATATTGCATATGGAGGGTTAAAAAAAGGAATATTTTATTCCCATCAGCCATTCCCTGACAGTTTGTTTTTTCTTTTTTTAAAATTGAGACAGGGTCTTGCCCAAGCTGGAGTGCAGAGATACATGAACACGGTTCACTGCAGCCTTGACCTCCTGGGTTTAAGCAATCCTTCCATCTCAGCCTCCTGAGTAGTTGGGACCGCAGGTGCACACTACCACACCTGGCTAATTTTTAACAACAAGTTTTTTGTAGTGGCAATGTCCCACTGTGTTGCCCTGGCTGGTCTGGAATTCCTGGGCTCCAGTGATCTTTCTTCCTCAGCCTCCCAGAGTGTTGGGGTTACAGGTGTGAGCCACCACGCCCAGCTTCCCTGATGGTTTCTTGAAAATGCCAGTTGAAGATCTTTACCTATATTAATAATTTTATTAGAGGTTACAAAATGCAGACTTTCAGGTTTTATTATTTTCTCTATTTTTATTAAGTGATAGTCTCTTTCATTAACTGGACTCTATTATTGTCCTGAAATACTTGAAAGGCAGAATAAGTGCTTCTTTCTTTCCCATTAATTACCAATTGTAACATTAAGGAGTTCATTAGTAGTTGTTTTAATTGGAGACATTAGAGCAGTCTTTTCCCCTGCCTTTGAATTACTGTTGTGGACTTATCAATATTATAGCTTCAGTGTACCTCAGTCAACTTCATTGTTTTCTTTATTTAATTTTGGTTAAAACATATATATTTATATGTTATATATATGTTATATGTATATGTTATATATATTTATATATGTTATATGTATATGTTATATATATTTATATATGTTATATGTATATGTTATATATATTTTCATGTTATATATGTTATATATATAGATATGTTATATATATTTATATATGTTATATATAGTTATATATATTTGTATATGTATGTTATATATATGCTATATATATATATAAATATATATATATAACATTTTATTATTTTATCCCTTTTTTTTTTTTTTTGGAGAGAGAGTCTCGCTCTGTTGCCCAGGCTGCAGTGCAGTGGCATGATCTCGGCTCACTGCAAGCTCCGTCTCCTGGGTTCACACTGTTCTCCTGCCTCAGCCTCCCAAGTAGCTGGGACTACAGGTGCCCACCACCATGCCTGGCTAATTTTTTGCATTTTTAGTAGAGATGGGGTCTCACCATGTTAGCCAGGATAGTCTCCATCTCCTGACCTCGTGATCCGCCCGCCTTGGCCTCCCATAGTGCTCGGATTATAGGCGTGAGCCACAGCGCTGGGCCTGTTTTATCCATTTTTAAGTGTACAGTTCAGTGGCATGAAGCACAGTTACATTGTTGTGCAACCATCTCCACCATCCATCTCAATAATTTTTTTCATCTTTCCAAACTAAAAGTCAATACCCATTAACCAATAACTCCCTTTTCTGCTCAGCCCCTGGCAATTGCCATTCTATGTTCTATCTTAAGAATTTTCTTATTCTGGATACCTCATATACTTGAAATCATATGATATTTGTTCTTTGTGTCTAAGTAATTTCCCTTAGCATACATAATGTCTTCAAGGTTCATCCACTTTTTGTAGCCTTTGTCAGAATTTCATTCCTTTTAAAGGGCGTTATTCTTTTTGACACTTAAATTGCAACAGTTTTGGCCTGTGGACTCTATTTTTATTTTTTGTTCTTAGGTAAGTTCCCGCTGTGAAGAGGAAAGCCTTCTAGCCTGAGGTCGATCTAGTGCTCAGAACAAGCAGGTGGACGAGAATTCTTTGATTTCAACCAAGGAAGAGCCTCCGGTTCTTGAAAGGGAGGTTCCGTTGGCCAAGCATGGTGGCTCAAGCTGGTAATCCCAGCACTTTGGGAGGCTGAGGCAGGTGGATCACGAGGTGAGGAGATTGAGACCATCCTGGCTAACATGGTGAAACCCCGTCTCTACTAAAAATACAAAAAATTAGCCGGGCGTGTTGGCGGGTGCCTGTAGTCCCAACTACCCGGGAGGCTGAGGCAGGAGAATGGCATGAACCTAGGAGACAGAGGTTGCAGTGAGCCGAGATCCTGCGACTGCACTCCAGCCTGGGTGACAGAGCGAGACTCCATCTCAAAAAAAAAAAGGAAGTTCCGTTTTTAGAAGGCCCCTTGGCTCAGTCAGAACTTGGAGGTGGACATGCTGAGTTGCCGCAGCTGACCTTGTCTGTACCTGTGGCTCCGGAAGTCTCTCCACGGCCTGCCCTTGAGTCTGAGGAATTGCTGGTTAAAATGCCAGGTAAGGTGGGGTTGGGGTCTCAGTATTTGAGCAGGTATGATTAGAGGAAGCAGGAGATTTTAGTATGTTTTGATGTAAAGCCAACATAGTATCTATATACAATAAACTACTCCCTTTTGTCCTGGGAAATACTTACAATGATGGCTAATTAGATATAGTTACTAACTATGAATTGTGGCACGCTATCAAGAAGACATATTTTTGATAACTATGCTCCTTGCTCCAGTGTTGCTCTTCATGATTGTTGATCAGCCACTGTGTAAATTACAACCAGGATAACAGGGCTTCAAGAGGGGCACCGCACATTAGTGGAATAAGCACTATGCTTCAAGTGCTGGCTCCACCAGTCCTTGTGTTACTTGGGAAGTTGTTTAGTCTCTGAACTTGTTTCCTCATCTATAAAATGGAGATCATAATGTATTAATGTATGATGTTGTATACCTGACCACATAGTAATTACCAGTTCATTAGAAGTTAATTACCAGTTACTTCTCACTTGATCATTCTTTATATATCACATGGGGAGAGTTGAATCTAAACACATTGTCTCTAATTCACCTTGTAACTATTGAATATTATAGGCAGTCAAGGAATGGGAAGAATCCTCTTTTCTGTACCCCTTTAAATTTTGGATGTAACTTTTTTACATTATCAACAGGAGCTTTTGATGTTGTTCCTTAAAGAAATGATTCCAATTGTGCTTAAACTAGTTGGGTATAATAAAAAAGATTTTTGAAAGAATAGTAAAGATAGTTGTTGTTTCAGTACCTATTATGTGCCAAACTCGATTTATTAAGTCAGCTCTTTTATATAATTCTTGAGTCATCCTATGAATTATCTTTTACCTATTGAATTTTATTTACTTAGGGGCAGAGCAGAAAGTGTAAGTTTGGTCCATTTATGACCATTATTCAAGCTCTGTTTCACTCCTTTTCTCCTTATTTTGTCCTCCCAAAAATCAGTTGTTATAAAGATAGTTCTGTCCCTTTGATTTCTCCCTTAGTTATTTTGTGATTTAAAGTCAACACACACATCCCTCACATTAGTTTGTGCTTGCATTGAGAACTATTTACTTGTTTTGTTTACTAATATTTTATAATCAAATTACCTTCCTGCCTCTTCCCATAAGATGATGGAGAAAACATCAAAAACATTGACATTCATTTTGTGTGGTATACAGATTTTTAAAAAATTAACTTGTGCCCAGTTTCTAAATCATTTAATGTAAAGATACATGCATTTCAGGACTTTATGAAAGTAAATGTCAAAGAAAACCAACTAAGAAACTTCTTGAATCCAAAGATTTAGACCCTGGATTTATGCCCAAGAAGGGGGACCTTGGCCTTTCTAAAAAGGTATGTTATTTTTGTAAGTTCTAAAAGAAATAAACTCAGGAAATGAGGAATTTTAAAAATGACATTTTGAGTAGTAGTTATAACATTGATGTACATACATATAGAAATTAGTGTGTGTGTCAGCAGGCATACATGATCTGAGATTTCCTACAGGAAAGGCTGTTTTGCAGTTGTGTGACCATGTATGTGTATAAACTGGTTTCAGGTGTCCTTTCCAAGTGAAAAAAATGTTTCAATGCTTTTAAGATTAAGTTTGTGTTTGTTATAATTTCTTTTCTGGGTTCAAATCCTCTTACCTGTTTTCTGCTAAACTACTCTCTCAAACATCACTAGTCTATTCTATCCTATTGCCATGTTGTCGTAGCCCTTTTTTTTTTTTTTTTGAGACAGGGTCTGATTCTGTCACCCAGGCTGGAGTGCGATGGCATAATTTTGGCTCACTGTAATCTCTGCCTCCCAGGCTCCCCAGAGAATTTTTTGTATTTTTTTGGTAGTAACGGGGTATCAATTTTTTTTGTGTGATTCATACTTTTTGGGTTTTATTCAAGAAATCTAGTGTGATGGCTCAAGCCTATCATCCCAGGACTCAGGGAACCTGAGGCGGTAGGATTGCTTAAGCTCAGGAGTTTGAGACAAGCCTGGGCAATAAAGGAGACGTTGTCTCTACACAACAAAAAAGAATGCCAAAAAACTCCAGGAAACGGGTGTGGTGTTGTGTGTCTGGTCCCAGCTACTCAGAAGGCTGAAGTGGTAGGATGTCTTGAGCCCTGGAGGTCAAGGCTGCAGTGAGCTATGAGTGCGCTATTGCACTCCACCCTGGGTGACAGAGCAAGACCCTGTCTCGATCAATCGATCAGTTAATGAAATCTCTGTGTACCCCATGGACACAAAGATGTTCTTCCTGTGTTTTCTTTTAGGAGCTTTTTGGTTCTGATTTCACATATAGATGTTTGTTCCATTTTGAATTTTTGAGACGGAGTTTTGTTCTCCCCCATGTTGATGTCCAGTTGTTTTACCACCATTTACCAAAAAATTCCTGATATTGGCTGGGCGCGGTGGTTCACACCTGTAAATCCCAACACTTTGGGAGGCCGAGTCAGGCAGATCACTTGAGGTCAGGAGTTGGAGACTAGCCTGGCCAACATGGTGAACCCCATCTCTACTAATAATACAAAGAATATATATATAGCTAGGTGTCGTGGTGTCTGCCTGTAATCTCAGCTACTTGGGAGGCTGAGACAGGAGAATTGCTGGAACCTGGGAGGCAGAGGTTGTAGTGAGCCGAGGTCACGCCGCTGCACTCCAGCCTAGGTGACAGAGCCAGACTCTCTCTCAAAAAAAAAAAAAAATTCCCTGATATTTATCCTCACCATCTCTCAGACTCCTAATCTCTTTTAAGTATTAATTATGCTTAATAACTCTTTGTCACTGTTGAATTTTTACTTTGGGGGAGAGGGGATTGCCATTAAATTTGGGATCAGAGCAAGAGAAAATCAGAATTATTGGTTATGGCTAGCACCAAACTCTGGAGAAAAGTGCCTTCTTGTCTGTTTGGGAGTCTGTCTTGCCATCTGACCTGGTCTACTTCATTGTTGAAGTCCTGGTTACCCTGAGGTATATTTTGTCATAAGGCTAAAGCCATGATTCAGTTCCGTTTTAGTTTACCAGGCACACCACCACCCTGTCTGCAGGTGGATTAATCAGTAACAGAATGAGAGATGATCTGTTCTGGTAGTGCTTTAAGGGTACTCTGGCTGAATGTATATCCACACTAGACTATATATACACAGTAAGTCACTGGCATCTTAGTCACATCCTCTAAGAAGTTCTTTGGTCTTTTTCATTCTAAACAGAACAGTTTGATTTTTATTCATATGGTATGATTCTTGTGTGTGTGCATGGGTGTGGGGGTGTGTGTGTGTGTGTGCTGTTAATTTTTATTTTAATTTATAAAATTGATCAGAATAGAAATGAGAATATTTCCTGCATTATTCTCTGACTGTAGTTTGGGGAGCATTGTAATTATTTTGTTCCACAGTTTTTGGGTAACTGTTAAACAGTGAACTAATTTGTTATCTAAATAAAATGATTGGTATTTAAAAAAAAATACGGAAATGTATTTTGTGGATTTGTCTAGGAGTCTCGTTTTGTTGAATTGGATACCTAACATTTGCCCATTCATTTTACTTCACGTGGTTAGACTTCTGATATATACTGAACATGAGGAGAATTGCAGTCTTATGATTTATTAATATGATAAAATGAGCATTGAGAAATTCACAGCTGTATTTTATTTTGTTTTAGTCCCAAACATTAGGAGCTCTACAGCAAGAATGGCCTTTATTTTTTATTTATTGATTTATTTGAAATGGAGTTTTGCTCTTGTTGCCCAGGCTGGATGCAATGGCGCGATCTTGGCTCATCACAACCTCCGCCTCCCAGGTTCAAGCGATTCTCCTACCCCAGCCTCCCGAGTAGCTGGGATTACAGGGATGTGCCACCATGCCCGGGTAATTTTTTGTATTTTTAGTAAAGATGGGGTTTCTCCATGGTAGTCAGGCTGGTCTCGAACTCCCGACCTCAGGTGATCCACCCGCCTCACCCTCCCAACATGCTGGGATTACAGTCGTGAGCCACCATGCCCGGACAGAAGGGCCTTTATTGTATTGACTTTTTGTGACCACTAAATGTTGTTTTACAGTTATGATGAGGAATATTATCATTCTTGTAGGAAAAGACATTTGCTTGGGTTGAACTAATTCATACAAGTACAAGTATTAGTAGTGGGTGAATCAAATGTTTGGCCCTTGATTGGACTCCTGATGTTGAGTATTTGTTTTGAGTTTTAATGTTGCTTTAATTTGGATTAATCTGAAGTCATTTTAAGTTGGAATGCCATTCAGTATTTCAGAACTGTTTAATGTACAGTTCACCAAGTATACAGGTCTGTGTCAAATCTAATAGCTGTGAATACAATTGTAGGAAGATGGATTATTTTTCTTTTTTTTTTTTTTTTTTTTTTTTGAGACTTGCTCTGTCTCCCAGGCTGGAGCACAGTGGCGCAATCTTGGCTCAACGCAACCTCCGCTTCCTGGGTTCAAACAATTCTGCCTCAGCCTCCCGAGTAGCTGGGATTACAGGCGTGTGCCACTGCACTTAGCTAGTTTTTGTATTTTTAGTAGAAACGAGGTTTCACCATGTTGGCCATGGTTGGCCAAGCTGGATTCAAACTCCTGACCTCAGATGATCTGCCCCCTCTTGGCCTCCCAAAGTGCTGAGATTACAGGCATGAGCCACCATGCCTGGCCAGGAAGTTGGATTTTAAGTACAGGGTGGAGTGCAATAACATTGAACCTGTGGGTCTCTGGGTACATATCCCTTCTCTTTCTCTACTTCAGTCACAGAAAGCATTGTGTATCTGGTCTATATAGTCTATATGTTGGAAATCTCTGGCCAGTCTTTATTGTGGTGTTCACAGGTCTGTTGGAGTTTTTTGTTGTTGTTGTTGTTGTTTGTTTTTTTGAGATGGAGTCTCTCTCGTTGCCCAGGCTGGAGTGCAATGGTGTGATCTCGGCTCACTGCAACCTCCTCCCTCCGGGTTCAAGCAATTCTCCTGCCTCAGTCTCCCAAGTAGCTGGGATTACAGGCATGTGCCATCATTCCCAGTTAACTTTGTATTTTTAGTAGTGACGGGGTTTCTCCATGTTGGTCAGGCTGGTCTTGAACTCCCAACCTCAGGTGATCCACCCGCCTCAGCCTCCCAAAGTGCTAGGATTACAGATGTGAGCCACTGTGCCTGGTCTGTTGGAGCATTTTTAAATCTGCTTCCTTTTCCCCCTGAAGTTTCTGTTCAACCCCTTACTGTGGTCATGTTGATTTTTTTAATTGCTAAAAGAAGTCAAAAGTGTATATCCATGGCAGCTGATGATTCAGACTTTGGCATATAAGGTAACGGGTTTATTTTTTTCATTCCTCTGTAAATGGTGTTGTTTTCACTTATTTGTAGTGCTTATGAAGCTGGTCACCTGGAGAATGGACTAACTGAATCTTGTGCCACATCTTATTAAAAGATTTTGGTGAAGGTGAGTATTTTTGAGATTTAAAAAATGTAATACAGTAGTGAGTTTGAAGCACTTTGTCTGTTAACCACAAAAATTGTTTCATGTGTAAGCCAGACCAGTGAGGTACAAGTTTTCAAACTGGTTTGCCCAAAATCTGCTTCCTGAAACAGATAAAACATTCATAAATTGAACATCTACTCTACTAGGACTTTTAGTAGGAATGCTACCTGTAATCTCTTGAAAGCATTACAGAGAGTTCGGTTATTATCTATAGTATTCCTGTTTTTTAGAAGAAATGTGAAGATGAACAAGGTAGCAAGATCAGGGAACTAAATCCACATCTGACCAATTTCATGGTCATATTCCTGTCTTCTTATCCACCCCAGGTTTTCTCCATGCCACTCCTGTCTTCCACTCTTCATTTGTCTGCCAATGCCATTTATTGATTAGTGTCATTTTTGAAATATTATTCCAAATTTGAGCACACTGCAGCAGACATGGTGTGCTAGCAAAGAGTATCATGGGAAGATGATATTTCATATGACCTATGATTATTAAATTTTCTAACAAGTAAATCTAGCAATATGTTAGCTTATTTAGCCGTGTGGCAATTGTAATCCCATAGGTTGGTCAATTTGCTTGTAAGATTTAAAAATAGGCTGCTTTCAAAATAATATCAGGTCGATCGATCATGGTGGCCCACAACTGCAATGCCAGCGCTTTGGGAGGCTGTGATAAGAGGATTACTTGAGGCCAGGTGTTCCACCCAGACCAGGCTTGGCACTTAGTGAGACCCTGTCTCTATCTACAATTTAAAAAACATTAGCTAGGGATGGTGGTGTATGTCTGTAGTCACAGCTGCTTGTTAAGCTGATGTGGGAGGATCCCTTGGGCCAGAGAGGTTGAGGCTACAGTGAGCTGTTGCTCACACCGGGCACTGTAGCCTGGGCAACAGTAAGAGGCAATGTCTCTTAAGATAATAGTAGTAATAATAATAACATCAGCTCTTTTCCTGTATTTTTATATTTCGTTTTTAAAATAAAACCTACAACATGAACTTTATTCCATTATAAATTTTGTGGAAGTGTTCCAGCTTATGAGAATTTCAAACCTTTCTGTTGTGCTCATATTAAGTTGTCTTATAGTGTTAGGCTGTGAGCAGTTTTGATGGCAGAGCTTCTCCAACTCAATCAGGCAGTCAAAAAAAGAGCTCACTGAGGCAGTCTTCAAAACTCCAGCTTTCATATTGTTAACTAGCAGAAATATCCTAGAATGTTTAATGAAATATCTCTTAGATTCCTCTTTGTGTTTCTATAACACAGTTGAAATGTGTTTAATGGAAAGTGCGGGAGGGACTAGAAGAATTTCTTTTTTTTTTTTGGTTTGAGACAGAGTCTGGCTCTGTCGACCAGGCTGCAGTACAGTGGCGTGATCTTGGCTCACTGCAGCCTCCGCCTCCCGGGTTCAAGCGATTCTCCTGCCTCAGCATCCTGAGTAGCTGGGACTACTGGTGTACTCCACCACACCCGCCTAATTTGTTTTGTATTTTTAGTAGAGACAGGGTTTCACCATGTTGGCCAGGATGGTCTCGATCTCCTGACCTCGTGATCCGTCTGCCTCAGCCTCCCAAAGTGATGGGATTACAGGCATGAGCCACTGTGCCTGGCCTGGTGTTTTAAAGAACTAACTTTTAACTTTGGTTCTTGGAAAAGACTAGTAATACTAGTTTTTTTTTTTTTTTTTTTTTTTTTTTTAAGGAAAAGGGTTTAGTCATAGGACTTTGATGACAATTCCTTTTTTTTTTGAGACAGAGTCTCACTCTGTTGCCCAGGTTAGAGTACAGTGGCACTATCTCAGCGCACTGCAACCTCCACCTCCCAGGTTCAAGCCATTCTTGTGCCTCAGCCTCCTAAGTGGTTGGAATTACAGGCGTGCACCACCACACCCAGATAATTTTTTATATTTTTAGTAGAGACAGGGTTTCACCATGTTGCCCAGGCTGGTCTTGAACTCCTGAGCTCGGGCAGTCCACCCACCTTGGCCTCCCAGAGTGCTGGGATTACAGCAGTGAGCCACTGAGCCCAGCAGATGACAATTCTTTATGAAGAAGAAATTGAGTAACCTGTTTAAGACACTCAAGAAAAGAAAATGTGAGTAAAGCATTTTTTGTTCTAGCAAAACCAACTTTTCAGATGAAAAACATGTAAACTTCTCAATGAGCTGTAACTTTGGAAGTATTGTTCTCATGAGCCCTTCCTTAGGAATGGAGTGGAGAAAGATCTTTGGACAACTGGATGACTGTAGATCAACCTGCAACTGATGATGGGCGTGAAACAGTTATTTGTTAAACCTAGACTGCATGAGTGTTAAGGGAGAGAGCATGGCATAGCTATGTGCTTAGATATTGTAGATTATGTTTGTAACTGTTATGCAGTGTTTCTTCTGTTAATATCCTCCATCACAATTTTCACTTTTGTATTTTCATTTCTAGAGATTCCATTTGAGTCTTTTTATATCTTCTGTTTCACTCTTTATAACATTCATGCTTTCCTTCTGTTAGCATAGGGAGCATTTCTGTAAGAGAGGTTTTAATGTCCTTGTCTGTGAATTCCGTAATCTCTGATCACTTCTAGATCCATCTCTGTTGATTGATTCTGTCATTTCTATTGATTGATTGCCCTAGTTATGGGAGCGTGGTTGTATGCCTGCTAATTTTTGATTGAATGCTAGACGTTAATTTTATGTTCTGTGCAGGATTTTGTTTTATTTTTTTAAAGAGCCTTAGTTTTGTTCTGCCATACATGAAAGTTACATGGGGTCAGTTTGATGTTTTCAAAGCTTGATTCTGAGGTTTGTTAGGGCTGATCCACACAGCCTTTACCCTTGGGCTCATTTATCCATATTACGAAGGCAATACTCTTCTCAGGACTCCACCTGATGCTTGGTGTATGAGAAGATCTTTCTGTCCTTCTTTGTGGAAACACAGGCTTTTCCAAGACTGTGCATCATGGTGATGCTGCTTATTACTTTCTAGTGCTTCTTTCCCCAGTATTCTGTAGTTTTCTTAACCTATGCTCAGAGCAGTACTCAGACAGATACTCAAGGGGCCCCTCAACTCATCTCTGGAGCTTGCTGTATTCTTGTCATTTGGCCTACGTATAGCTGATCTGTCTCCTGAGCTCAGCAAGTTCTTTGGGCTCTATTTGGGTTCCCCTTTCCTGTGCTGCAGCCTGGAAGCTGCTTCTGGGCAGTGTTTTGCTTCTCTGAGGGATCCCAGCTCTGGGCTTTCTGTTGTCCAGTTTTTGGTAACAGCTTTTTGGTATATTCTGTCCCGTTTTCTAGTTGATTATAGCAAGGAAGTAATTTCTACAAAATTAATCCTTTATAGGTGGAGGAAGCACAGGCCTTCCCAATCTGTTTTTAATCAAATCCATTGAGTTTTAAATTTTATTATTGTATTTTTCTATTCCAGAATTTCCATTTTTAAAAAATATCAACTTTATTGAGGTATAATTATATTAAACACATCCCTTTAAAATGTTTAGTTTGAAATGTTTGACAGTTTCTTTAACTGCCACTTTAGGTACTTTTTTCTAGTTGAAACTTCTGTGTTGGAATTGTTAATATGATCTTTTTTTTTTTTTTTTTTTGAGAAGGAGTCTTGCTCTGTTGCTCAGGCTGAAGTGCAGTGGCACAATCTTGGCTCACTGCAACCTCCACCTCCTGGGTTCAAGTAATTCTCCTGCCTCAGCCTCCTGAGTAGCTGAGACTGCAGGTGCCTGCCACCACACCTGGCTATTTTTTGTATTTTTAGTAGAGATGGGGTTTCACCAGATTGGCCAGGCTGGTCTTGAACTCCTGACCTCATGATTCGCCTGCCTTGGCCTCCCAAAGTGCTGGGATTGCAAGCGTGAACCGTGCCTGGCTGTTAATAGGATCTTTTAATTGCTTGACCCTATTAAAGGTAGTTATTTTAAAAGTGTATTTATAAACCTCGTCCAACCCCATAGATTCCTTAGCTGCCTCTCTGTGTCCCTCTTGGTTGACTCATGCCTGTGAGCTGCCCTTCGGCTCCAGTCTCCGCTGTGATGTCACACAAGAGAGTTGGAGTATGGCTTCCTGACTGCCTACAAGGAGTCAGTGACACAGCCTGGAAGGTGTGGCGAGTGTGGGTGTGAATTCCCTGTGGTATGAACATTCACCACTTTACAAGGAGACATGAGGGAACTGAGTGTTTTTATTCCTCCCTTTTTCTTTCCTCCTTGGACTATTTTATGGTGTAGTTTCTTCTTGCAAACCTTCTGGAAAAGCTACATATGCCTAGTGAATGTGCTGGCTGAACAGTTGGTTGTATTTGCAGCTCATTGAGAAGAGGGGGCACTAACATAGGGGTCAGCACATTTTTTCTGTAAAGCACCAGCTAGTAAATGTTTATGTGGACCATACGTGCTCTTTTATAACAACTCACCTTGGCCATTGTCCTGTGAGAAGCCGCCAAACGTGTGTGTGGCTATATTCCAGGAAAACTTTGTGGATTCCAGAATTTGAATGTCATATAATTTTCATGTGTTGACATATGATTTTTTTTTTTTTTCCTGAGAGGGAGTCTTGCTCTGTTGCCAAGGCTGGAGTGCAGTGGCGCGATCTTGGCTCACTGCAACCTCCACCTCCTGGGTTTAAGCAATTCTCCTGCCTCAGACTCCGGAGTAGCTGGGATTACAGGCATGTATCCATGTCCGGCTAATTTTTTTTTTGTATTTTTAGTAGAGACGGGGTTTCACCATGTTGGCTGGGCTGGTCTTGAACTCCTGACCTCATGATCCAGCCATCTCGGCCTCCCAAAGTCTGAGATTACAAGTGTGAGCCACTGTGCTTGGCTGACATACGATTCTTTTGAGTATGTTTCAACCATTGAAAAATATAAAATCACTCTTTTTTAATATATATTTTTCTTTTTTTAGGAAATTAAAGGAAATAAGAATGGCTCCTACATAGAGTAGGCTAAAATCACGCTTAGCTGACTGTGAAGTCATATACCACATACCATTGCTTCATTGATGTTGTCTTGCTTTCCCACTTCCCTCACCCCATTGCCCCGAGCTGGCATCTGCTGAGCAGAGTGTCAACACTTCAGTTCATTCCTCAGGCTATTCTTGCGTGACAGAAGTCTTTATATTTCTGTTTTCAGGATCCACTTTTGGTCTGTCCTATTGACTTCTATTTTTTTTCATTTTACAATGATGCGGTCTTGTATCTTTGTCATTATTATTTTTGCCTGACTTCCAGATATTGTATATGCAATATTGTAGCAATAAATCGAGGAGCAATATCTTCCTCCAGAGAGGATGTTCTAGGCAATCCTAGGTCACTGCAGTCCTGCTGGAAATTGAGAGAATGCGGAACTGGGCTGGTTTTCTGTGAAGGCTGGTCTACTTCTAACTCGCCCATATTTCTGGTGTGTGGCCCTTTGAGGTTCCAGCTCAGAGCATGGGGTCTTCCAGGCCTCCTTCTCTTGTATGAGGGCCCTGGGAGTCTCTCAGAAGCTCCGTTTTGCTTCTCAGTCTCATCCCTGCTTGCTTAGGTTGTCTGGGCCTCTTTCTTCCTCTCGTGGGTCTTAGGCTATAGGAAGACGTCACTCCCTTGCTGCTTCTCAGATGTCTTCAAATCGACGTACTTAATGTTCCTGTCTGACCTTTCTAATTGTTCCAGGAATCTGTTCTTAACATTTTTTCATATGTTGTCCTGTGTTCAGTAGGTGTTTAGTATTTTTCTGTAGATTTCAGAAAAAAAGCCATATACCTCTACTCATCTGCAAATATTTGAAGATATTACTTTTCTGTCAAATTGTAAGGACATGAAAAAGAAACATTTTCTAACCTATACATTAATCAGATATTCATTTGTTATATTATTCAGTTTTGGATTTTACTGCCTGACTCTATTGTTCTGAAGGCACTTTAATAAATGCCTTAACGGGCCGGATGCGGTGGCTTACGCCTGTAATCCCAGCACTTTGGGAGGCCAAGGCGGGCAGATCACGAGATCAAGAGATCAAGACCATCCTGGCTAACACGGTGAAACCCCAACTCTACTAAAAATACACAAAAAATTAGCCAGGCCTGGTGGCGGGTGCCTGTAGTCCCAGCTACTTGGGAGGCTGAGGCAGGAGAATGGCATGAACCCAGGAGGTGGAGCTTGCAGTGAGCCAAGATGGCACCACTGCACTCCAGCCTGGGCGACAGAGCGAGACTCCGTCTCAAAAAAAAAAAAAAAAAAAAAAAATGCCTTAACGGTTTGCTTGCCTAGTCCTGATTGGTATTAAAGTATTGGTGGCCTACATATGGGAGCATGAAGGCTTGCCCTGGCTGCCGTGCTGCAGGTGTGGGTGCGTGTTATGGTGTTGGTAGGAAGCGAATAAGCCTTGGAGTTGGGCCTCTTCCCAAATCCCACCTCTCACAGCCTCAGTGTTGTGTGGCCTTTGGTCAAGTCATTGAACCTCTGAGCTTCAGTTTACTAACTTACAAAAAGTGAGCCTGTTACTGCCTCTTTTGCTGGGGTCTTTTGATGATGAAAGTGCCTTTACTTGGCATGTCATTTCAGAGGTGTGAGATAGGAATGTGAGATTGGAAAAAATTGGAAAAGAGTTCTCAGCCCAAATAACCTAATTAGAAGCATCTGGGATCTGAACCAAAAAAGTCAAAAGTTGAAAACCTACTGGGCACGTTTAGGTAAGTCAGCTACTAATAAAAAGCTAATTGGAGACAGTTGTAGAAATAAATACTCTCACTTTACAAATGGAAAGTCTCATTCTTTTTTTTCTTTTTCTTTCTTTCTTTCTTTTTTTTTTTTTTTTTTAATTAATAGGGTCTCTGTCACCCAGGTTGGAGTGCTGTGGTGTGATCAGAGTCAAACACCTGGGTGCAGGTGACCCTTCTGCTGTAGACTCCCCAGTAGCTGGGATTATAGGCGTGTGCCATGTACTTGGCTAATTTTTATATTTCTGTAGAGACACGGTCTTACCATGTTGCCCAGGCTGCTCTTGAACTCTTGGACTCAAGCAGTTCTTCTGCCTTGGCCTCCCAAATCTCTGGGATTACGGCGTGAGCCACCACGCCCTGCCTGTAGTCCCTGTTCTTATCAGTGCCATGGCTGTCTTCCAGTTGTTCCCAGGCTGCTGCTTCCTCAGTCAGGATCCTGTACTGTGTGTCATCTGGAGAGCTCTTCTCCTGGGCTTCACTTTTGCTTGTTCACAGTCTAACTCTCTGGAGACTTCCTCCAGTGAGGCTTGCTTTATTGCCTTAGTAATGTTCCACCTTTAAGGTGCCCAAATTGTTTTTTGAATGGTGCTTACCATTTATTTTGGTCATCAGTTCCTAGGAGGCTTCCATAGTGCTTGTCCCTCCAGGAGTCCAGTCTCCACCTTCCAAAAAAGAATTCCTTGTCACTCAGAAGGACAAGGTCTGGCCTATCCTCTTCCTTCCCAGGTAATAATTGAAAGGTGGTGGTAATTATTCTTGTTTCCATGTAAACTGGGCTTCCTCCTTGGCTTAGTCTTTAAATGTTTCATCTTTTGGCTTTTTTTTTTTAAATGGTACCTCTGTAACACCAATGTTTCTCAATCTAGGCTGTACCGCAGAACACTGGTGTGTGGATCCCAGCCAGTCTGGGGCGATCTCAGAGTGCTTTCAGGGCTGGGCAGGGGTCTCCCCACTCTGCTTGGGTGTTGGCATCTTCTCCAGGACATCACCTACAGTCCATTTGTTGACTACTCCCAGATTTGAGTCTCTAGCCCTGAACACTCTGCTAAGATCTGGATCTATATTTACTGAGGGTTGGTGGAGTGGGGAGGAGCTCCATGTTTATGTTCAGTAGTTAGTGCAAATCTTAGTGGTTAAAACAGAACTAATTCTCATTCCTCTTCTGTTCCCTCCCTTATTTTCCCTTTCACATTTGATTTAACTGATGTGATTTGAAATAGTTTCTTTTTAAGTCAGGGTCTCACTCTGTTGCCCAGGCTGGAATGCAGTGGCACCATCACGGCTCACTGCAGCCTTAACCTCCCCAGGCTCAGGTGATCCTCCCACCTCAGTCCCCTGAGTAGTGAGACTACAGGTGCGTACCACCACGCCTGGTTAATTTTTGTATTTTTTGTAGAGACTGGGTTTCACCATGTTGCTCCGGCTGGTCTCGAACTCTGGGGCTCAAGCAGTCTGCCCACCTTGGCCTCCCAAAGTGCTGGGATTACAGATGTGAGCCACCGTGCCCTGCCTGAAATAATCTTAAAGACTGTACCTCCCTGTCTTGACTTCGACTCTCATCCTTTCTTTTTTGGACCCTTGGTAATAGCCTTTTTTGTTTTGTTTGAGATGCTGTCTCACTGTGTCACCCAGGCTGGAGTGCAGTGGTGGGATCTCTGCTCACTGCAATGTCCGCCTCCCAAGTTCAAGCAATTCCCTTGCCTCAGCCTCCCACGTAGCTGGGACTATAGGCGCATGCCACCACACTCAGCTAATTTTTTGTATTTTTAGTAGAGATGGGGTTTTGTCGTGTTAGCTAGGATGGTCTTGATCTCCTGACCTCATGATCCGTCCGCTTCGGACTCCCAAAGTGCTGGGATTACAGGTGTCAGCCACCGCGCCCAGCCAGTAATAGCTTCTTAATTCATCTTCTCTGTTTCTGTTTTCTGAAACACTTTAAGACGCAGATCAAGTGTCATATTCCCTTGAGTGCCTAAAGATAGTCTGTAACTCCTGCAGCACGGCCCACATGGGGCTGTGAGTTCTGGCCACTGTTAGCCTCTTATCATGTGCACTGTGGTAGGGTTTGGACTGAACCCCAGTGCACGTATTCACTGCCCTCCTCTGAATGAGTAGAAGAGTCAAACCTTTCCATTCACTGGTTAAACTTCAGGGGCCCTGAATGCTTTCGGCTTCCTTTTTAATTTTATTTTTTATATTATTTTAATTTTTTAAATTTAAATTAAAAAATTTTTTTGATAGGGTCTTGCTCTATTGCCCAGGCTGGAGTACAGTGGAGTGATCTCAACTCATTGCAGCCTCTACCTCCTGATCTCAAGCAATTCTCCCACCTCAGCCTTCCAAGTAGCTGGGAGTACACGTGCGCCACCACCCCTGGCTAATTTTTTGTATTTTTGGTAGAGATGGGGTTTTGCCATGTTGCCAGGGCTGGTCTTGTACTCCTGAGCTCAAACAGTTCACCTGCCTTGGCCTCCCAAGTGCTGGGATTACAGGTGTGAGCCACCATGCCCAGCCTTCTGGCTAATTTTACAATTTTTTTGTAGAGACAGGGTCTTGCTATGTTGCCTAGATTGGTTTTGAACTCCTGGGCACAAGTGATTCTCTTGCCTCAGTCTTCCAAGGTGCTGGGATTAGAGATGTGAGTCACTATACCTGGCCAGGGCTCACTTTTTAGGAAGGAGTTTACCTCTCCCCCACCAGCTGATATTTTTACCAAAAGTCATATGTTTTGGTTTCAAGTATGTTTATGGCAGTTATCCTGTTAGTGATGTGAACAGAAAAAATAAGAGTGCTGAGAGAAAGCTGTTCCTTCTACAAAAACTGAAGGATGCTGGCTTGCTTGCTGTCGCTACAGAACAAGTTACCAACCACAAATTTGGCAGCTTGTAACAACAAGCATTTACACTCTCACAGTTTCTGTGGGTCAGGAGTCTGGCCATAGCTTAGTTCTGTCCTCTACTTCAGGTTTCACAGACTGTAGTCAAGATGTTGGCTAGGGCACACTGTCACCTGGAGCTCAGGTCCTCGTTGGTAGAATTGGATCCATTGTGGTTGTGGGACTGAAACCCTGGGCCCTTGGAGGCTGCCCCTCCCTACAGGCAGTTCATTGGCTGCATGCTTCTTCAAATTGGAGACCACCTCTTCAGGACGGTGCAGGGGGATGGAAAAAGGAAGAGGCAAATGGAAATCAAAGAAAAGCATAGTGGTTATATCAGACCAAATAGATTTCAAGACCAAAACTATAAAAGGAGACCAAAAAAGTCATTATGTAATGATAAAGGGGCCAATTCAGCAAGAGGCTGTAACTATTATAAATATATGTGTATATGCACTCAACACTAGATCACCCAGATACATAAAACAAATATTACAGCTAAAGAGAGAGATAGGCCTTAATACATTAATAGACGGAGGCTTCAACACTCCACTTTCAGCATTGGACAGATCATCCAGACAAAATTAACAAAGAAACATCAAACTTAATCTGCACTGTAGACCAAATGGATTTAATAGATATTTCTAGAACGTTTCATCTGATGGCTGCAGAATGTACATTGTTCTCTTTAGCACATGGATCATCCTCAAGGTTAGACCATATGTTAGGCCACAAAATAAGTCATTAAAAATTCAAACCTTGATACTAAAAGCAGACAAAGACACATCAAAGAAAGAATACTACAGGCCAGTGTCTCTGATGAATATTGATGTAAATATCCTCAACAAAATACTAGCAAACCAAATTCAGCAATACATTAGAAAGATCATTTATCGTGACCAAGTGGGGTTTATCCCTGGGGTACAAGGATGGTTCAGCATATGCAAATTAATCGGTGTGATACATCGTGTCAACAGAAGGATAAAAACCATGTGATTATTTCAATTGATGCTGAAAAGGCATTTGATAAAATTCAGCATCCTTTCATGATAAAACCTCTTAAAACTGGTTATGGAAGAAACATATCTCAACATAATAAAAGCCATATATGACAGACGCACAGCTAGTATCATACTGAATGGTGAAAAACTGAAAGCCTTTCCTCTAAGATCTGGAACATGACAAGGATGCTCAGTGTGGCCACCGTTATTCAACATAGTACTGGAAGTTCTTGCTAGAGCAGTCAGACAAGAGAAAGAAATAAAAGGCCTTCACATTGGAAAGGAAGAAGTCAAATTATCCTTGTTTGCAGATGATATGATCTTATTATTTGGAAAAACCTAAAGACTCCAGAAGAAAATGATTAGATCTGATAAATTCAGTACAGTTGCAGTATACAAAATCAACATAAAAAATCAGTAGCATTTCTATGTGCCAACAGTAAACAATATGAAAAAGAAATTAGAAAAGTAATCCCATTTACGGTAGCCACACATGAAATTAAATGCCTAGGAAGTAACCAAAGAAGATCATTACAAAGATCTCTGTAATGAAAACTCTAAAACGCTGATGAAAGACATTAAAGAGGACACAAAAAATGGAAAAATATTTCATCTTCATGGATTGGAAGAACCAATATTGTTAAAATGTCCATACTACCCAAAGCAATCTACCAATTCAGTGCAATCCCTAGTGAAATACCAATGACATTCTTCACAGAAACAGAAAAAAAAAAATCCTAAAATTCATGTTGAACCACAAAAGACCCATAATAGCCGAAGCTCTCATAATTAAAAAGAAACAAACTGGAGGAATCAGATTACCTTAATTCAAATTATACTACAGAGCTATAGTAACCAAAACAGCATAGTACTAGCATAAAAACAAACACGTAGACCAACGGAACAGAATAGAGAATCCAGAAACAAATCCGCACACCTACGGTGAACTCATTTTTAACAAAGGTACCAAGAACATACACTGGGGAAAAGACAGACTCTTCAATAAATGGTGCTGGGAAAACTTGATATTCATATGCAGAAGAATGAAGGTAGATTCCTGTCTTTTGCCATATATAAGTTAAAAAAATTATGTTAAGTATCTTCTCTGATCACAATGGACTATAACTAAAAATCAATAGCAAGGAATTTTGGAAACTCCACCAACACATGGGAATTAAACAATATGCTCCTGAATGACCAACAGGTCAGTGAAGAAATTAAGAATGAAATTAAACAATTTCTTGAAACAAATGGCAATGGCAATACAGCATACGAAACCTGTAGGATATAGTGAAAGCAGTACTAAGAGGAAAATGAAAAAAGTAGAAAAACTTCAAATAAATAACCTAATGATACATCTTAAAGAACTAGAAAAGAAGGAGCTAACCAAACCCATAATTAGAAGGACAGAAATAATAAAGATCAGAGCAGAAATAAAATGGAGTTGAAATGAAGAAAATAATACAAAAGATCAGTGAAATGAAAAGTTGGTTTTTCTAAAAGATAAATGAAATTGACAAGCCTTCAGGCAGGCTAAGAGAAAAAGAAGACCCAAATAAATCAGAGGTGAAAAAGTAGGTATTACAACTGATATTGCAGAAATTCAAAGGGTCATTAGAGGCTGTGAACAGCTATATGTCAATAACTTGGAAAACCTGGAAGAAATGCATAAGTTTGCAGGCTGGGCGCGGTGGCTCATGCCTGTAATCACAGCACTTTGGGAGGCTGCGGCGGGTGGATCACTTGAGGTCAGGAGTTCGAGACCAGTCTGGCCAACATGGTGAAACTCCATCTCTACTAAAAATACAAAAATTAACCAGGCATGGTGTTGCATGCCTGTAATTCCAGCCACTTGGAAGGCTGAGGCACGAGAATCACTTGAGCCTGAGAGATGGAGTTTGCAGTGAGCTGAGATCATGTTACTGCACTCCAGCCTGGGTGACAGAGTGAGACTGTGTCTAAAAAAAAAAAAAAAGAAAAAAAGAAATGGATAATTTCACAGGCACATCCAGCCTTCCAAGTTTGAACCATGAAGAAATCCAGAACCTGAACGTAACAGTAACAGGTAGTGAGATTGAAACTGTAATAATAAAGTCTTCCAGCAAAGAAAAGCCCGGGACCCAATAACTTCACTGCTGAATTTTACCAAACATTGAAAGAAGAACTATTACCAATCCTAGTGAAACTATTCTGAAAAATAGAGGAGGAGGGAATACTTCCAAACGTATTCTAAAAGGCCAGTATTACCCTGATATCAAAACCAGACAAAAACATAATCAAAAAAAAGAAAACAGGCCAGTATCCCAGATGAACATTGATGCAGAAATACCCAAGAAAATACCTGCAAACCGAATTCAACAACACATTAAAAGATCATTCATCATGACCAAAGTGGGGTTTATCCCAGGGATGCCAGGATGTTTCACCATATCCAAATCAATCAGTTTGATACATCATATCAGTAGAATGAAGGATAAAAAACCATATGATCATTTAAATTCATGCTGAAAAGGCATTTGATAAAATTCAACATCCTTTCATGATAAAAACTCGAAAAAAACTGGTTATAGAAGGAACACACCTCAACGCAATAAAAGTCATATACAACTGACGCACAGCTAGTATCATACTGAAAGGTGAAAAACTGAAAGCCTTTCCTCTAAGATCCATAACAAGACAAGGATGCCCACTGTCACCACTATTATTCAGTATAATACTGGAAGCCCTTGCTAGAGGAGTCAGATAAGAGACAGAAAGGCCGGGTGCAGTGGCTCACACCTGTAATCCCAGCCCTTTGGGAGGCTGAGGTGAGTGAATCACTTGAGGTCAGGAGTTTGAGACCAGACTGGCCAACATGGTGATATGCTATCTCTACTAAAAATATAAAAATTAGCTAGGCGTGGTGGCGGGTGTCTGTTGTCCCAGCTACTTGGGAGGCTGAGGCAGGGAAATCACTTGAACCCCGGAGGTGGAGATTGCAGTGAGCTGAGATTGTGCCGCTATATTCCAGACTGGGCTACAGAGCAAGACTCCATCTCAGAAAAAAAAAAAAAAAAAAAAAAGAAGAAATAAAGGGCATCCAAATTGGAAATGAACAAGCCAAGTTATTCTTGTTTGCAGATGATTGTTATAATTGGAAAAACCTAAAAACTCCACTAAAAAATGATTAGAACTGATAAATTCAGTAAAATTGCAGGATACTAAATTAACATACTAAAATCAGTAGCATTTCTCTCTCTCTCTTTTTTTTTTTTTTTGAGATGGAGTCTCACTCTGTGGCCCAGGCTGGAAAGCAATGGCGCAGTCTCGGCTCACTGCAACCTCTGCCTCTTGGGTTCAAGCGATCCTCCTGCCTTAGCCGCCTGAGTAGCTGGGATTACAGGCGCCTGCCATCAGGCCTGGCTAATTTTTGTATTTTTAGTAGAGACGGTTTCACCACATTGGCCAGGCTGCTCTTGAACTCCTGACCTCAGGTGATCTGCCTGCCTCGGCCTCCCAAAGTGCTGGGATTACAGGTATGAGCCACTCTGCCTGGCCAAATCAGTAGCATTTCTATATGTCGACAGTGAACAATATGAAAAATAAATCAAGAAAAATCATTCCATTTATAATAGGTACAAATAAAGGAAAATACGTAGGAATAATCCTAACCCAAGAAGTGAAAAGATCTCTACCACGAAAACTGTAAAACATTGATGCAGAAAATTGAAGGAGACACACAAAAAAGGAAAAGATACTCCGTGTTCATGGATTGGAAGAATCAATATTGTTAAAATGTCTGTACTACCCAAAGCAATCTACACGTTCAATGTAATCCCTTTCAAAATACCAATGACATTCTTCACAGAAATAGAAAAAAAAATCCTGAAATTTACATGGAATCACAAAAGAGACAGAATAGCCAAAGCCATCCTGAGCAAAAAACAAAACTGGAGAAATTGCATTACCTGACTTAAAGTTATACTACAATCACTTCCTAGTCTTTTTTGGCTTAGATCAAGTGCAAAGTTTGCTAGAAAGGTATACCAAAACAGCATGGTACTGGTATAAAAACAGACACGTAGACCAATGGAACAGAATAGAGAACCCAGAGACAGATCCATACATCTACAGTGAACTCACCTTTGACAGAGGTGCCCGGAGGATATATGAGGGAAAGGATAGCCTCATTGATAAAGGGTGCTGGGAAAATGGGACACCCATATGCAGAAAAATGAAACTGGACCGCTATCTCTCACCATATACAGAAATCACATCAAAATGGAGTAAAGACTTAAACCTAAGACTTCAGACTATGAAAGTGCTAAAAGAAAACATTGGGGAGGCTCTCCAGGACATTGCACTGGGTAATGATTTCTTGAGCAATACTTCGTAAACACAGGCAACCAGAGCTAAAATGGACAAGTGGGATCACATCGAGTTAAAAAGCTGCACAGCAAAGGAAACAATCAACAAAATGAAGAGACAACCCACAGAATGGGAGAAAATGTTTGCAAACTATCCATCTGACAAGGGATTAATAACCAGAATATATAATTAGCTCAAGCAAGTCTGTAGGAAAAAAATCTAATAATCCAATGAAAATGGGCAAAATATTTGAACAGACATTTCTCAAAAGAAGATATACAAATGACAAACAGGCAATATGAACAGGTGCTGAACATGGTTGATCGTTAGAGAAATGCAAATCAAAACTACAACGAGATATTGTCTCTCCCTAATTAAAATGACTTATATCCAAAAGACAAGAACAAATGCTGGCAAGAATATAGAGAAAAGGGAACCCTTGTGCACAGTTGGTGGGAATGTAAATTAGCACAGCCATTATGGAGATTAGCTTGGAGGTTCCTCAAAAAACTAAAAATAGGACTATCATATGATTCAGCAATCCCACTGCTGGTAGGTATATACCCAGAGGAAAGAATATCAGTATGTTGAAGAAATATGTACACTCTCATGTTTACTGCAGCGCTATTCTCAATAGCCAACATTTGGAAGCAACCTAAGTGTTCCCAGCAGATGAATGGATGAAGAAAATGTGGCATATATACTCAATGGAGTACTATTTAGCCATAAAAAAGAATGGGATACTGTCGTTTGCAACAACATGGATAGAACTGGAGGTCATTATGCTAAGTCAGGAACAGAATGTCATGAGCCAGACCCAGAAAAACAAACTTTGCATGTTCTCACTTATTTGTAGGAGCTAAGCAAATGAAAGTAATTGAACTCATGGAGATAGAGTAGAATGATGGTTATCAGAGACTGGGAAGGATAAAGTGGGGGTGAAGTGCAGATGGTTAATGGGTATAAAAATGGAGTTAGATAGGGCTGGGCACAGTGGTTTACACCTGTGATCCCAGCTCTTTGGGAGGCCGAGGCAGGTGGATCATGAGGTCAGGAGACCCAGACCATCCTGGCCAACATGGTGAACCCCATCTCTACCAAAAATACAAAAATTAGCTGGGTGTGGTGGTGTGAGCCTGTAGTCCCAGCTACTCGGGAGGCTGAGGCAGGAGAATCCCTTGAACCCGGAAGGCAAAGGTTGCAGTGAGCCAAGATCGTGCCACTGCACTCCAGCCTAGTGCCAGAACGAGATCCGTCTCAAAAAAAAAAAAAAAAGAGTTAGATAGAATATATAAAATCTAGTACTTGACAGCATTACACGGTGACTACAGTCAATTTATTGTCCATTTAAAAATAACAGTATAATTGGATTATTTGTAATGCAACGGATAAATGCTTTAGGTATTGAGTACTCCATTTACGGTGATGTGATTATTACGCATAGTATGCCTGTGTGAAAATAGCTCATGTAACCCATTTGTATATATACATACAACTAGTGTGTATCCATAGAAGTTAAAAAAAAAAAAAAAGATGGGCAAACATCTGTGCCTCTTTTGATTAAAAATGGCTTTTTTTTTTTTTTGCCAGACAAGGGAGCTTCTGTCACATACGCAGTTTTCAGAATGGATGCCTTCCCCCAGTGTCTGAAATGCTCCCTTTTCCTGTTGTGGGAAGCCTTTTCTGACTCACAGATGTTAGCAAGCAAAGGCGTTTTTGATTTTGATGCTCACAGATATTATAATTATTATAAATTTAGCCAGGAGTCCCTATCAGTCTTTGAGCAGCTGCTTTTTTTTTTTTTTTTTGAGATAAAGTCTTGCTCTGTCACCCAGGCTGGAGTGTAGTGGCATAGACTCGGCTCACTGCAACCTCCACCTCCTGGGTTCAGGCTCTTCTCCTGCCTCAGCCTCCTGAGTAGCTGGGATTATGGGCACCTGCCACCATGCCCAACTACTTTTTGTATTTTTAGAAGAGGCAGGGTTTCACCATGTTGGCTAGGTTGGTCTCGAACTCCTGACCTCAAGTGATCTGCCCACCTCAGCCTCCCAAAGTGCTAGGATTATAGGCATGAGCAACCGCACCTGGACATTAACAGCTTTTTCTTTGAGGAAACAAGATATTCCAGGCTCATCTTTGTCTGCCCTAGCCCTTGAATCTATTTATTTTCCCAAGAGCCCTAGCATCTTTTATTGGGAAATGGTTCTGAGAAACCAAAATCTGGGTGCGTGCTGTCCGATTGCCTTTGATTCTAGTCCTTTCAAAAACAGAGTAAGCAAATATATTCAAAAATAAAGTTCATAGCTTTCCAATTTAACTTGTTTTTCAAAATTTCTATGATTTTTTTCCTCTTTTCCACTGGAAACCTTAATTTTTTTTTTTTGAGATGGAGTCTCACTCTGTTTACCCAGGCTGGAGTGCAGTGACATAATCTCGGCTCACTGAAACCTCTGCCTCCTGGGTTCATGCTAGTCTTCTGCTTCCGCCTCCTGAGTGACTGGGATTACAGGCACGCACCAGCACACCTGGCTAATTTTTTATACTTTTAGTAGAGATGGGGTTTCACCGTGTTGGCCTGGCTGGTCATGAACTCCTGACCTCAAGTAATTTACCTGCCTTGGCCTCCCAAATGCTGGGATTACGGGTGTGAGCCACCATGTCCAGCCTAAAGTCTTAATTTCTAATAACATTTAATACTTTATCATAAACATGTTTTGTTGTATTTACATTGCTTTATTGTGCAACATGAAGTAGTTCTAAAATTGTGACAATATTATCAATACCAATAAATAAAAGATTTTATTTTTCATTATAGTATATTCTATTAATGATATATAGTTCAAAAGTCCCTTGACCTACTTTTCTTTGTATATGCATGGGTTAATTTGCTTGTTGCCAGTTGTAGGTTTTGCTTTTTTATGATTTAATTTTAATTTTTGAGGATGAAAGTCATGTATGTTTCGGAAGTAAAGACTTATAAAGTATACTCACAATGTTGTTGCTTTTTCTGGTCCTGCTGCCTTTGTCCATGTCCCCTCCCCATTTCCCCAAAGGTAGTCATTGGTACTTGCTTTTGGTTTATCTTTTCAGAGCACATGCACCTGTGTGTGTTTGTGTGTCTGTCTTTTTTTTCTTTTTTCTTTTTTTTTTTTGAGACCGAGTCTCGCTCTTGTCACTCAGGCTGAGTGCAGTGGCGCGATCTCAGCTCACTGCAACCTATGCCTCCTGGGTTCAAGCGATTCTCTTGCCTCAACTTCCTGAGTAGCTGGGATTACAGGCACCCGCCACCACGCCTAGCTAATTTTTTTATATTTTTAGTTGGGACGGGGTTTCACCATGTTGGCCAGGCTGGTCTCAAATTCCTGATCCCAGGTGATGTGCCCTGTTCAGCCTCCCAAAGTGCTGGGACTACAAGCATAAGCCACCTCGCCCGACCATGTGTCTTTTTTCTTGTATGTTACATAAGAGGTAGCATAGTATTTACACTATTATGCACCTTTTCATTTATATTTCTTGAATGACTTCCATGAAATGTAAAATGATTAAGTCACTAATTCAGTAAATCATTGATTTTATTACCGAATGATTGAATACATAAGGGGGATTGAGATTTTTTTTCCATATCATTCTTTAAAAATTGCAATGTGAGTGTGAGCACTCTGTAAGCTTATCTCGTTTATCATTTCCAGCTTGTATTCTCAAGAAATGGGCTGTGTGGTCTGTGGAATGAAATGGTTAAAGATGGAGAAATTGTATACACTGGAACCGAATCAACCCAGAATGGAGAGCTCCCTCCTAGAAAAGGTAAGGGACTTTAACTAGTGTTTTTTATTTTGTAAAGACCGTTATAAAATGCATTTTATAGAAATTTTGTAATGTGCTATAGGAGCAAGAGCTTTGAGCTTAACTCTTTGAAGTTTTGCTTTTTACTTTGGAGATTGTTGTCTAAAATGGTAGTTAATACAAGCTGCCTGGATTTTATTGTTTTATGTGATTTGAAGGCATTTTTATTGCAAAACCATCTTGCTGCATTTGTGGTGTTCTTTGGGAGTGTATTAAACACTTTTTGGAAGCCTTTGGCCTGCAAGGAAATGCCATTGAACGATGTTATTTAGCATTGTAATTTTGAATGCTCAATAATACTATCATTAGGTTGTTCATAACAGTGGCTGTGTTTCAGAGTCCCCATTGAGGTTTAAAAGAAATGGGTGCTTGTATACACCCTAAACTTGTTGAATCTGAAAAGATCCTTGGTTGAGAACCATTGTTGAAGTTTGTTGGTCCCCCTACTTGAGAGTCATCAATGTGGATAAAGCTACCAGTTTAGAAAGTATTTATTCTAAGTTGAAATAGCTCAGTTGGGAGAGCGTTAGACTGAAGAAAGTATTTCTTCTTCTTTTTTTTTTTTTTTTTGAGATGGAGTCTTGCTCTGTCACCCAGGCTGGAGTGCAGTGGCACGATTTCGGCTCACTTCAAGTTCCGCCTCCCAGGTTCACGCCATTCTCCTGCCTCAGCCTCCTGAGTAGCTGGAACTACAGGCGCCCGCCACCACGCCCGGCTAATTTTTTGTGTATTTTAGTAGAGATGGGGTTTCACTGTATTAGCCAGGATGGTCTCGATCTCCTGACCTCGTGATCCACCCGCCTCAGCCTCCCAAAGTGCTGGGATTACAGGCATGATCCACCGCACCCAGCAAGTATTTCTTCTTCTTTTGTGGAATGAATTGGAATGGTGTCCACTTGAAAATACATGGGGACCAGGTGCGGTGGATCATGCCTGTAATTCTAGCACTTTGGGAAGGCTGAGGTGGGCAGATCATTTGAGGTTGGGAGTTTGAGACAAGCCTGGCCAACATGGTGAAACCCCATCTCTACTACAAAATACAAAAATTAGCCAGGCATAGTGGTGGGCGCCTGTAATCCCAGCTACTTGGGAGGGCAAGGCAGGAGAATTGCTTGAAGCCAGGAGGTGGAGGTTGCAGTGAGCAGAGATTGTGCTACTGCACTCCAGGCTGGGCGACAGAGTGACACTCCATCTCAAAAAAACAAAAACAAAAAACACAAAACAAACCATGGGAAAAAGTATTAGTCTCCCTTTTCAGTTTCAGTGTCAAGCAGAGTTACCCGTGTTTTTTTTTAATTTATTTTTTATATTTGTTTGAAAACATTCATACACACACACACAATAACTGACGTGTACAGTGAGTGGCTGCAGACCCACCTCCATGTTCTGCCACTGTATTTGGCTCCACATCCTGCTGTCTGTCCATCTACTGTTTGTCTCACCTAGCTCCTTAGACACTCATGTATGTAATTGATTCTAGTTCAACTTTGTTTTTGACTTTCAGGTAAAATTTATATATAATGAAACGCATCTATTTTGAGTTTACCATTTCACAAGTTTTGACAAATGTAACCTGTGTAACCCACATCTTTATCATGACTCTTGCTCAGAAAGTTCTCTGGTGTCCTGCCCCTTCTTCCCAGAGGCAATAGCTGGCCTGATGTTTCTCCAGCACTGACAAATTGTGCCTGTTCTAGAACTCCATAAATGGAATCATGTAGTCAGGTTCTTCTGTGTCTGGCTTCTTTCACTCTGCGTAGTGCTTTTGATTTTCATCTTTTTTTTTTTAAACAACATATTGGGTTTATATTTAATATAGCACTTCTCATCAGGAGGTGTTACTCAGTTAATATAAAGTTTTTTTTTTAACATTAAATCTCTTTTCTATGTCAATGTCTGTAGTGTTTTTTTTTCCCTTTAACATTAAGTCTTTTCTCCATTTCAGTGTTAGATACACTGAATACATTTTTCTAAATGATTTTTTTTCTTCCCAGAGATAAATGTTTCCCTTTTTGGCTGACTATTGGATATCTAAATACAGTATTAACTTGGGAGATGACAAAAGTCTAATAAAATACAGAGAACAGACTCAGTGATTTAGGAGGCGGTGATTACAACTGAACAGTGGTGATTTCCTAGGATTCTGGGCAAAATCCATTTATGTACCAATTTGTTCCCATTTCATGGAAACAACTCAGAAAGTAAAACTCTCCTACTTACTAATTCTTGGAAACTTTCAGACACCAAAGCTTACATTTAGTTTCAGTAGCACAAAGGTTTTCGGAGTGAGGTTTCATTCATTAGGCCCTTCAAAGTCACATCTGTTCAGTTTTTTCTTTTGTGCGTATACCCGCAAGCAAGTACAAATGCCTGTAATACTGAGAACCACACCTTTTAACGAGAGAGCAGTTGCATCACTGGCTTCCACTGCCTTGATAACAAGCAGCACCAAAAGCAGTGACATGAGGACTAAGGACAGTTGTGTTGAAACTGAGGTCATGATGTTGGGATCTTGAGGGCTGAATGTTCCAAATAAATGGTATATATATAGAGAATTCTCTCTGACTTGAAATTTTCCCTTTCTGGACCTGTGGATGCTGAGGCTAAGAGTGTCCATATGACAGTGTCTTCCAAGACAGGAATCAGCAACCTTTTTTTTTTTTTATTGTATCAGTAATTCATTCTGTATATTTTTAAAAGTTTTAACCTCTTCTTCCTAGCCCTCCAGTATTTGTTTATAAATTAAAACATTTCCCAAAGTGTTTTCTGTGAAACAATAGTTCTAAAAGGTGCTCTAAGAAAAAAAGCTAAGTACATGGCAAAATCCAAAGTATATGTTTTATTCATTATATTTGATGAATTTTTTTGTTTTTTCCTCTTCAGAGGGAGTCTTGCTCTGTCGCTCAGGCTGGAGTGCAGTGGCATGATTTTGGCTCACTGCAACCACTGCCTCCTGGGTTCAAGCAGTTCTCTGCCTCAGCCTCCTGAGTAGCTAGGATTATAGGCACCCTCCACCATGCCCAGCTAATTGTTGTATTTTTAATAAAGACAGAGTTTCACCATCTTGGTCAGGCTGGTCTTGAACTCCTGACCTCATGATCTGCCCACCTTGGCCTCCCAAAGCGCTGGGATTACAGGCATGAGCCACCATGGATGGCTCACATTTCATGAATTTTTTTGTCCTTTGTTCTTTTAAAAATCATGGTTAGAAAGCAGAGCATAATTGTTCTTTATGTAGATCCCAACTGGTTCGGGGTGTTAGGGAGATGTTTTGACATTCAATAAATGTTTTTGTTTTCCATTATTAAGACTATGAATATTTTATCTTATTTTCTGAGACAGGGTCTCAGAATTTGTCAAATGTGTAAAATTTATAGCCAGATGTAGGGTAGGGGTGGCCTACTTTCTCTAAAGGGCCAGATAGTAAATATTTTAAGGCCTCAATGGACCCTATGGTCTCTGTCATAGCCATGGGACCTTGCAGCTGTAGTGCCAAAGTAGCCACAGACAATACTGCGTCAGCGGGCAGGGGACGTTCATTCTGTAAAGTTTATTTATGGACACAAAAGATGAAGTCCTCAGAATGTTTGCAAGTCACAAAACACTGTTTTCCTTTTGATTGTTTTTCAATTATTAAAAAATATAAAATACGGTGGCCGGGCATGGTGGCTCACACCTGTAATCCCAGCACTTTTAGAGGCCGAGGCAGGTGGATCACCTGAGGTCAGGAGTTCGAGACCAGCCTGGCCAACATGGTGAAACCCCATCTCTACTAAAAACAAAAAATTAGCCGGGCATGGTGATGCATGCCTGTAATCGCAGCTCCTCGGAGGCTGAGGCACGAGAATCACTTGAACCTGGGAGAATCGCTTGAACCTGGGAGGCAGAGGTTGTGGTGAGCCAAGACTCTGTCTCAAAACAACAACAAAAGTAAAATACTTTCTCTGCTTTCAGACCATACACAAAGAGGCTGTGGGCTGGGTTTGGCCAGTGGGCTGTGGTTAGTGACCACACACACACACATAGGGCAGAGTGTGGCATTTAGAGCCAGCACCTGTGTTCTCACCTGAGCTGTGTTCCTGGCTGGGTTCTACTCTGTATTCTGTGACATGAGGTGTCTACCTTGGTAAACTGGACGCTGTTTTAGCTTGCATTCCCACTGGCAATCTGTCACGTTTCTGTTGCTCTGTGTCTTTGTTAGCACTTGATGTTATCAGTGTTTTTCAATTGAGCCATTCTAACAAGTCTAGTGGGATCTCATTGCGGTTTTAATTGCACTTCCGTAATGGCTAAGGATGCTGAATATCATGTTCTTTTTTGCCACTCTTGTATCCTCTGTGAAGTTCCTGTTCAGATCTTTTGCACAGAAAAAGCTGTATCATGGAACCAGTAAAATAACCAAGGAGAGGTTGATTAAAGTTCTGTTTATAACCCTAGAAGATTCCTGCCCTAGGGATATGGGATGGCTGAACATAGGACACCGACATTGCACAGATGAAATAGCGGTTTATTAGTCACACATGCTCACAGCCCTGTGGGTGGGGGACACCGCATGCCACATGGGGGCTGCACTTGGGAACAGAGTGAACCACCAGGGGCTGTGGGAGACATATTTTGTAGTAACAGGAGGGTGAGGTGACCTTGCTTCCCATGGGAAGATGTGATTGGCTTGTTTGAATATCTCTGGGCCAGCAGGGATGAGCAGGCTGGGGTCGGGTCTCCATGATAAGGAGGTTGTTTGGCTTTGGGATCTTGTACCTGAGAGCAGAGCTCCAGGGAGACCTTGTGGTTAGGCTATTGAGGCCTTCTTGATTTTACCGATCTCAAGGCAGCACATAATATTTGGTCTTAATTTCAGGCCACAGAAGACATTCTTCTATATCTACTTTCTGTGGCACTTTTCAAAAGGTTTTGTCCTTAGTGTTTAGCAGCTGATCATGATGTGCCTCGTCATGGCTTCCTTTAGGATATCTTGTGTGGGCTTTGCACAGATTCTTCAATCTGCCTAGGTTTATGTCATTTGCCGAACCTAGGAAGTTTTCAGCCATTAGTTCTTTGGATATTTTTTTCAGCATTCACCTTTTCTCTGCTGTTATTAACGTGTGGGGTCTGTGCTAATTCTAGGTAGTTAGTTTCAAAATTGAATTGCACTGTGGGACACACAGCTGGGTGTCGCAGAGAACTGGAGAATTGCTTGGTGCAAAATTCCATACATTTGGTGTCAGAAATGTTGTAAACAGAGGAACTGTTTCCTTAGAGATTTTTAGATACTCATTATTTGTAATCTGGATGGGATATCATGTTTTTCACTGACTGAGATACATTTTTCTAATTATGTTGTTTAGATGTTTAGTCACAGCCTTCTGTGATGGAAGGTGTTTAGACTTCAAGGTTCAGGTTATTTCTCTCTTCTCTTCGCTTACTATGTAAGGAGTTTTATGACAGTTGTTTTTGACTGAAACTTTACATTCAGTGGCCTAAAGTCATTTTTCTCAGCTTTTCCTTTTTGTCCCAGTGCTCTTGAATTATGCTATCAGTGACAGTGCCCCTGCATAGCAGTGCTTCCCGGTTGGCAGTGGAGTAGGGCCTTGTAAAGAGTTAAAAGATTTTTGAATTGTACTCCTTTTCTACACCCTCCATTTTCCCATGGGTACGCAAGCACTGGGACTCACTGGATAAAAGCAATTGGTGTGAAATTGAAGTAGGTAAATATCAAAAACTAAGTTTCTCAGTTGTGAAATCTACTAGGAAGTTAATGAAATATCATTTTGGAAGACACACTTTAAATAATTTGATATATTGGTTTCTTTTTTTTTTTTTTTCCAGATGGAGTCTTGCTCTGTTTCCCAGGCTGGAGTGCAGTGGTGCCATCTCAGCTCACTGCAAGCTCTGCCTCCCAGGTTCACGCCATGGTCCTGCCTCAGCCTCCCGTGTAGCTGGAACTATAGGCGTCCACCATCATACCTGGCCATTTTTTTGTACTTTTAGTAGAGACAGGGTTTCATCGTGTTAACCAACATGGTCTCCATCTTCTGACCTCGTGATCCACCCACCTCGGCCTCTTAGAGTGCTGGGATCACAGGCGTAAGCCACCACTCCTGGCCGATATATTGGTTTGTTTATGAAAATTATGCTGGATCTGTTACAGGTATGATTGATGTATTTTATTTTTAAGTTGTCAAACATTCAGTTAATGATGTGTGTTGTAACTTTTCGGGGAGGGACATTTGCAGAGACTAATGGTATGGCATTCTGAAAAGCGATTACAGATTAAAAAAATTTTAATTCTGCAGATGATAGTGTCGAATCAAGTGGAACAAAGAAAGAAGATCTGGATGACAAAGAGAAAAAAGATGAAACTCCTGCACCTGTATATAGGGCCAAGTCAATTCTGGAGAGCTGGGTATGGAGTAAGCAACCAGGTAATCTTTGATCAGAGATAGAAATTAGTATAGACATTTTGCCTCCAGATCCTCAGGTGGTTTTAGAAATTGGTTCTCTAATTCTGTAGGAGGAGGTTGATACTGGTATAGTCTTACGCATCATTGAAACTGGAAAAGATAGCTATTCTTCTGCTTATGTTTTGGATAATGAGATAAATTATTTCATGCTTCACACACTTGGAGTATGTCATCTACTGTAATATAGTATCTGAATGAACACTTTAAATAAAATACATTTCTGTAAGTTAATTGTATACTTTAAAAATCTCTGAAAAATTTGAGTAGCAAGTCTCAGAAACTTGATTCTAAATATTAAAAATATATCCTTCCTTGGGAGGGAGCGTGTAGTAAACATGTTAAGTGTGATTGTAAGCATACTGTCTTTCTGGAGGTCGCTTTGTTCCTGCATCCACTGCTTTCATTTCAGGGATGTTCATGGAACACCAGGCACGAAAGGGCCAGAAGCATCCCCCTGCAGGACCAGCACTTGGCCCTGGCCATCCTGCTGGAGCTGGCTGTGCAGAGAGGCACGTTGAGGTGAGGGCTGCCACAGACTGGAAATGCTTTGGGGAAGCACCTCTGTGTCCAAATACCTGTTGCGTTGTGTGCATTTCACTAAATCGTGTGTGACTGCAGCAGATGTGGTGCTCTGTAACCAGAGAACCATGTCCCAGAGCTCGCTCTCTCTTTACCTTTTCTTCTCTTCCTCTTTTATGCTCAGTTTTCTAGCCTGGGAACTGTTCTTTTTTTTTTCTTTCAGTTTTTCTCATTTAATTATTTTTATTCCATGAATTTAAGATCCTAGAAGTTCCATGTAAACGTGCTCTTTGAGCTTCTTAACTGGTCTTTCCTATCAGCAGAAGGCAATGTCTTATGCTAAAGTCTCGGTGTCAATTCAGTGATTTAATTACCACGGCTTTACTTTCATTTCCTTTAATATCCCAAGTATTGCTTCACTTCTATCTAGCTGTTTGCTTTTATTTTTGATCAACCATGAAGAAAAGAAGTTAATCTGTTTTTACAAGGAATAAATATGTTTTCTCCTTTAGCCAAATGTTGTCTGCCATCCTGTTGTTGCTTCAGCTGTGGGACAGCGGGGCACAGGAGACTGACAATGAGCGTTCTGCCCAGGGCACCAGTGCCCCACTTTTGCCCTTGCTGCAAAGGTTCCAGAGCATCATTTGCAGGAAGGATATGCCTCACTCCAACGGCGACATGTACGTGAGTGTCATGATGGAACTTTGTGTGTAGGTGGCACTTGAGTCTACTTATTTTTCACGCAAGACCAGCGTGTGTGTCCGCGGCAGTGTTTTTCTCTGGCATGTGTGTGTTTGGTGGTAACAGCAGCGAGTCAGATTAGACAGGTATAGGAGGTCACTTGTTTGTGGAGAAGACTCGGATCAGTGAGCACCGACTTCCTTGTCAGCACAGAACCAAGCTTGAAACACGCACTTTTAAATCAATACCAGAAAAGAATGACGAAAAGAGCGGCCTGCTTTGTTGGTCCTTCCTATGTACTGGGCTCTGTGAAGGGCATATCACTTGAGCTGTCACTCTGTTTAGTACCAGCTCCCCCCTTAACAGGTGTGGATGCCGAGCTGGGGGAGGAGCAGGCGTGTGGGGCCCTGGGCCTAAACCTCCAGGACTGCTGGTCTTTACAGGTCAAGTACAAGTTGGATTTTGCATCTTTTTGGGAAAGTCTTAGGCATTTCAATATCATGCTTTGGTTTAATTTTTCTATTATTTGGCAGTCTTTAAGCTAATGATAATAGGACTCTTCTGCCTTTAGAAGAATTAGAACTATGATTTAATTTGCAAATGAAAGTCGGCGTTCTCCAGAGTGGGCAATGTTTAGATTAAAATAAAGGTTTTGGTTTTAGATTTCAAGGCCAGCTTGATATGCTGTGCTGGGTTCCCACAGAGGTGCTTCTGCCTTTCTCCAGGGCTCCTAGGCCTGTAGGGTGGTTTGCTCATGTTAGTAATCTGTGTGGATTCAACTTACCTGTGGTATCATAAATGTATACACGCACAGTCAATGTTGTGTACATGTATACCGCAAATTTAGACATTTACACAGTTTATGTGCTGCACAAATACATAGCTGTATAGTATAACTGTATCATCAGCATTGTCATTTGATGGGTCAAATGAGTCAATACCAACATATAAAGAGTGGGTAAAGGCTAACTGTGTTACTTTAATTTTTCCCACCATTTCTGAATGTTTGTTTACTTTTCCTTTCTAGCTTTTGTCTGGCCCTCTGAGCCCCAGTGAGAGTTTCCTGAGGTACCTCACCCTTCCACAAGACAACGAGCTTGCCATTGATCTGCAACAAATGGCGGTTTTTGTCACGGCCCTTTTAGACCGTCTGGCTACACCCTGTAGATGCCTTTGCCGTATAGCTCTCCAACATCTCATAAGGTGTGTGTGCAAGAACCCTGTTCTCCATGTGTTTTGTAGCTAGTACCACTTGTAGGTTCTCATCCTGGGCCTGTGTGGAGACTTGCTTTTTCTGATATTGGTAGGGGGAGCTGGCCTGTGGTTTTTAAACATGTTTGCAGTTGAAGGTGTTATCCGTGTTGAGAGTGAATGATGAGCAAGCTGAGGCACACAGGCCTGGGGACCCAACCTGGGGGCCCAGGTTCCAGGTTCAGGTGGCACAGTCCCAAAGAGCTCCCCTTTATCCACAGTCCCAGGCCCTCCCACCTTCTGCAGGGGGTTCCACAGCCTTCTTTATACTCTGAACGTGGGCTGTGTTAGTATGTAATGCTGGTTATAGCAGTGACAGTATAATTATATATTATATCTGTTATGTAATAGTAATGGTAATAGTAGTGATTTGCATGTGTGGAGCACCTGTAGGGTGCAGGCCTGCTGAGGACCTCATGCACGCTGTTGTATCTCATTATGTCAATGAGAAAACTGCTTTTGCTAATGGTAGTGAACTTTGTCAGTGTAGAACAGTAATCCTAGTTTTGAATGCAGATTTTGCTAACATTTTATTTCTAGTATGAAGAGCATTTATTTTGTTTTACAGTCATTAAAAAAAAAAGGAATACAGTCACATGGTTTAAAAATCAAACCTAGGCAGAGACACACTGTCGCTTCCCCGCCCACGCCTTCCACCCATTTCCCACCTGCTGCCTCTGACTTTTCAGTCTCCTCTGTAACCTCCTTGATCTCTGGAATGAGTACGCTAGTGGTAGCATGTTGCATTACTTCTGTTGCTTGTTTTTTTTTTACTAACCATATATACTGGAGTATTTTATCAGAGTGTCGCTCTTTGTGTTTATAAAGCAGCTTAGTCTTCAGTGTGTGGATGTGTCTTTTATGTATCTTTCTTTAGTGAGTCTCTTATTGGTGGACACTTGGGCTTATTGCCACAGTGTTGCTATACAAATAGTGCTGAGGGTCGGGTGTGGTGGCTCATGCCTGTAATCCCAGCACTTTGGGAGGCCAAGGTGGGTGGATCACCTGAGGTTGGGAGTTTGAGATCAGCCGGGCCAACTTGGAGAAACCCCGTCTCTACTAAAAAATACAAAAGTTAGCGGGTCATGGTGGCACATGCCTGTAATCCCAGCTACTCAGGAGGGTGAGGCAGGAGAATCGCTTGAACCTGGGAGGCAGAGGTTGCAGTGAGCCGAGATCGTGCCACTGCACTCCAGGCTGGGCAACAAGAGTGAAACTCAAACAACAACAACAACAACAATAACAAAAAACACAAATAGTTCTGCAAGGCCTGACCTGGAACATGTGTCCTCCATGTGTGCACGCATGTGTGCCTGTGCACATGCACAGGTGGGGATGCATCTAGTGTGGGCTGGTTGTCACCAGATTGCTCCTGTACGTCTTGATTTCTCTCACCACCAATAGGGCTGCTGGCCTCCCAGCCTTGTGTGTGGGCTTTTGGGATTTTGCCTGCTAAGGCAGAAAGTGGTGACTTCGATATAGTTTGAGCGTTTTAAAATATATTAGTATTTAAGGGCCATTTATACTACTTTTTAGTGGGCTCTGTTGAAATGCAATGGAAATGGAAAAATAGCCTGTTCAGTTGCTTCATCATATCTGTTAAATGAGGTAATACGGCGTGGTACGAGATGGGGTTTCACTGTGTTAGCCAGGATGGTCTCGATCTCCTGACTTCGTGATCTGCCCGCCTCGGCCTCCCAAAGTGCTGGGATTACAGGTGTGAGCCACCGCACCTGCCTGACTGGATTATTTTAAAGCATAACTCTGTCTTTAAAATATTTTAAGGCATTTTACCTCTTAATGATAAGGATTTAAAAAAAAAAACCCTACAATATCATTATCCTGTTTTATAAGATTAACAGTGATTCCTTAATCTAACATGCAGTCCATGTTACATTTTCCTGGACTATCTCAAAAATGCCTTTTTTAGGTGGTAATTTTGAATTACGACCTGAGCACGTTCTCTGTGTTGGCATTGCTTGACATATGCTTCTAGTCTCTTTCTCCAAACAGCATGGCTCCAGGCCCTCCTCTCCCTGTCTCTGATCATACCGTTTTCTTTTTCAAAGAAGCAGGTTGGTTATTTTGGAGAACTTCACATTTTCTGAATTTGGTTGATTGCTTTCTCTTATTCTAGACCAACATGTTCTTCTGTTAGTTCCATTAATCTGCTGGTTAGATCTAGAGGTTTGGTTGGATTTGAATTCAGGCTCATTAGGGTGGTGTTATGTCTGGAGTCATGCTGCGTGCTTTCTGTTGGCTCAGGAGGCCTGTAGTGCTTGGTGGCTCCCGCTTTAGTTCTGTGAAGCTAGACCAGGGAATTCATGTGTTGCGTGTCCCCTATAAAATCCCCACCAACCTTGCCCTCTGCTGTCTGGTTAGCAGGAGGTACAATCTGTACAGGAAGGACATAGTCTAAGCTTGACTTCTTGAACTGCCACCTCCCTTTAACTATTTTTCGTAATATTGAGTTGGTATCCTAGCACTTGCATAGGTGACCACCACTCAGGTTTTCTTTTTTTGAGTATTTTTATGAACTAATAGACTTTTATTGATTTGGTGTTTCTTTTCTTTTTTAGCTTTTTCCCTCTAATATACACATTTAAAGGCATAAATGCCTTCAAGCATGCATTTAGTTGTATGTCACCAATTTTGATCTGCAGTATTTTGATTATTAATTGAACACATTTTCTAATTTTCATAGTCATTTTTTCTTAGAATTTTGGGTTACTTATGAGTGTATTTTATAATTTTCAAATATGTGGATGAATATTTTTATTTTCTGTATATACAGTCATTTTTATTTTATTTTGAATGAATTTTTGAAAACCTATTTCTAATTTAACTGCATTGTAGTCAGCACACATGCTCTGTAACTTTATTTCTTTGAAATCTGTTGAGATTTGCTCTGTGGCCTGGCATGGCCCGATTTGATACTCATGCTGCCTAGATTTTTTTTTAAAGCATTCTATATTTAATAGAATTTGTATGTGTGGTATTAGTTTCAGAGCTAGATATGTATTTCTCCCATTGTGATTGTGGATTTTTTTATTTCTGCTGTAGTTCTTTCACACAGTTCTTTTCATTTTACCTATTGATTGATCGATGGACTGATTCTGGTTTCTGTATATACAGAGTCATTTTTTACAGGTCAGAACTGTAGAAATAATGAGGGAGTGACACTTATACGCAAAGCTGATTTGGAGAACCATAATAAAGATGGAGGCTTCTGGACTGTGATTGACGGGAAAGTGTATGATATAAAGGACTTCCAGACACAGTCGTTAACAGGAAATAGTATTCTTGGTAAGATTACACTTCTTATTTCCTGGTTAAAAGTTACAGCCTGTATCATTCTAAGCAGAGTATTTGGCTTATAAATGATTTCTTTAGTTTTGTGCCAGCCCCTGCATACTTTAATGTATCGGTGGCTTTGGTGTCTGTCTTATCAACAAATTGAGCACATTTGAAGAATTTCCTTTCATTATGCATTTTTGTTTTAATACTTGGAACTCATTTCAAGTTCTGAGTCGGCCCAGGCAACCCTGGGAGACAGTGGGAGGTCATTATACTCTGGTAACCCTCACTTTTGAGTTAAGCACCTAACTTATTTCCTACTCACTATTTCTCCTATAGCTCTCCAGGCAAGCTGAATTGAACTCATGTTGCTTTTTCCCTTTTTGTTTCAGCTCAGTTTGCAGGGGAAGACCCAGTGGTAGCTTTGGAAGCTGCTTTGCAGTTTGAAGACACCCGGGAATCCATGCACGTGTTTTGTGTTGGCCAATATTTGGAGGTGAGGCTGTATGCCTTGAGTGATGCAGAGGATAGCAGGGGATACCCTCTGTGTGTTTGTGATAGGAATATTTGGATCTAGAAGTACTGATATCTGAGTCTTTTGGGGGGCATTAGAGATAAATATAAAGATCCTTTAGAAGTTTTGTCATAAATGAATTTACATTTATTCTTGTTGAGATCTGTGATGTACTGGTCTTGAAAGATTGTTTTTTAAATGATCAATTGTGAGAAATATAGACAGTGTTCCACAAGAAAAGAGGTTAAACTTTGGTCTTATGTAGAAATTTGGAATGGCTTATTATCTTGAGGTACGTATTTTTTGGGAAGAACTATGTACAAGTGTAATTCTTTACAATAGAAATTTGTCCTTACTATGTATTCACGAACACATAGAATTTATATATTGGGATTAGCTTTCTAGGTATCCACAAGTAATAAAATGTATTAAATGCCATTAGGGCAGGGCTTAAAGCATTTTATGAAGGGGAGAATTAACTTTGCTGTAAATATCTTCTGTGACTGGAAAAGTTGAACTCTTGCTTTTTTCAGATTTTTGTTAGAATAAATTTCATTTCCTCTACATGTGTGGTCACAGTCCGCTAATACTTGTCATAGAATACTTGTCATAGTTTTGTTGCCCAGTGTGTTCTTTGTGCATGTAACAATTCATTATACTTTCTGAAGCGTGGTGTACAGTCACTTTGGAAACTGATTCCTAAGGAATATTGTAGCCAAATCACGTATCTGTGCTTTAGTTTTTCTGCAGTAGGGCTGTGCGGTTGCTGCCTGCTTTATTGGGCATGTGGGTTTATGTGGTATCTGCTGTTACTTGGGCACAGCAGCATCAACTCATTACACTATGGAGAGGCAGAATGCCCAGAGCACCCCTGGGCTCACATGGAGGTACAGCTGCAGGACAGAGCTGTCCTTTTGGTTTTATGTTTTTAATTAATTCTGTTTCCTCAGATTGATGATGGAATTTATTTTTCCAGCCTCACCAAGAAGTTGTCACCATACCAGATCTGGGGAGTCTCTCTTCACCTCTGATACACACAGAGAGGAATGTGGGCCTGCTTCTCGGATTACATGCTTCCTGTTTAGCAATGAGCACACTGCTGTCTCCTGTCAAGATTGAATGTGCCAGTAAGAAAATCTTTGCTTTTTGCTGATCAGCAGATTATTTTTTTTGAACTGTAAGTGCCATTAAGAATGGGAGAGGGCTAGGCACAGTGGTTCATGCCTGTAATCCCAGCACTTTGGGAGGCTGAGGCATGTGGATTGCTTGAGGTCAAGAGTTTGCGACCAGCCTGGCCAATGTGGTGAAACCCCATGTCTACTAAAAATGCAAAAATTAGCTGGGCGTGGTGACAGGTGCCTGTAATCCCAGTTACTCGGGAGGCTGAGGTAGGAGAATTGCTTGAACCCAGGAGACGGAGGTTGCAGTGAGCCGAGATCGCGCCATTGCACTCCAGCCTGGGTGACAAGAGCGAGACTCCATCTCAATAAAAAAAAAAGAGAGGAGGATTCAACACGGTTGATGATGATAAAAATAATAATAATAAGGATAGTGAGACTGAATCAGGTAGAAACAGCTGTGAGTGGCTGTCATTTGCCCTCATGGTCTGTTGCTGCAGAGGAAGCTAAAAAGTGTGCAGGAATGTCTACCCGTCTACCCTGTGGTGTTCTCACGTATTGCAGCCTCTGCCTGATGGGCTCAGCATGGCTTTTTTCTGCCTGCATGCCCAGAAATTGCACAGAATGTGGATCAGCTGTCCTCTCAGGGAACAGCATTCTACTTGAGGACTGCGTTTTTACCAGACCAGGCTCAAGTCAGTTATAGTTCAGGATGGCAGCCTTTGTAACCACCTAAAATAATAAGCTTCTTCCTGTCTCCTAAGATGGGTTTACATTTTCCTTCATGTAGTTGTGCATTTCCCGTCTGTCTGTCTGTCCGTCCGTGTGAGCAGCTTCTGTTGAGCAGTTGCCTGGTGCCGTTGCCATGCGAAGTGTACAGGATGCAGTGATGGATAGGACATGCCTCTGCTTTCTGGTACCGTTACCATGTGAGGTGTTCAGGATGCAGTGATGGATAGGACACGCCTCTGCTTTCTGGTGCCGTTACCATGCGAGGTGTTCAGGATGCAATGATGGATAGGACACGCCTCTGCTTTCTGGTGCCGTTACCATGCGAGGTGTTCAGGATGCAGTGATGGATAGGACATGCCTCTGCCTTCAGCTGCTGCTTGTTGATGAGCCAGCATTCTAAGCAGGTCACGTTACAAGGTGGTGAATGGTGAAATGGAGACGTTCATACATGATTCTGGGAGAAGAAAGGCTTCGCATTGGCAGCAGTCCTGAAATTGTGTGAGGGAGCATTCTGGGCAGAAAACACAGGAGTGTCAAGGGCACTGCTGAGAGGAGCAGGGCTTTCCTGCTGCTTGCGAGAGTGGGTGTGGCAGAGGCTTGCGGGGAAGGAGGATCTTGGTGTCCACACAGCCCCCCTGTTGGGTGGACCTTTGTGCAGTGCTGGGTGCTGGGCTGCCTGTGGTGTCCTGTGAGGTGTCTGCTTCCCTCCGTCCTCCTCAAGGCTCATTGCTTGCGAGAAGATGGGCTTTGTTTAAATTGGCAAGGAGGGCAGGGCTGGCGAGCTCCAGGGCAGAGGGTGCCATGGGCCCTGGCAGGTGGGTCCGATCCACGGGAGGCTCAGAGTCTTATCTTGCAACAGTAAGGAGGGGCTGTCCTGTGCTTAAAGAGAGAGGGCCAGAGAGAGTCGGCATTGGATTAGTGTTTCAGAAGAACGAATGTGGTGGGTTGGGGAATGCTCCTGAGTGCTCTAAAATCTAAATGTCCAGTAAAAGAACACTAAGTGCATGACCGCTTTGATTGCTTGGATTTGGAGCAGTATTTGATAACACAGATCGTTAATAGAGATCTGTAGTGGTGCACTCCCTCAAGTTGCCATAAGCAGTTGTAATTAACATTCTCACTGGCCGATCCCGTGCCTTGCACCACGCACAGGTCTCCTTTCCAGTTCATCGGCCCTCCCATCTCCAAGGATCTATCCTTCATTAAAGATTGTGTGTTTGTTAAATATTTTCTCCTTTTTGTTCCTTTATAAGGGCTCTAGGAATACGTAGCTTACCCTGAGGATGTAATTCTTTGTAGAGACCCTTCAGAGGTGCTGTTCCCTGCCTGGATACTCAGCGTCTAGGTCTTATTCCTCATCTTAGCTCAGTTGTTGCTTCCACAAGTCCCTTACTGACCCTCAGAATAGCGGTGGTCTGTCTTCCAGTCTCCCTGGTACCCCCATAGTCATCCGTTGCACATAGTTTCAGACTCGAAATCCTGTGATTAATTGTGTCAGCAGTGCCCTTTGCTGCCCTCCCTGTTAGAATGTGCAACTCAGTCTTCACGCGGTATATGTGGAACCAGGCAGTTGCAGGCAGAGCACAGGTATCCAGAGAATGTTGGACTGGAACTATGATCCTGAGTTCTGATGCCATGCCTGAGGTGTGTGGAATCACCAGAAAGTGTGTTCACGTAGATAGAGGAATTATAAGTCAAGCTGTGTAAACATGTTAGGTGGAGCTCTTTCATATGAATGATGCTGAATTTCACCTTCTAAATTGAGTGTTTAGTTGAGCATCTTTTTTTTTTTTTTTTTAGCATTTATTTTGAGTTGCGCACTTGAGTTTCTGTTTCATGTTTGCATGTGCATTTTCTAGAATGGCTTCAGTCATCCATCTTCTCTGGAGGCCTGCAGACCAGCCAGATCCACTACAGCTACAACGAGGAGAAAGATGAGGACCACTGCAGCTCCCAGTGGGCACACCTGCCAGCAAATCTCGACCCTGCTCCCACAGACGGGCCCTGGGGGACCATTCGCAGGCATTTCTGCCAGCCATTGCAGACAATAACATTCAGGATCACAACGTGAAGGTGAGCTAGGCCTGCCCCCACTGCCACCTCAGTGCTTTTGTTTATCTGGGGACTTTGACATGGGAATACTTATGTGCTCTTTGGTTAACATAGCACAGACTTTGTTTCATGTATTATTTGGAGGGTTTTGAGGTGAGAACCTGATTGTGTTAACATGCTAGCGAGGCTTCAGAAGCATTACTGATTGCAAGTGCACCAGAAGCTTTGGCATGTTTAAAATTTGTGAAGACTCACTGGGTGGCCCTGAAGTTACCTCCAGCTGTTTCTGTTGCAGGACTTTTTGTGTCAAATAGAAAGGTACTGTAGGCAGTGCCATTTGACCACACTGATCATGTTTCCCCCCGAGCATCCCGTGGAAGAGGTCGGTCGCTTGCTGTTATGTTGCCTCTCGAAACATGAAGATTTAGGTAAGGAGCTCAATATCTGTGTACTTTAGCTACACTGCAGATCCCTCGACTAACCTGCAGTACATATTCATTCCTTCCCTGCCCTTCTTTTAAATGTCTTTTTGCAGGTCATGTGGCATTATCTTTAGTTCATGCAGGTGCACTTGGTATTGAGCAAGTAAAGCACAGAACGTTGCCTAAGTCAGTGGTGGATGTTTGTAGAGTTGTCTGCCAAGCAAAATGTTCGCTCATTAAGGTGATAGATTTTAATTCTTTTTATTCTGTGCTTTGCAGACAGTTACTGAAATATTTGTTGTTAAAGTTGTCTTTTCCTGCTTAACTTTGCAGACTCATCAAGAACAGGGCCGTTCTTACAAGGAGGTCTGTGCTCCTGTCATGGAACGTTTGAGATTCCCCTTTAATGAACTGAGACCTGGTGTTTGTAATGACCTCTCTATAATGTCTAAGTTTAAATCGTTAAGTTCTTTGCCCCGTTGGAGGAGGATAGCTCAGAAGATAATTCGAGAATGAAGGAAAAAGAGAGGTAAGAATGTAAAAGGACAGAAGATACTATTAAAGCATGTGCTTCACCCTGCTGCGCTGGACCTGTGATTTCAGAGTGAAGTTTCTCTACTGTTAATTCCATGTGACATTTCTACCTGCTGCCATCATTTTTATGTATAGTTATGATTAAATACAGAAATCTCGCTTATTTTTCCAAGAGGCAGTTTAGGAATTGAGTGTGGTATGATTTGATTACTAGTAAATTGATGTTGAAAATGTAAATAATCTTTACTAAATTGATGGGAACAAGGAAGTGTTTTTATTTTATTAGTTATCCTGGTAATGAGATATAATGGGAACATTTAAACTTATTGCCATTCTTCTAAAGAAATGTTTTTTGTTTGGAAATATTGAGTATTCTGATACATGGAGAATTATAAAGGGAAGCTAAAAGAGTTACTGACATTTTCCTGGAAGTAGCTGTGTAAGGGTACAGAAAAATCTTTTTGCATTAAATCCAAATTTGAATAAAAATGCTTAGAATTTAGTCACTTGTGATTATAAATAAACTACAGAAATTTCTGATTATATCCTTTTTTTTTTTCTTTGAGACGGAGTCTTGCTCTATCGCCAGGCTGAAGTGCAGTGGAGCGATCTCAGCTCACTGCAACCTCTGCCTCACGGGTTCAAACGATTCCCCTGCCTCAGCCTTCCAAGTAGCTGGGATTACAGGCACGTGCCACCATGCCTGGCTAATTTTTGTATTTTAGTAGAGATGGGGTTTCACCATGTTGGCCAAGATGGTCTTGATCTCCTGACCTCGTGATCTGCCTGCCTTGGCCTCCCAAAGTGCTGGGATTACAGGCGTGAGCCACCGCGCCTGGCCTCTGATCATATTCTTAAGACTTATACTGATTTACTCACAAACCTGCTTATTGAACAGTATTAATTACTGAGTTTCTGATGGGTGTTTTGAACAATAAGCTTATGAAAGACTAAAGTGTGATAGAAGCCATCCTAATTTGATTGTTCCTGAACAAACCCTACACCATAACAGCCTGTCTGGATCCGAGGGGTGCTCTGGATCAGGAAGTAACAGCAGTCACACTTCTGTGATTCCTTTAACCCAGGCACGCAGGAACTCAGCCCGGGCCCAGGAGACAGGCTGCCTCGGCATGAGGGTGGGAGACTCCACCATTTGCCATCTCATATCCGTGGGTGCTGAGCCCACACTGTCACTCTTAGAGTTTCTTGTGGGTTTATAGATTTATTGTGTGCTGTTTCAAGCTGGTTTTCTTTTTTTTGGAAATTAAGTAACTTGAAAAGATTAAGTGATTAATATTCCTGTTGCTGTGTCAGGGATCCCTGAGCCTTCTCTCAGGCTTGATGATTCACTAAAAGGACCCAGAAGAGCTGTTAAACTCACAGCTGTGTTTTGTTTTTTTTTTTACCGCAAGAATGGTACAGATTAAAATTAGCAAAGGGAAGGGTGAATGGAGGGAAGTCCAGAGGAAACTAGGCCCAAGCTTTGGTGTCTCTCCCCAGTGGCGTCACGTGGATGTGCTTAGCTCTCCCAGCAAGTGTGTCACTTCATGTGTGAAGAAATGTTAACCGGGCCAGCGCACCTGAGCCTCGAGTCTAGAGTTTTTGTTGGGGGCCAGTCACATATGCAGGCAGTGCCCATGTGACTGACCTCAATTACTCAGACTCCAGTGCCCCAGTGCAAAAACAAGTGGTCCCTCGCAAGTCACATCATTAGCATAAACTACCTGGCCAGACCACTGCCACAAGGTCCTGGGTGTCAGGTATACCAAAAAACTTATCAGGCAGGGTGTTCCAAGGGCTCAGAGCTCAGCTCCTAGAAGAAGGACCAATCCTGAAGGGACAGACCTTCCTTGGGAATTTGCAGGGTCTGAGCAACCCCGGCCTGCTATGTTAGCTCTTTACTGCCCAGGTGTATTATCATGTTGCTTATTTTTTATATTATATGCTGAGGAGATTTAGACCAAAAATTTTAAAAGATAAAATATAGGGAGGAAATTCCACATATCACAGTGAATTCAATTGATTCAGTTACACACTAACAGAACCACTGAACTGGACCAGGGTGGACAAGCCAGGAACTGTGGGCCAAATTCCACCTCTTGCTTGCTTTGTGTTGCCCATGGACTAAGACTTTTTTTTTTTTTTCCAGTTTGAAATTGTTTTTTAACAATTAAAAGAAGTATATTATTTTTGACACATGAAAACTACATGAAGCTAAAATTGTAGCACCATAAATAGAGTTTTACAGGAGCACAGCCACACCTATTGCTTTATCTGTGGTTACTTTTTGTGCTGCAGCAGCAGAGTTGAGTATTTGCAACAGACTGCATGGCCTGAAAGACTCAAATGTTCACTCTCTGGCACTTGAGGAAGAGCTTGCTGGCTGCCAGGCTTCCCCTGCTTCGGGGCTTCTCCCCTCGTCGCACTCTCACTTTGTCTTTTTGTTCTGCCAGGGTGATCATTTCACTCTTGTTGTTGAGCATTGCAATTTATAATGTTGTTCAGATGTTTATTTGAATGAAATATTTGTCCTTCATGTAAATCTAAGTATTTCTTAATTTAAAATTAATATTTAAGTATATGATTTTTATAGTGAATGATGTTTTAAAACACAGTTCCTAAGAAGCCAGAATCTATAGATGATGAAGAAAAAATTGGAAATGGAGTGATTTAGAAGAAGCTTGCATTTTGCCTCACAGTCCAATAAATGTGGACAAGAGACCCATTGCAATTAAATCACCCAAGGTGCAGTATTTTCTGTGATTCTGAGGTTGGCTGAATAGAATCATAGCACATAGCAAAGGAATCCACAGTCTCGTACCTCTGTACCTGAGCATCCAGAGGGAGGGATGGGCGATTGTTAGAAATATGGCCCCAGTGATGCTTCATGAACTTGACTTATGATGTCTTGGTCAGAGCTGTAGCTGGAGAAGGGTTTCCTTTTATTTTTGGTACTAGATTGTATCATTAATTATTCACCATTCGTTCCTTAAATATATTCTTTGTTCCAGAAACAGTGCTGGGCCCTGTGGCCATTAAAATGAACCATAACTTAACTTTGTATGCCAAGCTAGCCTGTTCCAACATATATTAGTATAGAGATTATAAATTCACTTATATTTATAGCATAGTTTTAAAACCATGTATTAATGACTAAATTTAACATTTTAACCAATTTAAACCTATGAGCATTATTTATATTTTACTTGAATAACTTTTAGAGCACAGTTTAATATTAAATAGGGTAGACAAATGATGAAAATGGTTTTCCTTTGTTAGGACAAATGGCAGCTGCTGTTGAGTACTGTTACAGGTGTTCACAAATACAAGTGGTTGAAGCAGAATGTGCAGGGTCTTTATCCGCAGTCTCCACTCCTCAGTACAATTGCTGAATTTGCCCTTAAGGCGGAACCGGTGGATGTGGAAAAAATGAGAAAGTGTCTACTAAAACAGGTAACATTTGATGAGAAACGCATGTCTGCATTGGGTAATATACATAACACTTAACTGTATGCATTGATATTTTGCAGTTGGAGAGAGCAGAGATTCGCCTGGAAGGGATAGATACAATTTTAAAACTGGTGAGCAAGAATTTCTTACTTCCATCTGTGCAGTATGCGATGTTTTGTGGATGGCAAAGACTTATTCCTGAGGGGATCGATATAGGGTAAAACGTTAGCATATTTTTCTTAATTAAGGAAGCTGCGGCAACAAAATGTTGTTCTGTAACAGTTAGAAGTCTGGCAGTGTCCCGAGTCAAATTCTTTATCTTTATTTGAAAGGGAACCTCTTACTGATTGTTTAAAGGATGTTGATTTGATCCCACCTTTTAATCGGATGCTGCTGGAAGTCACCTTTGGCAAGCTGTATGCTTGGGCTGTTCAGAACATTCGAAATGTTTTGATGGATGCCAGTGCCAAATTTAAAGAGTTTGGTGAGTCAACAGTTGCATCAATGTTATTTTATAGTTTGCCTTTAATTATATGTTGTGGAAACTTGCAAATGCCAATTTTTGCTTTTGAGAAGACTGTGTTTGTACTTTGTACTTGTATAATCTATGCTGCTGTCAGCTTTCTCAGATTTTAAACAAAACTTTAAAATTTAGCAGGAGACACAATGTTGAAGTACTCTAGTATAACATTTTTACATTTTTACATTTTTATGTGTATCACCACGTATCCTAAAGTGTCTGTGTCCTATATTAATATTTATTTCCTGTATAGTTTGAGCATCTACAGAGAGTTGATTGGATTGGTTTTGTGGAGGAAAAGTGAGGCATAACTTTTATATTTGAAATGGAAGGAATGGAATAGGGCACCAGGGTATTCAGAGAGCACCATGCTAAGTCCTATAGACAGATGGAACGACCTGTGCATAGAATACAGGGGGTAGACCCATCGTGCAGCATGACAGAGCTGCCCACTCTGTGGAACCACTGAAAAATAGTCAGAAGTTTAGAGTAATCACCCGTGCTTTCTGCATTATGTTTATTCTTGTATCCACGCACAAGAAATGTCAGTGGGTGTCAATGCTTATTAGTCAGATGTTTAAAGTAATAGCCCGTGCTTTCTGCGTTATGTTTATTCTTGTATCCATCACAAGAAATGTCAGTGGGTGTCAATGCTTATTAGGTATCCAGCCGGTTCCCCTGCAAACCATCACCAATGAGAACGTGTCAGGACCGAGCCTGGGGACCATCCCGCAAGCCCGCTTCCTCCTGGTGATGCTCAGCATGCTCACCCTGCAGCACGGCACAAACAATGTCGACCTCCTGCTCAATTCCAGCACGCTGGCCCTCGCTCAGACGGCACTGCGCCTGATTGGTAGGTCTGCACCGGCTTGAGAGCCTTTGGGAAAACGTCAAGATTTTGCTTTGATTTCTTTTTTTTTTTTTTTTAAGCTTTTTGTAAATTATGGTAAGACACAAATAGCAGAAAGTGTAGCATTTTAACATCGCAATTCAGCGGTATTAAATATATTCACAATTTTCTAGAGTCATCACCACTGTCTAGTTGTAGAACTTTTTCATCACTATAAATGCACCCCATTTAGCCATCAGTCCTGACTCACCCTGCTCTCCAGCCCCTGATAGTCACAAATCTGCTTTCTCTGTCTATGGATTTGCATATCCTGGATATTTCATATAAATGGAATCATACAGTTTGTGGCCTTTGTGTCTGGGTTATTTCATTTGGTATATATCAGTACTTTATTTTTATGGCTGAAAAAGATTTCATTGTATGAATATGTAATAACATTTTGTTTATTCATTTATCTGTTGATGGACATTTGGGTTGGTTTTGCCTTTTGACTTTTGTGAATAGTGCTGCTAGGAACATTTATATACAAATACTTGTTTGAACACTTGTTTCTAGTTCTTTTGATTATACACCTAGGACTGGAATTACAGGGTCATATGGTACAACTGTGTGTAACTTACTAAGAAACTACCAAACTTTTCCACAGTGCCGTATCATTTTTACATTCCCACCACCAGTGGGCAGGATTGCAGGATTCCAGTTTCTCTACTTCACTGCCAACACTATTTTTTGTGGTTTTCTTTTTTTTTTTTTTTTTTTTTTTTTTGGATTAAGGCCATCCTAGTGGGTGTGAAGTGGTATCTCATTGTGATTTTGATTTGCATTTCACTAATGACGAATGACATTGAGCTTCTTTACATGTTTGTGCTTGTTGGCCATTTGTATATCTTCTTTGGAGAAATGTCTATTCAAGTCCCTTTCTCTATTTTTTATTTTATTTTTTTGAGACGGAGTCTCACTCTGTCGCCCAGGCTGAAGGGCAGTGGCACGATCTCGGCTCACTGCAACCTCTGCCTCCTGGGTTCAAGCGCTTCTCGTGCCTCAGCCTCCCAAGTAGCTGGGATTACAGTCACACACCGCCACACCGGGCTAATTTTCGTATTTTTGGTAGAGATGGGGTTTCGGCTCACTGCAACCTCTGCCTCCTGGGTTCAAGCGCTTCTCCTGCCTCAGCCTCCCAAGTAGCTGGGATTACAGTCACACACCACCACACCGGGCTAATTTTTGTATTTTTGGTAGAGATGGGGTTTCGCCATGTTGGCCGGGCTGGTCTGGAACTCCTGACCTCAGGTGATCTGCCTGCCTTGGCCTCCCAAAGTGCTGGGATAACAGGTGTGAGCCACTGCACCCAGCCCCTTTCTCCTTTTTAAATAGGGTTATTTGTCGTCGTCATCTTGTTGTACCAATAAATGCACTATATAAGTGTGCCAAATATTTAAAGAAGAATTAACACCAGTCCTCAGACTCTTTAAAAATTTCATGTATACTAGACCTTCACAGATCTGTAGACCTTTATCAGATATATAATTTGAGGGTATTTTCTCCTGTTCTCTGGATTGTATTTCCTTTGATAGAGAAGTTTTTTATTTTGATGAAGTTCAATTTATCTGTTTCTCTTTTGTCGTCTATGCTTTTGATAGATGGAAAAAGCCATTTCCAAATACAAGGTTGATGAAGATTATCCTCATCTCATGTTTTTTTCTGTAAGTTTTATAGTTTTAGCTCTTATATTTAGATCTTTGGTCCATTTTTAGGTAATTTCTTTTACACAGTGTAAGATAAGAGTCCAGCCTTTTTCTTTGGATGATCTGATTGTTTCAATACCACTTGTTGAGGACTGTTCTTTCCCTGAAGTTCTCGGTACCCTTGGCAAAAATCAGTTGGCTGTAGATATTTAGGTTTATTTCTGGACTCTCAATTACATTATCATATTCTATATGTTGATAATTATGCAGGTACCAGACTGTTTTAAACATTGTAGTTTTGTACTGTTTTAAAATTGAGAAGTGTGTTTTCTTTCTCAAGATTATTTTGGCTACTTTGGGTCCCTTGCATTTTCATATGGACTTCAAGGCTGGCTTTTCCATATCTGCAAAAAAGACCATTGGGATTTTTGCTAGGGATTGAATCTGTAGATTGTTTTGGAGAATAGTGCCATCTTAACAATGTTAACATCCATTCTCTGAATGTGGAATGTCTTTCCATTTATTTCTGTCCTCTTTAATTTCTTTCAGCAATATTTTATTGTTTTACAGTTAGGGTAATAATGGCCTCATGGAATGAACTAGGTAGTGTTCCCATATATTCTATTTTTAGAAGAGTTTGAGGATTGGTGTCAATTCTGCTTTAAATGTTTGGTAGAGTTGACCAGCTAAGCTTTTCTTTGTTGAAAGGTTTGTTGTTTTTTTTTTTTTTTTTTTTGAGACAGAGTCTCACACTGTTGCTCAGGCTGGACTGCAGTGGTGCGATCTCAGCTCACTGCAAGCTCCGCCTCCCAGGTTCACGCCATTCTCCTGCCTCAGCCTCCCGAGTAGCTGGGACTACAGGCGCCCGCCACAACGCCCAGCTAATTTTTTGTATTTTTAGTAGAGACGGGGTTTCACCGTGTTAGCCAGGATGGTCTTGATCTCCTGACCTCGTGATCCACCTGCCTCGGCCTCCCAAAGTGCTGGGATTACAGGCTTGAGCCACCGTGCCTGGCCTGAAAGATTTTTAATTACCGATTGAGTCTCTTTACTTGTTACAGGTCTATTCAGATTTTCTATTTCTTCTTGAGTCAGTTTGGGTAATGTATGTTTCTAGGAATGTGACCATTTTATCTAGGCTATTTTATTTGTTGGCATACAGTTGTTCACAGTGTTCTTTTATACTCTTTTTTATTTTTATGTTGGTAGTAGTGTCTCCACTTACATTTCTGATGTTATTTGCATCTTTTCTCTTTTTTTCTTTTTTTTTTTTGAGACGGAGTCTCACTCTGTTGCCAGGCTGGAGTGCAGTGGCACAGTCTCAGCTCACTGCAACCTCCGCCTCCCGGGTTCAAGTGATTCTCCTGCCTCAGCCTCCCAAGTAGCTGGGATTACAGGTGCCTGCCATCATGCCCGGCTAATTTTTTTGTATTTTTAGTGGAGACGGGGTTTCACCATGTTGACCAGGATGGTCTCGATCTCTTGACCTCGTTATCCGCCCACCTCAGCTTCCTAAAGTTCTGGGATTACAGGTGTGAGCCACCTTGCCTGGCCTCTTTTTTTCTTAATTTACCAAAAGTTTGTCAGATTTTTTGTTCTTGCCAGAAACCAAACTTTTGGTTTTGTAGATTATTTTTCTATTCTCTATTTAATTTTTGGCTGTTCTAATCTCTATCATTTCCTTCTTTCTGCTTTGTATTTTTTTGTTTTTGTTTTTGTCTTTGTTTTGAGACAGGGTCTTACTTTGTCCCTGAGGCTGAAGTACAGTGGCGCAGTCATGGCTCACTGCAGCCTCAACCTCCTGGGCTCAAGTTATCCACCTGCCTCAGCCTCCCAAAAATGCTGGGATTACAGGTGTGAGGCACCACACCTGGCCTAACTTTGGTTTTTATTGTGTTCTTATTGTTCTTCCAGATGTAGAATTATTGATTTGAGATCATCTTTTGTAAATTCAGACTTTTATAGTATAATTGCCCCTTTTAGCCCTGCTTTTGGCGCAGCACAGAAGTTTTGGTATGTTGTGTTTTCATTCATCTCATAGTATTTTCTAATTTCCCTTGTGATTTCTTCTTTGACCCACTGATTGTTTACCGTGTGTTGTTTAATTTTCATATACTTGTGAATTTTCCACTTTTCCTTTTGTTATTAATTTCTCATCATTTCCTTTTGGTTGGAGAGGTAATTTGTATGATTTTAGTCTGTTTAAATTTGAGACTTTGTGGCCTAACATATGGTCTGTTCAGTCTAAGAGAGTGTTCTGTGGTATATTTGAGAAGACTGTGTATTCTGCTCTTTTTGGTGAGATGTTCTGTATATGTCTGTTAGATCTGATTGGTTTATGGTGGTGTTCTTTGGCTAAAACTGAGATGCTGCAGGGCCAGTTGTCAAAGTCACAGTGAAAAAGCAAGGTTTTCCCAAGCTCTTTTAATCACATCAGTCTTAGAGTTCACATTAATCCATTCAAAAATATGTATCAGGCCAGGCTGTAATCCTAGCACTTTGGGAGGCTGAGGTGGGTGGATTGCTTGAGCTCAGGAGTTTGAGACCAACTTGGGCAACATAGCGAAACCCTGTCTCTACAAAAAATATGAAAATTAGCTGGGCATAGTGGTGTGTGCCTATGGTCCCAGCTACCTGGGAGGCTGAGGTGGGAGGATTGCTTGAGCCAGGGAGGCAGAGGTTGCAGTGAGCGGAGATCAAGCCACTGCACTCCAGCCTGGGCTCTAGCCTGGGCGACGGAGTGAAATCCTGTCTTGGGGGCAGGGGGAATCTTTCTATCTGTCTGTCTGTCAGTCTGTCTGTCTCTCTCTCTCTCTCTCTGTGTGTGTGTATATATATATATAATTATTTTTTAATTTATATATTTATATGTTGTGTTAAATATATATTTTAATATGTGTATTACAGCTGAAAAGAATCATCTAGTAAGAGTTACATCTCATTTCTTGAGGCCTCATTAACAACGAAAAGTTGCATTTAAAAATTACAAAAGCATATCTCCATCGAGAAATGGCCTTTTTATGTTGTCTTCTTTTTCCCCAGAGGTTCCAATAATGAAAATCACAGCACAAATCATTAAGTATGGGGACTTGTTCTGTTGATAGTATTCATGTGTTTAAATTTCATCTGGCCCACTAGCTGCAAAAAGCAAGGAGGTTGTGTCTCATGAATATCTGTCTATATTTGCAGCTTGCCCTGATCAGGGTATCCTTCTTATCATTTAAGAAATTATAAGCATATAATATTTTATACCAGCGTAATGTATACATCCACATGTAACAGCCACAAAACATAAAGCTATGTAAAATAAAAAATTCCCCCCAGTTTTGGCTGCAAATGTATTCAAGCCCTTAGCAATAAATTCAGTCTTTACAGAGTTAACAGTATAGCTGCCCAGGGGATACTGGGAGATCCACCTGGAATGCAACTCCTGTCCCTTCCTTGGGGCCCCTTCCTGGGGGCCCTAAAGTAGTGGCTAGGCTAAAGGAAAGGCTATTTCCTCCACTAGTTTATCTAAAGTTTTGCTCCAGCCCTGGGAACTGAATATCCTTTTTTGCTCTCTTGGAAGAGAGAGAAACAAACTTTTTACATTTTTTGGTCCACCCAAGCCCACCTTTGGGACTGTTTGGATCTTCTCCCCTCCCACCTGGAGGAGAAACTGAAATCAAGGGAGTTAGCAGAACCGCACTCCCACCCCCTCTCAGTTTAGCAAGTGGGAAAAGGGGGGTTAAAAATCTAGCCTACTCTCCTAGGGTTAGCCTCCTATTTTCAAATCCATTGGTAAGTTTTACTTCTCTCAGGTGACAGCAGCTCAGCTTCTGTTTCATGCTATGGATGACTCTGTAGCCACCCAGGGCACTAACTGTCAGGGGTCTCCAGGTTTGATGGTTGGCCAGGAGGACTCACAAGACTCAGCATGTAGTTGTACCCAGGGCTATAGTTTATTACAGTGAAGGGACACAGAGCAAAATCATGAAAAAGGACATGGGTAAAGTCCAGAGGAAAGCAGGTACAAGCTTCCACAGGATCCACACAGGACGAGCTTAACTGCCCTGGCACTGAGCCGTGTCAAGTGCTGTCTGCCGGGAAGCTGGGTAGAGACTCCAGGCCCAGGGTTTCCATCGGGGCTGATCACACAGGTACCCCCTGCCTGGCACGTACCAAGTTCCAGTACAAGGAAAACAGGTTTCAGCACAGAACACATTGTTTGTACAGACAGTTCAGGCACAGCAAACCACACCTCCCACCTAGGGAGTTGGGGAGTCCTCCTGAGATCCAGACTCCAGCCGAGGGCTAGCCTGCAGCAATCCTGTCTGAGGTTGTATCTCGGGCCAGCTGTTAGCTGTCTTCTGCACAGAACCATGATTAAAGTTTGTTAGTTTCCCACTGTTAGATATTTAGGTAGTTATCTTTGTTTTTCTATTAGTAAAAAATGTGATGAGTATCTTTCTAACTCAGTTATTTTGCTTTTTCAGGGGAGTAACTCCTAGAAGTAGAGAAAGTAGCTTTACTGAGCATTTTAATATCTTTTATATTTTCTTAGCCTATTTATGTATTTCGTTCTTCAGTTTGTCTTCTTTTTATCCTACATCAGTAAAATATTGATAGTATTATATTAATTGATAAAGCATATAGTATGGATTCTTCAAAATTATGATCTTCATTAGTACTTTTTAAATGTTTTGTGTGTATTCAGGGGACATTGCAGCTACTTGTTGGCTCAGCTATTGTTTTTGACGCTCTGTCAGGCCCCAGTTGTGACAATGTTGAGGAAGATATGAATGCTTCTGCTCAAGGTGCTTCTGCCACAGTTTTGGAAGAAACAAGGAAGGAAACGGCTCCTGTGCAGCTCCCTGTTTCAGGGCCAGAACTGGCTGCCATGATGAAGATTGGAACGAGGGTCATGAGAGATGTGGACTGGAAATGGGGTGATCAGGTACTCAGAGATTTGATGGGAACACATTAGCCACACATTAGTTATCTTCTGCACAGGTGTGTATGATATTGGTGGGTGGAAATTGGAATAATCCAGGATGTGTCGGTTGATCGATGACACAGGTGTTGGTTCCCAAGCAGCTGAAGGGAGTGAACACAAGTAGGGAATCATAAGTAGGGCATCTGAGCAGAATCAAGTCTGGAAAGAGAGGCAGCTCTTTTCAGGAAACTCACTGGCATGAGGCTCAGTTTGATGGGTCACTGGAACAAGAGTGAGAGTGAGCAAGAGAGTAAATCTCATCCTAAAAGTTGGTGTAGTGAAGGCTCTGCGGCAGGAAGCCCAGGTGCTGCCCCTGTGAGCTGATGGCCATGTGCTGCGAAGTGCCCTGAACCCAGTAGTTAGGGATATACTTCATGGGCCTGTGGCCTTGTCTCCATTTTCCCTCATCGCAGGCCTCTTCTAAATCTCTGCCAGGTGCCCCCAGGTGGAAGTCACTTACCACAGCCCTAGCTAAGTTAGGGCAGTGTTCACCTTCCCGTGGTCTGTCTAGCTTTTCTCAGCCATGCTGGTAAGCCCCGGCTTTGTCACAGTCATCTTAGAAATAGCAGTGTCTGGAGACAGCAGCATCCATTCTAGAAACAGCTTTCTCCTGCAGAAGTGAGAGGCAGAGCTTCCCCCTGGAGCCCGGGGGAAACTGAAGCAAAGAGAATGTGGAGGTGCTGGTGCTTGTTTCAGGTTTGTGCTCTTGCAAGGCCTGTGAGGGACTGAGGGGTCAGGACTTGCTGCAAAGCCCTGTCTCTGCATTGACTTAGAGGATCCTCATTGAGATGAGATTTCCCTGACTTCCTTGGTAAAGCAGCATGATCACGTTATTTTATGCCATTTAATTTAAAATGATGCAAGCACACATTTTGTAGGAGAGGTGAAATCTGTTTCTGGGGACAGCCCCTGACAGACAGGGTGGCATATGGCGAAATCTGTGTGGCAGGTCTGCTGGGAGCCATGGAAGGACCAGGGCGGGGCACGCACCCTCCTAACTGATCTCTCCTTTGGCTTTCTCAGGATGGGCCTCCTCCAGGCCTAGGCCGAGTGATTGGTGAGCTGGGAGAGGATGGGTGGATAAGAATCCAGTGGGACACGGACAGCACCAACTCCTACAGGATGGGGAAAGAAGGAAAATATGACCTCAAGGTGGCAGAGCTGCCAGTCGCTGCACAGCCCTCAGCAGAGGACTCGGACACAGAGGACGACTCTGGTGGGTGACTCAGGAAGGCATTTAGTCCAAGGCAGCCCACAAACTGTGCAGGTGCTGGCTGCCACCACTGCCATCTGGGCCTTAGAATGGGATGTCAGGACACACCTGCAGCTGGCGCTCTGTCCTCGGAGCCTGCAATTTAAGTAAGCTCCCAAGCACCTCCGATGCAGGTGTGTGGAGTGGCTGTGGGATCCAACAATCTGGCTAGAACTGACTTTCTGCATTTTCCTCTCATGTGTGCACCCACCCCTCTTTGAGAATGTGGTGGCCAGGTGGGGGCAGCTGCACCACCAGTGAGTCTCATGTGGTTGGTGCTGAGCCTGCATCTGAGCGAGTGAGCCGAGGCCTGGTGGAATTGCCCTGCAGTCTCGGTCCATCACCTCCTCCTCCAGTGAGAGCCCCCGCCGGAGCACACCCCACCTTCTGCCTGCCTTTACCTTTTCTCTGCGGTCCCTGACTCTGAACTCTTCATGTAATGTGGAGTTAGTCAGCACTTTATCACTTCTAGGGAAGCAGAGGTGAGAATTTAGGGGTGCACCAAGAAAGCTAGATCCTATCTGTGGAGATCCAGGTTGTGGGAGGAGGTTTCGTGACATTTCTTAGCTGTTCCTAAAAGACATGTGAAGCTTCACATGGCTGGGCTTGGTAAGACCATCCAAGAGGCTGGGGCTCCCAATATCATTTGTTATTTTGATTTTTTTTTTAGAAGCCGAACAAACTGAAAGGAACATTCACCCCACTGCAATGATGTTTACCAGCACTGTTAACTTACTGCAGTCTCTTTGTCTGTCTGCTGGAGTTCATGCTGAGATCATGCAGAGCGAAGCTGCCAAGACTTTATGTGGACTGCTGCAAATGTTAGTGGAAAGCGGAACGACAGACATGTATGGAATGAGAGATCGAGGGCCCAGGGAGTCTGCGCTAGGGACCGCAAGCTTGTCGTGTCTGGGTGTGCGTGTGGGTGGGTGGGTGTGGATGTGTGTGGATTCATTTCCTGTCACTGCTGTTATAAAGTACTACAAACTTGGGGGCTTACACAGTAGAAATTCTCATGGTTCTGGTGGCTGGAAGGCTGAGATCAAGGGTGGTTCCTTCTGGGGCTGTGAGGGAGAAGCTGCTTCAGGGCTCTGCCCCAGCTTCTGGTGTTTGCTGGTCTCTTTACTGTTCCTTGGCTTGTAGAGGTGACACCCCGATCTCTGCCGTCATCTTCACATGGCATTCTCCGTGTGTGTGAGTCGCCTCCAAATCTCCCCTTTTCATAAGGACGTCATTCAGCCTCATCAAACTGATTACATCTGCAGTGACCTTATTTCCAAACAAGGTCACCTGCCAAGGTATGGTAGGGGTTAAGGCTTCAACATACGAATTTTGCAATTCTGAATTCAACGCCTAACACTGGCTTCAAACAACAAATTTGTTCTCTCAGAGTTCTGGAGACCAGAAGTCCCAAATTCAGGTGCGGGCAGGGCCATGCTCCCTCCACAGGCTCTAGGGGAAGGTCCTTCTTTACTTCGTCCAGCTTCTGGGAGCTCCAGGCTTCCTCGGTGTGGGGACGCATTGTGCCAGTCTCTGCCTGCGTCTTCACATGGCCTCTGCCCCTGTGTTCTGCATGTCCTTTTCTGTCTCTGAAAGGACTCTTTCATTGAGTTTCTTTTGATGTCACCTAAATTCTTACCTTAATGACGTCTACAAAGACCTCATTAAATAAGATCATATTCTGAGGTTCCGAATGTATGTGAGGTCGGGGGACAGGCACAGTTTAATCCATAAAGTGTTTGTGTGTGTGGAGAGTAAGTATGAGAAATGTGAGCTGAGGGAGTGGGGTGAGTGTGCCTGTGACTGAGAGTGAGCACATGTGAGTGTGGGTGGGTATGTGGGCGTGCTCCAGTGTGTGTGAGAGCATGCGTGTATTAGTGGTGTGCTGGAGAGTCCGCACATATTGATGAGAGTGAGTGTGTTAGCAGTCGATGGGCAAGTGGCTGAGCGTTTGTGTTGCAAGTGTGACGGTGTGTTTGTAGCATGTGGTTGTGTGGGTGTGTGTATGCGTGCATTTATGTGAGTGGTGTGTATGTCCATGAGAGCGTGTGAGTGGGCAGGTGACTACATTCAGGTGAAGTGGGAGTGAAAGCGTCAGTGCATTGAGCCAGTGTGTGTGTGTGAGGGTGAGCACGAGGGGGGCATGAGTGTGAGGGAATTACTGGGTGTGCGAATGAGATGAAGTGTGAGTCAGGCTTGGTGAGTGTGAGGAAGTATGAGTGGGTGGCAGCACAAGTGTGTAAGTGTGCAATTGAGTGCAAGCATTTGTGTAAATGTGTATGAGTGCCTTGTGTCAGTGTGAGCACGAGTGACGTTATTGTGAATGCGTGTGAGTGAATGTGAGCATTTTGCTCATGTCAGTGAGTGGGAGGTTATAACAGTATAGGTGTGAGTGTAAAGTGAGAAAGTGTGTGGGTAAAGGTGTGAGTAGGTGAGTAATCAGTTGTGACTAGTGTTTAGGAGCGTGAGTACATATGTGAGTTTTTGTATGCATTGGGAGGGGTAAGTGTATGTGAGAGTGCATAGGAGTGTGTGTCAGCTTGCATCGTAGGTTGTGTGTGCATACGTGTGACTGGGATTGTGTGTGTGTTAGTGATTGCGACAGTGGTGTGAGTGCACCTGAGAGTGTGAGGATGGGTGTGTGAGTGCCCATGAGTGTGTCTGAATAACTTAGTATGGGTGTGAGTGTGAGGATGCATATGAGGGTGTGAGAGTGTGTGTGTGTGAGCTCATGTGAGTGTGCTGAAGGAAGGCAGGTGTCCTCATAAGCTTGGATAGCTGAGGGCAGGGTGGGGGAGGTGGGAGGGAGAGAAGGTCCTGTGGGGCTGTGGGCGGGGTCCCTCGGGGGGCCCAGCCTCCAAGCCTCAGCCTCCATTCAGGGAGTAGTGGAGTCCTGGAGCCAGGCAGAGCAGAGGTGGGCCCACTGGTGCCAGAATCCAATGGTGTAAACCTAGTGAAAAACTCATTTTGTTAATGCAGATGTATTAAACTTGGATTGGAAACTCTCTACTGAAAATACAAAAAAAGTAAGTGATGCAGATTAAATATAAGTAAGATTGTGGAGATATTTAAAACATGAAATTAAAAATATAATAGATGCATTGTTGCAAAGTACTGCTATTTGAATTATAGATCATTTTCCTATTGCCTAGAAACAATGCATAGCTAAAATTCCCTAACTACTTTTACTACACATCCTTAGGAGGTTTTAAAAATGCCTGTAGTCCCAGCTATTCGGCAGGGCAAGGCAGGAGAAACACTTGATCCCAGGAGTTTTAGAACAGCCTGGGCAACATAGTGAGAGCCCATCTCTAAAAAAAAAAAAAAAGAAAAATTCGGAAATGTTTCTTGAACTAACTTAAAAGCTTTCTTCCACTTCTCACTTTGAATTAGTTTGAATTAATTTACAAACTGCAATGTATGTTAAAGGAGCTTATTGTAGAAAATAAAATAAGTTGATAAAAAAATAAGGATTTATCTTTAGAGATTTGTCTTTAGGGACTTGTTACCAAGCATGTCTATTTTCCCTCCTGCAGCTTCTCCAAACAGGCTGGTGTACAGGGAGCAACACCAGAGCTGGTGCACGCTGGGGTTTGTGTGGAGCATCGCTCTCATGCCACAGGTGTGCAGCGCCCTCAGCTCCCCGCAGCAGATCACGCTGCTCATGAAGGTCGTGGAAGGGCACGCACCCTTCACTGCTGCCTCGCTGCAGAGACAGGTAATGTGCTGCCAGGCAAAATCAGTTCCCTGAGAGAGGCCTCCATGTACTGAAGTTCCCTGCCCTCAGATTCAGGGGCCTTTATTCAGTAACGAGTGCAGAAAGGGTCTAGAAGTGACAGGGTAGATTTTCTGGAGGCAGGGGGCAGAGGTCCTTGATAATTGGTAAGTTGCTAACCTTTAGTTTACCTGCTTTTCTCTTAAGTGGTAAATCCTGCAACTACTCACTCATCTGCTTCACAGAATCTGTAGTGTAATTGTCTTAAGAATTAAACTAAAAATAATTCTTTTTTAATTAAACACATGCATCTGTAGTGTTGCTTTTTTCTAAAATCCCTGACAATCCTAATCACTAATCAACTTGAGTGTAATTACTTGGCTGTAAAGTAATGAATCTCAAAATTTTCACATGATTACTTGCATTATGAGAACAGAAAATGAGAGGCTGGGTGCAGTGGCTCATGCCTGTAATCCCAGCACTTTGGGAGGCCGAGGCAGGTAGATCATGAGGTCAGGAGTTTGAGACCAGCCTGGCCAACACAGTGAAATCCTGTCTCTACTAAAAATCCAAAAAAAATGAGCCGGGTTTGGTGGTGGGTGCCTGTAATTCCAGCTACTCAGGAAGCTGACGCAAGGAGAATTGCTTGAACCTGGGAGGTGGAGGTTGTAGTGAGCCGAGACCATGCCACTGCACTCCAGCCCGGGTGATAGCGTGAGACTCTGTCTCAAAAACAAAAGAAAAAGAGAAAATAACAATCTGTAGTTTCCTAATCAGATTTTTTTTTAATGCTTGTCGTTTTAAACTTTCTTTTATCAGATCTTAGCTGTGCATTTGTTGCAAGAAGTCCTTCCGTCATGGGACAAGACCGAAAGGGCGAGGGACATGAAATGCCTCATGGAGAAGCTGTTTGACTTCTTGGGGAGCTTGCTCACTACCTGCTCCTCTGACATGCCGTCTCTGAGAGGTGGGTGGCCATTTCTCTTCCCTGTGCCCTGATGAAGAACGGCATAGTGCCGTCACTCAGAGGTGGGTGGCTGACTCCCTTCGCTGTGCCCTGATGAAGAGCGGCATAGTGCCGTCACTCAGAGGTGGGTGGCCGTCTCCCTTCCCTGTGCCCTGGTGAAGAGCGGCACAGTGCCGTCACTCAGAGGTGGGTGGCCGTCTCCCTTCCCTGTGCCCTGATGAAGAACGGCATAGTGCCGTCACTCAGAGGTGGGTGGCTGACTCCCTTCGCTGTGCCCTGGTGAAGAGCAGCGTAGTGCCGTCACTCAGAGGTGGGTGGCCGTCTCCCTTCCCTGTGCCCTGGTGAAGAGCGGCGTAGTGCCGTCACTTAGAAGTGGGTGGCCGTCTCCCTTCCCTATGCCCTGGTGAAGAGTGGTGCAGCAGCTTCTCCCCTTGTTTCCTCCTCAGAGTCCACGCCGAGGCGGCGCAGGGTGCGCCCTCAGGCCTCGCTGACTGCCACCCACAGCAGCACACTGGTGGAGGAGGTGGTGGCACTGCTGCACACGCTGCACTCCCTGACTCAGTGGAATGGGTTCATCAGCAAGTACATCAACTCCCAGCTCCGCTCCATCACCCACAGCTTTGCGGGAAGGCCTTCAGAAGGGGTGGGTTTGTGGTCTCAGAATTAATTTAGTTGAACGGTAAACCTGTAGGGATTGGGCAGCTCCGTGAGTGTCCCTGGTCGAGCTCGCTGTTTGGTCTGCACTAGGCCCAGTTAGAGGACTACTTCCCCGACTCCGAGAACCCTGAAGTGGGGGGCCTCATGGCGGTCCTGGCCGTGATTGGAGGCATCGATGGTCGCCTGCGCCTGGGTGGCCAAGTTGTGCACGATGAGTTTGGAGAAGGCACCGTGACTCGCATCACCCTGAAGGGCAAAATCACCGTGCAGTTCTCTGACATGCGGACGTGTCGCGTTTGCCCAATGAATCAGCTGAAACCAGTAGGTGAACTTGTGCTCAGTTACTGTATGATAAGGGAAATTGGCTTTTCACTAGAACGGAGCACCAGCATTAGCACTTGAAAGAACTTGATTCTGGTACTTCAAGTTTGCCTTCCAGGAAGCTGTGTGAGCTTGTGCTTCTGTGCTGAGCAGGGCCTGTCTTTAGCAACCTAGAAGGTACCGTGCATCTATGAGGTAGTTCTAATTATTTTAAAATGTGAATTTATGAAGTGTACTTTTTATTGAACAACTCAAGTTTTAAAAAAACTTCAACATGTTTAAACACCTTTAGAAAAACAGCCTTTCTTCATGTAGAAAATGCTTAGTTGTTTTGAGTGACGTGACTTAATGTAGCAGCTACTGTTATCTTAACCTATGAATCAAGGATGCACAGGGAGAAGGAGCCATTTACATTATTTTCATGTAGCCCAAGTGCAAACTTACTATATATACTTTTTCTTTTTTTTTGAGATGGAGTCTTGCTCTTGTCACCCAGGCTGGAGTGCAATGGCAGGATCTTGTCGGCCCTCTGCAAACTTTGCCTCCCGGGTTCAAGCGATTCTCCTGCCTGAGCCTCCTGAGTAGCTGGGATTACGGTGTGTGCCACCACGCCTGGCTAATTTTGTATTTTTTTCACGTATCCGTAATTCATTGTGTATATTTTAAAAAGTTTTAACCTCTTCTTCCTAGCCCTCCAGTATTTGTTAATAAATTAAAACATTTCCCAAAGTGTTTTTTGTGAAGCAATAATTCTAAAAGATGCTCTAAGAAAAGCTAAGTACATGGAAAAATCCAAAGTATATGTTTTATTTATTACATTTGATGAATTTTCGGTTTGTTTGTTTTTCCTCTCGAGAGGGAGTCTTGCTCTGTCGCTCAGGCTGGAGTGCAGTGGCCTGATCTTGGCTTACTGCAACCTCCGCCTCCCGGGTTCAAGCAGTTCTCTGTCTTAGCCTCCTGAGTAGCTAGGATTACAGGTGCCCTCCACCACGCCCAGCTAATTTTTGTATTTTTAGCAGAGACGGAGTTTCAACATATTGGCCAGGCTGGTCTTGAACTCCTGACCTCATGATCTGCCTGCCACGGCCTCCCAAAGTGTTGGGATTACAGGCGTGAGCCTCCGCACCCGGCCCACATTTGATGAATATTTTTGTTCTTTAAAATTGTGGTTAGAAAGCAGAGCATAATTGTTCTTTATGTAGATCACAACTGATTGGGGTTTTTAGGGAGATTTTTTGGCATTCAGTAAATGTTTTTATTTTCCATTATTAAGACTATGAATATTTTATTTTATTTTCTGAGACAGGGTCTTGCTCTGTTGCCCAGGCTGGAGTACAGTGGCATGATCTTGGCTCACTGCAGCCTCTGCCTCCCGGGTTCAAGCAATTCTCCTGCCTCATCCTCTCGAGCTGCTGGAATTACAGGTGGTTGCCACCACACCGGGCCAATTTTTGTATTTTTAGTAGAGTTGGAGTTTCACCATGTCGGCCAAGCTGGTCTGAAACTCCTGACCTCAACTGATCCGCCTGCCTCGGCCTCCCAGCGTGCTGGGATTGTAGGTGTGAGCCACTGCACCTGGCCCATTTTCACTTTTCATTAGCTGCTTTTTCCCCCCATTTATTTCGAGAGCAAGGGAGGCGCAGGAGGGAGCACCAGCAAGAGAGAGTGGAGCGAGACAGAGCCACGGTCCTGTGTAACTGAATCACAGAAGTGACCACACTCCATCGTTCTTGCCCTATTCTGCTCATCAGAAGCAGGTCATTAAGTCCAGCCCACACTCAGGGAGCGGGAGCTGTAGGCATACTTGGAGGTATGCAGGCTTGGTTCTAAACCAACACAATAAAGCAAGTGTCTTCACAAAGCAAGTAACACAAATTTCTTGGTTTCCCAGTGGATATAAAAGTATGTGTATACTATAGTCTATTAAGTCACATCTTCAGGCTCCACTTCTAATTCTAGTTCTCTTGCTGTTTCCACCACATCTGAGGTCACTTCTTCCACTCGTCTTGAACCCCTCAAGGTCATCCATGAGGGTTGGAATCCACTTCTTCCAAATCCCTGTTAATGTTGATATTTTCACCTCCTCCCATGAATCACAAATGTACTTAATGGCATTTATAATGGTGATGGCTTTCCAGAAGGTTTTCAATTTAGTTTGTCCACATCCATTAGAAGAATCACTGTCTATGGCAGCTATAGCCTTATGAAATGTATGTCTTTGTTTTTTTTCTCTTTTTTTGAGACGGAGTCTCACTCTGTCACCCAGGCTGGAGTACAGTGGCGTGATCTCTGCTCACTACAAGCTCTGCCTCCCAGGTTCATGCCATTCTTCTGCCTCAGCCTCTCAAGTAGCTGGGACTACAGGTGTCCACCACCACGTCTGGCTAATTTTTTGTATTTTTTAGTAGAGACTGAAATGTATTTCTTAAATAACAAGATTTGAAAGTTGAAATTACTCTTTGATCCATGCAGCTGCAGAAAAGATGATGTGTTAGCAGGCAGGAAAACAACTTTAATCTCTGTACATGGTCATCAGAGCTCTTGGGTGACCAGGTACATTGTCAATGAGCAGTAATATTTTGAAAGAAATCTTTTTTTCTGAGCAGTAGGCCTCAATAGTGGGCTTAAAATATTCAGTGAAGCATGCTGTAAACAAATGTGCTGACTTCCATCCAGGTTTGTTCTATTTCTGGAGCACAGTCAGAGTGGAGTTAACATAATTCTTAAGGGCCCTAAGATTTTCAGAATGGTCAATGAGCATTGACTTCAACGAGTTCAACTAATAGAGTCACCAGCTTCATTAGCCCCTAACAAAAGATTTGAAGCTTTGAAGGCAAACATTGACTTCTCTCTAGCTATGAAAGTCCTAGCTGGTGTCTTCTTCCGATAGATGGTTGTTCCATCTACATTGAAAGCCTGTTGTTTAGTGTAGCCACCTTCATCACTGATCTTGGCTAGATCTTCTGCGTAACTTGCTGCAGCTTCTACATCAGCACTTGCTACTTTCCCTCGCACTTTTATGTTATGAAGATGGCATCTTTCCTTAAACCTCAGGAACCAATCTCTGCTACCTTCAGACTCCTTCTGCAGCTGTCTCACCTCTCTTAGCCTTCGTGGAATTGAAGAGTTAGAGCCTTGCTCTGGATTAGGCTTTGGCTTAAGGGAATGTTGTGTCAGTTTTGATCTTCTGTCTATGCTGGTCAAACATTCTCTATTATCGCAATAAGACTGTTTTGCATTCTTATCATTTGTGTGTTTACTAGAGTTGCACTTAATTGCGCTTCAAGAACTTTTTCTTGGGTAACTGGTGCAAGAGGCCTAGCTTTCAGCCTGTCTTGGCTTTCAACATGCCCTCCTCACTAATCTTAATCATTTCTAGCTTTCGACTTAAGTGAGAAATACGCAACTCTTCCTTTCACTTGAGCTCTTAGAGGCTACTGTAGAGTTATTAAGTGGCCTAATTTCAATAAGTTGTGTCTCAGGGACACAATAGGGAGGTCTGAGGAGAGGGAGAGTGATGGGAGAACGCTGGTTGGCGGAGCAATCAGAATATACACAACATTTATCATTTAAGTTCACCGTCTTCTATGGGTGTGGTTTTTGATGCCTCAAAACAAGTACAACAGTAACATCAAACATTACTGATCACAGATCATCATAACAGATAAAATAATAATGAAAAAGTTTAAAATATTGCAAGAATTATCAAAACGTGACATGGAGACAGTAAGTCAGCACATGCTGGTGGAAAAATGGCGCTGATAGACTTGATCAGTGTAGGGTTGACACAGACCTTCGGTTTATAAAAAACAGTATCTGCGAGGTACAGTAAAGCAAGGCACAGTCAAATGGGGTGTGCCTGTGTACAGGAGCATGCATATTTGGAAGCAGGGGTCATTGTGAACCGTGTCAGAGGCGGACTGCTAGCACAGGTGTCAAAGTGGTCTAGCCTCATAAAAAGGTTTGAGGGCCAGGTGCCTTGACTCACGCCTGTGATCCCAGCACTTGGGGAGGCAGAGGCAGGCGGATCAAGAGGTCAGGAGATTGAGACCAGCCTGGCTAACACGGTGAAACCCAATCTCCACTAAAAATACAAAAAATTAGCCAGGCGTGGTGGCGGGCGTCTGTAGTCCCAGCTGCTCAGGAGGCTGAGGCAGGAGAATGGTGTGAACCCGGGAGGTGGAGCTTGCAGTGAGCCGAGATCATGCCACTGCACTCCAGCCTGGATGACAGAGTGAGACTCCGTCTCAAAAAAAAAAAAGTTTGAAATATAGCCCCTCTTTGACAATTCTCAGGAGAATTCTGTTTCTTTTCATTGTTTCTCTGGTTATTTTAACATAGGTACTTAAAAACCTAAAGTTAATTAGTATTTCTCCCCTCCTCCCAATCAGTGACCCCTTGTTACCCAGTGTTTGGGTTCTAACCTGTTCCCCTCTGCCGTAGACATTATTGTTGTTGTTTTGGTGCTTTTATATGGACCGTGGGTTTTTTTTGGAGTTAGCCAAATGTTGCATATCTTTGCTTACTATCATTTCTTACCATCATTTGTTACTTCTCAGATCTTATAAAATCATTTCCTTCTTCTTTAGCATATCTTTCTCAATTTACTTTAGTGAAATTCTTTCCTTGGTTAATTCTGATTGTTTGTTTCAAAATATCTTTATTTTGTCCTTTTTCTAGGGTGGGGTTGGTAAGCACTTTCTGTAAAGGGCACAATAGTATTTTCAGCTTTGGGCCATATGGTCTCTGTTGCAACTACAAAAGCAGCCCTGGACATATTATAAATGAGTGGGTGTGGCTGTGTTCCCATAAAACTTCATTTACAGAAACAAATGATGGGCCTGATTTGGCCCATGGGCCATAATTTGCCAACTCCTGTTGTAGTTATGAATTCTCAGGGACAAGCCTCTGTCTCCCTGTCAGTGCTGAGGCTGAGAAAGGCAGCTTTCTGTGGTGTTCTTCTTATTCACAGGCACTGAGGGGTAACCCCTGGAGCCCCACTTTCTACAGGAAGTCCTTGGAGGCACGCTGCATTACCCTGCACCCTGTGCACCCCAGAGCCTCACCCAGCACCCAGAAGCTGGCTTTGGGGGTGGGGCTTGTTTATCCACCTGAGTTTGGGTTTCACGTCCTGCGTTGGCGCTTGTGGCTTCCTTACATTATGTCAGTGCAGCAGCACCTTTGAAAGATGTCTAAAACAGCATGGAACAGCATTTAAGTTTTTATCAGGAGGGATGTTTGCCTTCATTTGGAAAACGGCAGTCTGACTGTGTGTGTGTTTTTTAAATTAATCATGTTTTTTTAAAAATTAATCATAGATGTTTTGTGTCCTAAAACATTCCCACTTAGATGGAAAAATAAAAGCGTTTTTTCCTGTGTGGTTCATATGCTGCCCTGCTGAAATATTAAAATGTATTTGTGTTCTTTTATGGGTATGTTTTTGTGGCTGTTATTGTCAGATTTGCATATAGTAGATAATTAAATTGTTTTTTGCTTTTCTTGGTGTTAATTGTAGTTGGTATTCTACACAAAAATGGAAGAGCTTCCAGGGAGACTTTATTTTCACAATATGTTTTCTGAATTTGGAATTTCTAATAGTCATGTTTTTATTTCATTTCTAGAACTTTGATAGAGCATGTATAAAGGCATAAACATTCCTGTGATTTTTAACTTTACATTTTATTTCTATGTGGTAAAAATGTCTAAAGCATGGATTAGGTTTATGAATTACTAAATTTAGGGGATATGGAGATTAAAAACTGATGTTATTATTGCTTTTTCTTTTCTTCGCTGTATGCCACGGGGTATGCTGCAGGTGGCAGACTAGGCATTGGAGGGACAGAGTCGGTGTCTACCCCAACATTGCTTGAATCCATTCAGCATGTGTTTATTAAGAAAGTAGCTATAAACTCGGAAGGAAAGCACTGCCTTGCCCTGTCTTCAGAAGGAGAAGTTTACTCTTGGGGTGAGGCAGAAGATGGGAAGTTGGGGCATGGCAACAGAAGGTATGATGTGAAAAAATTATTTCAACATTCTATTTGTCTTTGTTTTTGTTTGTTTTAATGCTGCTACAATCTATTGGTGCTTTGTTTTTCAAGGCAACATTTAAAATAATCTGCTCAAACTAAATAATGTTAATGACTCATTTGGCAGAAATAGTTTTATGTTGCAATATGAAGGCTTACCCATATGACTCCTCTGTTGAGAGGAAAAAAAAGTCACCTCTGTGTTTTTGATGACAAGTACTAAGTAAGTGTTTTTTTGTCCTTCTCCCTTAAATTATCCACTGAATCACATTTGGCATTTTGTGTAACACTCATGATAGTAAAACTGCAAATACAGAGGAAACGGCAGGGGTGAGGAAGAAAGAACACACACTCAACACCATTTTTTAAACAAACGAACCAAACTCACAAGTATTAAAAAATTAATGGGAACTACCAGCCAGATTGGAGTAACAGGGGCCTTCCTATGCTAGGAATAACTAAAACACCATATAAAATGTATTAAACAGGTCCAGCATGGTGGCTCACGCCTGTAATCCCAGCACTTTGAGAAGCTGAGGTGGGCAGATTGCTTGAACTCAGGAGTTCAAAACCAGCCTGGGCAACATGACAAAACCCCATCTCTATGAAAAATAGAAAAACAATTAGCCAGATGTGGTGGTGCACACCTGAAGTCCCAGCTACTCGGGAGGTAGAGGTTGCAGTGAGCTGAGATTATGCCACTGCACTCCAGCCTGGGTGACAGAGTGAGATCCTGTCATATGAAATAATGAAATGAAATAAATGAAATGAAATGTGACCTGAGATTGTGCCACTGCACTCCAGCCTGGGTGACAGAGTGAGATCCTGTCATATGAAATGAAATTGAAATGAAATGAAATGAAATAATGATGAAATGAAATGTGAGCTGAGATTGTGCCACTGCATTCCAGCCTGGGTGACAGAGTGAGATCCTGTCATATGAAATGACATAAAATGAATGAAATGAAGAAATGAAATAATGAAATGATATGTGAACTGAGATTGTGCCACTGCACTCCAGCCTGGGTGGCAGAGTGAGATCCTGTTGAAAGAAATGAAATAAATGAAATGAAATGAAATGATGAAATGAAAGAAATGAAATTAAATGAATGAAATGATGAAATGAAATGTGAGCTGAGATTGTGCCACTGCACTCCAGCCTGGGTGGCAGAGTGAGATCCTGTCGAAAGAAATGAAATAAATGAAATGAAATGAAATGATGAAATGAAATGAATGAAATGAAATGTGAGCTGAGATTGTGCCACTGCACTCCAGCCAGGGTGACAGAGTGAGATCCTGAGTGAGATACTGTCATATGACATGAAAGAAATGAAATGAAATGAAATAATGAAATGAGATGAAATATGAATGAAGAAATGAGATGAAATATGAAGAAATGAAATGATGAAATGAAATATGAGCTGAGATTGTGCCACTGCACTCCAGCCTGGGTGACAGAGTGAGATCCTGTCATATGAAATAATGAAATGAAATGAAATAAATGATGAAATGTGAGCTGAGATTGTGCCACTGCACTCCAGTCTGGGTGACAGAGTGAGATCCTGAGTGAGATACTGTCATATGAAATGAAAGAAATGAAATGAAATAATGAAATGAAATAAATGAAATGAAATGATGAAATGAAATGTGAGCTGAGATTGTGCCACTGCACTCCAGTCTGGGTGACAGAGTGAGATCCTGTCATATGAAATAATGAAATGAAATGAATAAATGAAATGATGGAATGAATTGTGAGCTGAGATTGTGCCACTGCACTCCAATCTGGGTGACAGAGTGAGATCCTGTTATATGAAATAATGAAATGAAATGAAACAAAATGAAATGAAATGAAGTGAAATGAAATGAAATAAATGATGAAATGTGAACTGAGATTGTGCCACTGTACTCCAGCCTGGGTGACAGAGTGAGATCCTGAGTGAGATCCTGTCATATGAAATGAAATGAAATAAATGAATGAAGAAATGAAATGATGAAATGTGAAGTGAGATTGTGCCACTGCACTCCAGACTGGGTGACAGAGTGAGATCCTGTCGAAAGAAATGAAATGAAATAATGAAATGAAATTGAAATGAAATGAAATGAAATGATGAAATGGTCCCAAAGCCACTGAATATCAGGCAACAAAATACAGTGTTCCGTGAGTCATGGGAAACAAGGAGAGTGCGAAGGGATGATGGTTAATGGTACAAAAATATAGTTAGATAGAAGGAATAAGATCAAGTATGATACCACAACAGGTGACTATAGCCAACAATAACTTATTGTACATTTTAAAGTAACTAAATTATAATTGGATTGTTTGTAACACAGGAAAGGATAAATGCTTGAGGTGATGGATAACCCATTTACCCTGATATGATTACTACACATTGTATGCCTGAATCAAAATGTTTCATATACTCTATAAATATATACATCTACTAAGTACCCACAAAAATTAAAAATTAAAAAATTTTTAAATGAAAAATAAAAAAAAACAAGGCAAGTTCTAAAAATTGCCCAATGGATTTCCTGTAGAAAGTTTCCAGACTGTGACACAGGAAGGAGAACACCAGGCAGATCCTGGCAGACTCCCTTACTATAGAGGAGACAGAACTGGAAGTCCAGGGAGGCCAAGACATACAGAGTCTACAGAGTACCAGAGTGGAGAGAGCTGCACAGAGAGGACTGCGGAGACCTGCAGAGCCTAATATGGCACTCACAGCTGTGAGGTTGAGGAACAGACCACCCAAAGGGATGACAAGGAATAGTCCCGAGAGCTCACACAGCAGGGAGATGGAGCCTGCTCCCAAAACCTCAATTTACAGGGCAATGATTAAAGTACTAAGAATGATGTTACCCAGTATTGGTGAAAAATTAGCGACAGACGAATTGTTGCTCTCATCCCAGCAACAAAGCTTAAAAGCAAGACCCGAAAGGATTAAACTACTTATAAGTAACTTATCACAGAGATCAAAGCTCAAGAATATATATATATATATTTTAATTTTTGTATTTCTTTTATTATACTTTGTTTTAGGGTACATGTGCACAACGTGCGGGTTTGTTACATATGTATACATGTGCCATGTTGGTGTGCTACACCCATTAACTCGTCATTTAATGTTAGGTATATCTCCTAATGCTATCCCTCCCCCCTTCCCCAACCCCACAACAGTCCCCGGTGTGTGATGTTCCCCTTCCTGTGTCCATGTGTTCTCATTGTTCAATTCCCACCTGTGAGTGAGAACATGCGGTGTTTGGTTTTTTGTCCTTGCAATAGTTTGCTGAGAATGATTGTTTCCAGCTTCATCTATGTCCCTACAAAGGACATGAACTCATCATTTTTTATGGCTGCATAGTATTCCATGGTGTATATGTGCCACATTTTCTTAATCCAGTCTATCATTGTTGGACATTTGGGTTGGTTCCAAGTCTTTGCTATTGTGAATAGTGCCGCAATAAACATACGTGTGCATGTGTCTTTATAGCAGCATGTTTTATAATCCTTTGGGTATATACCTAGTAATGGGATGGCTGGGACAAATGGTATTTCTAGCTCTAGATCCCTGAGGAGTCGCCACACTGACTTCCACAGTGGTTGAACTAGTTTACAGTCCCACCAACAGTGTAAAAGTGTTCCTATTTCTCCACATCCTTTCTAGCACCTGTTGTTTCCTGACTTTTTAATGATTGCCATTCTAACTGGTGTGAGATGGTATCTCATTGTGGTTTTGATTTGCATTGCTCTGATGACCAGTGATGATGAGCATTTTTTCATGTGTCTTTTGGCTGCATAAATGTCTTCTTTTAAGAAGTGTCTGTTCATATCCTTTGCCCACTTGTTGATGGGGTTGTTTGTTTTTTTCTTGTAAATTTGTTTGAGTTCATTGTAGATTCTGGGTATTAGCCCTTTGTCAGATGAGTAGATTGCAAAAATTTTCTCCCATTCTGTAGGTTGCGTGTTCACTCTGATGGTAGTTTTTTTTTGCTGTGCAGAAGCTCTTTAGTTTAATTAGATCCCATTTGTCAATTTTGGCTTTTGTTGCCATTGCTTTTGGTGTTTTAGACATGAAGTCCTTGCCCATGCCTATGTCCTGAATGGTATTGCCTAGGTTTTATTCTAGGGTTTTTATGGTTTTAGGTCTAACATTTAAGTCTTTAATTAATCTTGAATTAATTTTTGTATAAGGTGTAAGGAAGGGATCCAGTTTCAGCTTTCTACATATGGTTAGCCAGTTTTCCCAGCACCATTTATTAAATAGGGAATCATTTCCCCATTTCTTGTTTTTGTCAGGTTTCTCAAAGATCAGATAGTTGTAGATATGTGGCATTATTTCTGAGGGCTCTGTTCTGTTCCCTTGGTCTATACCTCTGTTTTGGTATCAGTACCATGCTGTTTTGGTTACTGTAGTCTTGTAGTATAGTTTGAAGTCAGGTAGCGTGATGCCTCCAGCTTGATTCTTTTTGGCTTAGGATTGACTTGGCAATGCAGGCTCTTTTTTGGTTCCATATGAACTTGAAAGTAGTTTTTTCCAATTCTGTGAAGAAAGTCATTGGTAGCTTGATGGGGATGGCATTGAATCTATAAATTACCTTGGGCAGTGTGGCCATTTTCACGATATTGATTCTTCCTACCCATGAGCAAGGAATGTTCTTCCATTTATTTGTATCTTTTATTTCATTGAGCAATGGTTTGTAGTTCTCCTTGAAGAGGTCCTTCACGTCCCTTGTAAGTTGGATTCCTAGGTATTTTATTCTCTTTGAAGCAACTGTGAATGGGAGTTCACTCATGATTTGGCTCTCTGTTTGTCTGTTTTGTCTGTTATTGGTGTATAAGAATGCTTGTGATTTTTGCACATTGATTTTGTATCCTGAGACTTTGCTGAAGTTGCCTATCAGCTTAAGGAGATTCTGGGCTGAGACAATGGGGTTTTCTAGATATACAGTCATGTCATCTGCAAACAGGGACAATTTGACTTCCTCTTTTCCTAATTGAATACCCTGTATTTCCTTCTCCTGCCTGATTGCCCTGGCCAGAACTTCCAACACTATGTTGAATAGGAGTGGTGAGAGAGGGCATCCCTGTCTTGTGCCAATTTTCAAAGGGAATGCTCCCAGTTTTTGCCCATTCAGTATGATATTGGCTGTGGGTTTGTCATAGATAGCTATTATTTTGAGATACGTCCCATCAATACCTAATTTATTGAGAGTTTTTAGCATGAAGGGTTATTGAGTTTTGTCAGTAGGCCTTTCCTGCATCTATTGAGATAATCATGTGGTTTTTGTCTTTGGTTCTGTTTATATGCTGGATTACATTTATTGATTTGCATATGTTGAACCAGCCTTGCATCCCTGGGATGAAGCCCACTTGATCATGGTGGATAAGCTTTTTGATGTGTTGCTGGATTCGGTTTGCCAGTATTTTATTGAGGATTTTTGCATCGATGTTCATCAGGGATATTGGTCTAAAATTATCTTTTTTTGTTGTGTCTCTGCCAGGCTTTGGTATGAGGATGATGCTGGCCTCATAAAATGAGTTAGGGAGGATTCCCTCTTTTTCTATTGATTGGAATAGTTTCAGAAGGAATGGTCCCAGCTCCTCTTTGTACCTCTGGTAGAATTTGGCTGTGAATCCATCTGGTCCTGGACTTTTTTTGGTTGGTAAGCTATTAATTATTGCCTGAATTTCAGAGCCTGTTATTGGTCTATTCAGAGATTCAACTTCTTCCTGGTTGAGTCTTGGAAGGGTGTATATGTCCAGGAATTTATCCATTTCTTCTAGATTTTCTAGTTTATTTGCATAGAGGTGTTTATAGTATTCTCTGATGGTAGTTTGTATTTCTGTGGGATAGGTGGTGATATTCCCTTTATCATTTTCTATTGCATCTATTTGATTCTTCTCTCTTTTCTTCTTTATTAGTCTTGCTAGTGGTCTATGAATTTTGTTGATGTTTTTAAAAAACCAGCTCCTGGCTTCACTGATTTTTTGAAGGATTTTTTGTGTCCGTATTTCCTTCAGTTCTGCTCTGATCTTAGTTATTTCTTGCCTTCTGCTAGCTTTTGAATGTGTTTGCTCTTGCTTCTCCAGTTCTTTTAATTGTGATGTTAGGGTGTCAATTTTAGATCTTTCCTGCTTTCTCTTGTGGGCATTTAGTGCTATAAACTTCCCTCTACACACTGCTTTGAATGTGCAGAATGGACATCCACACCAAAACCCCATCTGGACGTCACCATCATCAAAGACCAAAGGTAGATAAAACCACAAAGATGGGGGAAAAGCAGAGCAGAAAACCTGGAAACTCTAAAATCAGAGTGCCTCTCCTCCTCCAAAGGGACGCAGCTCCTCACCAGCAATAGAACAAAGCTGGACAGAGAATGATTTTGACGAGTTGAGAGAAGCAGGGTTCAGATGATCAAACTACTCCGAGCTAAAGGAGGAAGTTGAACCCACAGCAAAGAAGTTAAAAACCTCAAAAAAAAAATTAGACGAATGGCTAACTAGAATAACCAATGCCAGATAAGTCCTTAAAGGACCTGATGGAGCTGAAAACCATGGCACGAGAACTACGTGATGAATGCACAAGCCTCAGTAGCCGATTCGATCAACTGGAAGAAAGGGTATCAGTGATGGAAGATCAAATGAATGAAATGAAGCAAGAAGAGAAGTTTAGAGAAAAAAGAATAAAAAGAAACGAACAAAGAAATATGGGACTATGTGAAAAGACCAAATCTATGTCTGATTGGTGTACCTGAAAGTGATGGGGAGAATGGAACCAAGTTGGAAAACACTCTGCAGGATATTATCCAGGAGAACTTCCCCAATCTAGCAAGGCAGGCCAACATTCAGATTCAGGAAATACAGAGAATGCCACAAAGATACTCCTCGAGAAGAGCAACTCCAAGACACATAATTGTCAGATTCACCAAAGTTGAAATGAAGGACAAAATGTTAAGGGCAGCCAGAGACAAATGTCAGCTTACCCACAAAGGGAAGCCCATCAGACTAACAGCGGATCTCTTGGCAGAAACTCTACAAGCCAGAAGAGGGTGGGGGCCAATATTCAACAATCTTAAAGAAAAGAATTTTCAACCCAGAATTTCATATCCAGCCAAACTAAGCTTCATAAGTGAAGGAGAAATAAAACACTTTACAGACAAGCAAATGCTGAGAGATTTTGTCACCACCAGGCCTGCCCTAAAAGAGCTCCTGAAGGAAGCACTAAACATGGAAAGGAACAGTCGGTACCAGCCACTGCAAAAACATGCCAAATTGTAAAGACCATCGAGGCTAGGAAGAAACTACATCAACTAACGAGCAAAATAACCAGCTAACATCATAATGACAGGATCAAATTCACACATAACAATATTAACCATAAATGTAAATGGGCTAAATGCTCCAATTAAAAGACACAGACTGGCAAATTGGATAAAGACTCAAGACCCATCAGTGTGCTGTATTCAGGAAACCGAGCTCACGTGCAGAGACACATATAGGCTCAAAATAAAGGGATTGAGGAAGATCTACCAAGCAAATGGAAAACAAAAAAAAGGCAGGGGTTGCAATCCTAGTCTCTGATAAAACAGACTTTAAACCAACAAAGATCAAAAGAGACAAAGAAGGCCATTACATAATGGTAAAGGGATCAATTCAACAAGAAGAGCTAACTATCCTAAATATATATGCATCCAATACAGGAGCACCCAGATGCATAAAGCAAGTCCTTAGAGATGTACAAAGAGACTTAGACTCCCACACAATAATAATGGGAGACTTTAACACCCCACTGTCAACATTAGACAGATTAACAAGACAAAGTTAACAAGGATATCCAGGAACTGAACTCAGCTCTGCACCAAGCGGACCTAATAGACATCTACAGAACTCTCCACCCCAAATCAACAGAATATACATTCTTTTCAGCACCACACCTATTCCAAAATTGACCACAGAGTTGGAAGTAAAGCTCTCCTCAGCAAATGTAAAAGAACAGAAATTATAACCAGCTGTCTCTCAGACCACAGTGCAATCAAACTAGAACTCAGGATTAAGAAACTCACTCAAAACTGCTCAACTACATGGAAACCGAACAACCTACTCCTGAATGACTACTGGGTACATAATGAAATGAAGGCGGAAATAATGATGTTCTTTGAAACCCATGAGAACAAAGACACAACATACCAGAATCTCTGGGACACATTCAAAGCAGTGTGTAGAAGGATATTTTTATGAATACAAACATGAACCACCCAATAAGGTAAATTCCACAATTTCCTGCATCCAATAAAAAATTACCAAGCTTGCAAGGGGGGAGCAGGAAAATACAACTTACACGAGGAGAAAAATCTTCAGTTGCAACTGACTCAGAAATGGTATCAGTGGTAGAATTACTAGACAAGAACTTTATTAAAATAGTTATTTTAACCATATGCCGTATCTTCAAGAAGCTAGAAGAGAATTTGAATGTGTTAGGTAAAGCCTAGAAGATATTTAAATGCCCAAATCAAAGTTCTAAAGATGAAAAATACATTGGATGGGATTAATGGCAGATTAGACATTGCAGGAAAAAGAGATCAGTGAACTTGAAGACATAATGAAAGAAACTATCCAGAATGAAACAGAAAGAAGACTGTACAAATGAACAGAACATCAGAGAGGTGAGCTGTAGGACAACCTCAGATGTCCTAATATATGCATAATCGGAGCCACCAAAGGAGGGGAACCTGGGGGGTTTTGAAGAAATAATGGCTAAAAAATTTCCAAATTTGTTGAAAACAATAAATCCACGATTCAAGATGTTTAAAAAACCCTAAGCAAAAGAAACATGAAGAAAACTATACTAAGGTGAATGGATCAAGACCAGAGATAAAGAGAAAAATATTTTAAAAGCAGATGGGGTGAGGGCGAGGGTGAGGGCGGGGGCAGGGGCGAGGGCGAGGGTGGGGGCGAGGGCAGGGGTGGGGGTACTAAACATGTTCCATACAGGAAGAAAGATAAGCATAGATACAGATGTCTTTTAGGAATCAATGCAAGCTAGAAGACAGTGGATTTTCTATAAGGAAAAATTATTGTCGACATATTTTTTTTTTACCCAGCAGAAATATTTTTTCAAGAATGAAATTGAAATAGAGTTGTTTAGATAAACAAAAACTGAAAGAACTCATTACCACGGACCTGCACAACCAAAACCTGAAAAGAATATCTTTAAATAGAAGGAAAATTATACCAGATGGAATCATCAGTCTATCAAAGGCATGAAGAAACATTAATGTCGTGACGTTTTTCCTAGATCTTTGAAAGAGATAATTGAATATTTCAAGGACATAATACAAATAAATTAGGGTGTTTAAAACCTACACAGAAGTTAATTGTAACACAAAGACTGGGGGAGGAAGTGGAAGTAGACTTGTGAAGTTCTTATACAGGTGTAGCATATGACTTCAGAATAGACTGTGATAAGTTAGAGATGTCATCTACACACCCCCAAAACAATCACTAAAATAACCCAAGAGTTTTATCTGATGAACCAACAAAAGTTGAAGTGAAGTCATAAAACATAATCAGTTCATCCAGAAGAAAGCAAGAGGAAAATGACAACAAAGAACAAATAAATAGCAAGATACAGATTTAAACCTAACACACACACACACACACACACACACACATTTTTTAGAGCTGGGGTCTTCCTTTGTCACCCTGGCTGGAGTGCAGTGGCATGATCATGACTCACTGCAGCCTCAAATTCATGAAAACTGGTAATTCCAGGTCTAAGAAGCTCAGTGAGCCTTATGCAGAAGAAGCAAAGTAAAATCACACCAAGGTACATCATAATCAGACTGCCAAAAAAAAAATGTAAACTTTCAGGAGAAATAGGATGAAATAAGAAAGAATGCATTGTCGCAGTGTTTTGATATTCAAACACATTTCTACACAACAAAAGGAACCTTAGAATTACAAATGATGGCAAAACTCAGTAAATGTAAATTAATGATTTGTACATTCTATCATTACTAATACTATAAGTAAACACCAAAAAAGCACATAAGGTTTGAAATAAGAACTGTCCCTCACTTCCAACAACAAAAAATCATGAATATCTGTAAGATGTTACAGTGCTTTTCCTTTCCAATCACACTGCATGTGAGTAAAATCTGCTTATGTGGTAGGAAGACTATAATACCTAATACCAACACTACCACCACCACACACAAATCCCTCAGAGAGAAAATGACTGAAGCTTCCCCAGAGATCATTGAAAAATTCAGAGTGAAGCAAAGAAAAATGTAAAACATTATAGCAACTCAAGTACATATATAATATCAATCCTTTTATTTAAATTATGGAACATTTCAAAGATAAAGTAGGGTGATTTTTTAAAATCCATTTCACGTTATCAAATCTTAATATTTGAACTTGTAAGCCCAAATTCTTTTTAAGAAACAATGAATTAGACACAGCTGAAGCTTCTGTTCTAGCTCTCTCCAATCCCACGGCCCTCCCTCTAGCCTCAGAAGCAATCATGCTCTGGCTCTGGTGGGTTACCACCACAGATATTTTTTACTACATAATCATGTATCCATAAGAAATATAAAGATTTATATTTTTAAACAATTGTATTTTACTTATCCAGACAAGAAGTGTATCTTTAGACCACTAAACAAAATAATTTACAGTATTAATAATATCTATATCCACATGCTAATGAATATAAGAAAACAATACATATATGGTGACAACTCTTTTTTTTTTTGGTGATGGAGTCTTGCTCTGTCACCCAGGCTGGAGTGTAGTGGTGCAATCTGAGCTCACTGCAACCTCCGCCTCCCAGGTTCAAGTGATTATCCTGCCTCAGTCTACCAAGTAGCTGGGATTACAGGTGTGCACCACCACACCCAGCTAATTTTTGTATTTTTAGTAGAAGTGAGGTTTCACCATGTTGGCCAGGTTGGTCTCAAACTCCTGACCTCAGGTGATCCACCCACCTCAGCCTCCCAAAGTGCTAGGATTACAGGTGTGAGCCATCGCACCCAACTGATAACTCTTTTTTAAAAAAAACATTGAAACAACATAAATATGGAAATGAACTACTCACGTATGTTACTATATTGTGCATATCCTTCTGCAGCTTTTTTTCAAAGTTTTCTTTATGAGATTTACCTATGTTAATTCTTTTCAATCTAGTATGTTCATTTTTAATTGCTGTATAATATTCCACCACATGGATGTGAGTTTAATTATCCAATCTCTTGTTGGTTAACTTACATTCTGCATCGTCTTATGTTACTGCATATGTGTGATAACTGTGATAAAGTTTTTCCAAATTTCTTTGTACACATGTTTTTTTGGCTGAGGTATGTGCGTCTTCAACTTCAATAGAGAGTATAAAATTGCACTCCACTTTACCTAGCTGAGTTTCCACTGGCCCATATCTCTGCCAGCAATTCTGTCAGACTTACATTTTCACCAATCTGAAGATGATAGAACATTCATTTTAACTTTCATTTATCCACTAGTTTCTATTCAATTATCTTTTCCCGTGTTTACTGACCGTTCCAATTTCTTCCTCTGTAAAGTAACTCTTCACATCCTATGCCCATTTTGTCTTAAGTTTTCCTTTTCATTACTAGGCTATTTTTCATATCCTGGATACTAATCATTAAGAAAAGTTTCCCTACAACAAGATCACAAAGACAGGTAAATTTTCTTTTAAATTTTTTGCAAGATTTCCTTTTCATATTTTAGTCTAATAATGTCAGAAAAGAAGGCCTAACACTCAAATGTCAGTTAAAAACTAGCTGAGTAAAAATGTGGTACGGCTGGGTGTGGTGGCTCACGCCTGTAATCCCAGCACTTTGGGAGGCCGAGGCAGGCGGATCACGAGGTCAGGAGATGGAGACCATCCTGGCTAACATGGTGAAACCCCGTCTCTACTAAAAATACAAAAAATTAGCTGGGCGTGGTGGCGGGCGCCTGTAGTCCCAGCTACTCAGGAGGCTGAGGCAGGAGAACGGTGTGAACCTGGGGGTGGAGCTTGCAGTGAGCCGAGATCGCGCCACTGCACTCCAGCCTGGGAGACAGAGCAAGATTCCGTCTCAAAAAAAAAAAAAAAAAAGTGGTACATCCACACTACAAAGTACTAATTTAAAAAAAGATGAAGAATATTTCTATAAACAGATACGAAGTGATCTCTGAGATAAGTTTAAAAAGGTGCAAAATGGGCCGGTGCAGTGGCTCACACCTGTAATTCCCAACACTTTGAAAACACTTTGGGAGGCTGAGGCAGGTGGATCGCCTGAGCCCAAGAGCTCAGCCTGGGCAGCATGGCAAAACCCAGTCACTACCAAAAATACAAAAAAAATAGCTGGGTGTGGTGGCACACACCTGTGGTTCCAGCTACCCTGGAGGCTGAGGTGGGAAGACAGCTTGAGTCTACGAGGCAGAGGTTTCAGTGAGCCAAGATCACACCACTGTACTCCAGCCTCAGTGACAGAGTGAGACCCCACCCCAGGTCAAAAAATAAATAAAGTGCACAATGGTGTATGCTGTCTTTTGTCTAAGGGAGGGAGAAAATATTCCTGCCTCAGCCTCCCGAGTGGCTGGGATTGCAGGCTTGAGCAACCATGCCTGGCTAATTGTGTGTGTGTATGTATATATGTGTATATGTATATATACATATATATATATTTTTTTTTTTGGTGGAGATGGGGTTTCTCCATGTTCATCAGGCTGGTCTCAAACTCTCGACCTCAGGTTATCCACACACCTCGGCCTCTCAGGGTGCTAGGATGGGAACAAGAATTAAAAGAAATTTAAAAATGTGTAAGCAAAAACTCAGTTATATGTAAAAAAAAAAAAAACCCAATTCCTCCTTAGAAAGGGAAAGAGCTGGAGTCCTTTAAAAAAACGACCTGTTTTTCTATGGCTAGTGAGCCTTATCTCTCCTCCCTTCCCAGGCATTATAAAAACCCTAATTCCCTAGCTGTGCAACTGCAGGGTCACTAAACAAATAAACTCAAGTCACAAAACATATTTTTCCTAAAAAAGGAAAAAATAATATAATGCATGATTCAGTTAAACAACTATCTTTGTTTCTCGCTTCTATAATATGCTTCCCCCTTCACAGATCTACCCCCTCCCCACAAAAGGCTTAAAAGATAACTCTTTGTTCAGAACTCAGTGCTTTAAATGTTAATCCGACTGGGCCGATGCACCTAAATAATTAATAACCTCCTAAACCCCATCAGTCTCTCTAATTCCTTAAAAATCCCACTACAGGATTGCAGGCGTGAGCCACCGTGCCCGGCCTAATTTATTAATCAGAAAGGAACAGATTGGCCTAGTGTGGTGGCTCACACTTGTGATCCAGGACTTTGTACCGCTGAGCATGGCGGATCACTTGAGCCTAGGAGTTCTAGACCGGCCTGGGCAACATGGTGAAACCCAGTTTTTTTTTTGAGACAGAGTTTCGCTCTTGTTGCCCAGGCTGGAGTGCAGTGGTGCGGTCTGGACTCCCCACAACCTGTCTCCTGGGTTTGGGTGGTTTTCCTGCCTCAGCCTCCTGAGTGGCTGGGATTGCAGGCGTGAGCCACCATGCCCAGCTGATTTTTTTTTTTTTGGTACAGAAGGGCTTTCTCCCTGTTGTTCAGGCTGGTCTCAAACTCCCGAACTCAGGTCATCCACCTGCCTTGATCTCTGGAGGTGCTGGAATTGCAGGCATGAGCCAGCATGCATGGCCCAATTTATTTTATTTATTTTTTTGTTTTGAGATGGAGTCTCACTCTGTCACCCAGGCTGGAGTGCAGTGGCACTGTCTTGGCTCACTGCAACCTCTGCCTCCCAGGTTCAAGCAATTCTCCTGCCTCAGCCTCCTGGGTAGCTGGGATTACAGGTGTCCACCGCCACACCCGGCCAATTTTTTTGTATTTTTATTAGAGATGGTGTTTCATCATATTGGCCAGGCTGGTCTCCACCTCCTGACCTCAGGTGAGCCACCCACCTCAGCCTCCCAAAGTGCTGGGATTACAGGCGTGATCGGCCTGGCGTGGTGGCTCCACTTTTGATCCCAGGACTTTGGACGGCCGAGCGTGGAGAGTCGCTTGAGCCTAGAAGTTCCAGACCAAACATGGGCAACATGGTGAAACCTGGTCTCTCTTTTTTTTTTTTTTTGAGACGGAGTTTCACTCTTGTTGCCCAGGCTGGAGTGCAGTGGCATGGTCTCGGCTCGCCACGGCCTCCACCTCCCAGGTTTGGGTGTTTCTCCTGCCTCAGCTTCCCAAGTGGCTGGGATTGCAGGCATGAGCCACCATGCCCGGCTCATTTTGTAATTTTTTTTTTTTTTTTTTTTTTTTGTGCAGACGGGGTTTCTCCATGTTTGTCGAGCTGGTCTCAAACTCCCGGCCTCAGGTAATCTGCCCGCCTCGGCATCCCCGGGTGCTGGGATTGCAGGTGTGAGCCACCATGCCAGGCCTGATTTATTAATCAGAAAGGAATAGATTGGCCTGGCGTGGTGGCTGACGCTTGTGATCACAGGACTTTGGATGGCCTAGCCCAGCGGATTGCTTGAGCCCTAGGAGTTCCAGACCGGCCTGGGCAAAATGGTGAAACCCAGTGTCTTTTTTTTTTTTTCTTGAGGCAGAATTTCGCTCTTGCTGCCCAGGCTGGAGTGCAGTGATGAGGTCTCAGCTCCCCGAGGCCTCCGCCTCCTGGGTTTGGGTGGTTCTCCTGCCTCAGCCTACCAGGTGGCTGAGATTGCAGGCATGAGTCACAATGCTCGGCTAATTTTGTAATTTTTTTTGTGGGGGGCGAGGGGGTTTCTCCCTGTTGGTCAGGCTGGTCTCAAACTCCCGACCTCAGGTTATCCGCCCGCCTTGGCTTCCGGGGCTGCTGGGATTGCAGGCGTGAGCCAGCGCGCAAAGCCCAATTTATTAATCAGAAAAGAATAGATCGGCCTGGCGTGGTGGCTCACGCTTGTGATCCCAGGACTTTGGACGGCCAAGCGCGGCGGATCGCTTGAGCCTAGGAGTTCCAGACGGGCCTGGGCAACATGGTGAAACCCGGTCTCTTTTTTTTTTTTTTTTTTGAGGCGGAGTTTTGCTCTTGTTGCCAGGCTGAAGTGCAGCGGCCTGGTCTGGGCTCCCCCAGTGTCCGCCTCCGGGTTTGGGTGGTTCTCCAGCCTCAGGCTCCTGAGTGGCTGGGATTGCAGGCATGGGCCACCATGCCCGGCTAATTTTTAATTTTTTTTGGGGGGGGGGTCGGTTACAGATGGGGTTTCTTCCTGTTGGTTAGGCCGGTCTCAAACTCCCGACCTCAGGTTATCCGCCCATCTCGGCCTCCCGGGGTGCTCAGATTGCAGGCGTGAGCCACCGCGCCCGGCCCACTTTATTAATCAGAAAGGAATAGATAGTCCTGGCATGGTGGCTCACGCTTCTTATTCCAGGAATTTGGATGGCCAAGCGCGGCAGATCGCTGGAGCTAGGAGTTTCAGACCATCCTGGGCAACATGGTGAAACCTGGTCAATTTTTTTTTCTTTTTTTTTTTTTTTTTTTGAGGCGGAGTTTCGCTCTTGTTGCCGGGCTGAAGTGCGGTGGCGCAGCCTCGGCTCCCCGCGGCCTCCGCCTCCAGGTTTGGGTGGTTCTGCCTCAGCCTCCTGAGTGGCTAGGATTGCAGGCCTAAGCCACCAAGCCCGGCTCATTTTGAATTTTTTTTTTGGGGGGAGGGTACAGACGGGGTTTCTCCCTGTTGGTTAGGCTGGTCTCAAACCCCGGACCTCAGTTTATCTGTCCGCCTTGGCCTCCCGGGGTGCTGGGATTGCAGGCGTGAGCCACCGCACCAGGCCCAATTTATTAATCAGAAAGGAATAGATGGGCCTGGCGTGGTGGCTCACGCTTGTGAGCCCAAGAATTTGGACGGCCAAGCGCAACAGATCGCTTGAGCCTAGGAGTTCCAGGCCGGCCTGGGCAACATGGTGAAACCTGGCCACTTTTTTTTTTTGTTCTTGAGGCGGAGATTCGCTCTTGTTGCCCAGGCTGGAGTGCAGCGGCGAGGTCTCGGCTCCCCGAGGCCTCCGCCTCCCGCGTTTGGATGGTTCTCCTGCCTCAGCCTCCCGAGTGGCTGGGATTACAGGCATGAGCCACCGTGCCCGGCTCATTTTGTATTTTTTTTTTTTTCGGTGGAGATGGGGTTTCTCCATTTTCGTCAGGCTGGTCTCAAACTCCCGACCTCGGGTTATCTGCCCGCCTAGGCCTCTGGGGGTGCTGGGATTTCATGGATGAGCCAGCTCGCAAGGACCAATTTATCAATCAATCAGAAAGGAATAGATCGGCCTCGCGTGGTGGCTCACGCTTGTGATCCCAGGACTTTGGACGGCCCAGCGCGGGGAATCGCTTGAGCCTAGGAGTTCCAGGCTGGCCGGGGCAACATGGTGAAACCCGGTCTTTTTTTTTTTTTTTTTTTTTTTTTTGAGGCGGAGTTTCGCCCTTGTTGCCTGGCTGGAGTGCAATGGCGCGGTCTCGGCTCCCTGTGGCCTCCACCTCCGGGTTTGGGTGGTTCTCCTACCTCAGCCTCCCGAGTGGCTGGGATTACAGGCATGAGCCACCATGCCCAGCTCATTTTGTATTTTTGTTTTTTTTTTGTTGTTACTGTTTTGGTGTAGACGGGGTTTCTCCATGTTTGTCGGGCTGGTCTCAAACTCCCGACCTCAGGTGATCCGCCCGCCTCAGCCTCCCAGGGTGCTGGGATTGCAGGCGTGAGCCACCGCGCCCGGCCCAATTTATTAATCAGAAAGGAATAGATCGGCCTGGTGTGGTGGCTTACGCTTGTGATCCCAGAACTTTGGACGGCTCAGTGTGGCAGATTGCTTGAGTCTAGGAGTTCCAGACCGGCTCGGGCAACATGGTGGAACCCGGTCTTTTTTTTTTTTTTTTTCCTTTTTCTTTCTTTTTTTTTTTTGGAGGCGGGGTTTCGCTCTTGTTGCCCAGGCTGGAGGGCAGTGACTGGTCTCAGCTACCCACGGCCTCCGCCTCCGGGTTTGGGTGGTTCTCCTGCCTCAGCCTCCCGAATGGCTGGGATTACAGGCATGATCCACCATGGCTGACTAATTTTGTATTTGTTTTGTTTTGTTTTGTTTTTGGTACAGATGGGGTTTCTCCCTGTTGGTTAGGCTGGTCTGAAACTCTCGACCTCAGGTGATCCGCCCGCCTCAGCCTCCCGGAGTGCTGGGATTGCAGGTGTGAGCCACTGCGACCAGCCCACTTTATTTATCAGAAAGGAATAGATCGACCTGGAGTGGTGGCTCACGCTTGTGATCCCAGGACTTTGGATGGCTGAGCGTGGGGGATCTCATGAGCCTAGGAGTTCCAGACTGGCCTGGGCAACATCATGAAACCCGGTCACTTTTTTTTTTTTTTTGGAGGCGGAGTTTCACTCTTGTTGCCCAGGCTGGAGGGCAGTGGTGCGGTCTCGGCTCCCCACGGCCTCCATCTCCAGGATTTGGGTGGTTCTCCTGCCTCAGCCTAGGAAGTGGCTGAGATTGCAGGCATGAGCCACCATGCCCGGCTAATTTTGTAATTTTTTTTTTTTTTTTTTTTTTGGTACAGACAGGGTTTCTCCCTGTTGGTCAGGCTGCTCAAAAACTCCCGACCTTAGGTTATGCTGCAGCCTTGAATTCCTGGGCTCAAGCAATCCTCCTATCTCCACCTCTTGAATAGCTAGGACTACAGGTTCGTGCTACCACACCCAGCTAATTTATTTTTATTTTTTGTAGAGGTTGGGGCTTGCTGTGTTGCCCAGGCTAGTCTCAAACTCCTGGCCTCAAGCAGTCCTCCTATCTCAGTCTTCCAAAGCACTGGAATTATAGGTGTGAGCCACTGCACCCCAGCTGCCAAATATGTTAATAATCACATCAAACATAAATGATTCAAACAGCCCAGTTAAAAGTCAGAAGTTGTTAGAATGGATATGAGAGCAAGATCAAACCATACGCTGCCTTCAGGGGTCCTACTTTAAATACAAACAAATAAATAGGCTAAAAGCAAAAGGACAGGGAGGTACATACCATGCTAATGTGCATCAAAAGAAAGCTGGAATGCCTGTGTTAATGTCATACAAAGTAGAATTCATAGCAAACAATACTGACAGGGACTAAAAGAATAGTATCCAGACAATGCAGGTGATAGTTCATCAAGACGACATAATGTCTTAAACCTTTGCACCCTTCATTATAGATCTTCCAGATACATGAAACTAAAATAAAACTTCATGGAGAAATAGACAAATCCACAGTTGTAACTAGAGATTTGAATACCCCTCCTCCAATAATTGATAGAACAACTACGTTTAAAAAATTGATATAAGATTTGAACAACTGTATCAACTAACTTGACCTAATCACATTTTTTTAGAACACTGGACAGATTTTACATTCTTTTCAAGTGCATGAGGAATACCTACCAATATAGATCATGATTTGGACCATAAAACAAATCTTACGCATCAGAAGGATTCAAATTTTGTAAAATATATTCTCTGTCCACAGGGAAATTAAATTAGAAATTAATAACAGATCCCTAGAAAATCCCCAGTATGTGGAAAGTAAAACATTTCCAAATACAATGGATCAAAGAATGAATCAGAAATAAATTACAAATAATTTTGAAGAGTGAAAAAGAAAACTGTGTACCAAAATGTGTGGGATCCGGCAAAGGCAGACCTTAGAAGGAAAATTATGGCATGAAATGCCTATTTTAAAAAAGAAAAATGGTCTCAGAACTATGACCTTAGTGTCCATCTTAGAAAACAATAAGAAGGACAGATACAAACCAAAGTAAACAGAAGAAACGGAGGGAGTAAGAAAGAGCAGAGGAGAATCCATAACATAGAAAACGGAAAAACAATAGAGAAAAAGCAAAGGAAATAAAAACCGGTTCTTTGAGAAGATCAATATAATTGTTAAAATCTCTATCTAGACTGGTCAAGAAAAAAAAGATTACAAATTATAAAAATATTAGGCATAGAGGAGTTTTTGTCACCCCAGAGTATACAGATATTAGAAAGTAAGTATAATGAACAACTTAATGCTGACACATTTGACTTTTTAGATGAAATGGACAAGTTCCTCAAAGGACATACTCTTAGCGATGTGTCTAAGAAATTGAATTTCCTGGAAACCAATCTCCAGGACCAGATGTGGTGATTTCTAACAGACATGTAGCTAACAGATAATACCAATTCTACACAAACTTTTTCAGAAAATTGGAGGAGGGAATTCCCATTTTTTTGAGGATAGCTTTACTGATAGCAAAGACTGTCTCAAGAAAAAAAAAGATTTTTAATATATATATTCAAGAATATGTGAAACAGTATTTTTTCAAGTTTCCATTGAAAAATTTAAAAATAGATGATATAAAACCTCAATATATTTTTTAAAATAAAAACCACACAGGTCACATTACCTACTCAAAGTTTAATTACATTAGAAATTAAGACAAAGTTGAAACAGGACAACCAGCACCCATAGTATCACCCTCCTCAGAGTATTTAAAAATAGATTCCTTTAAAACTATTTCTTTTTTTACAGGAATAAAATCTAATCAATTATTAGAAAGATAATCTCAAACTGAACTCAAAAGAAGACGCAAATCGTCTTCAAAGTCAGTAAGGGTGCTATAAATGCTTCTTGTACTTTGAAACTCTCTGACTTTCCATTCTACTCTCAGTTGTAGAAAACTCCCTGATTGTTCAGTTTTTGTGTGATTAGATTAGGTTTACCCAGATACTCTCCCTGTCTTAAGGCTGACGGATTATTAGCCTTAGTGACATCTGCAAGACTCCTTTGCCGTGTGAAGTATCAGCAGAGTAACAGGAGGAAATGAAGGTCATAGGGGCTTAGAAATCTTCCTGCTACAACTTCTATTCACTTATTTTGAGTCCTCAGAGTTTAATGAGCTCCTACTATGTTCTAGGTCCTTGCAATAGGAGTACAGCAGTGAACAAGACAAACATGGTTCTGGTCCTTGGAGTAGAAAGTAAATGCTGAAAATTTAATAAATGGGTGGGTAGATAGATAGATGTATGAAGGTCTAAATGCACACTCAGAAAACAGCAGGAGAAGACTGAGACTCAATATTATTGAATATGTTTTCAAGGCCCATGTATCATCTTGAATGAAAATGTTGCTCAATTTCTGATGAGACTAATTCATCAATATCTGTTATCATTGACTGATGACCTCACATAATAAAAGATCTTGACTTGAGTGTATGTTAATAATCAACATAATGGGTAATGTATCAAGAGAGTATATGGAAAGTAATAAAAAGATATAAATTAAAATCTTAAAAGTTTTTGTGCTAAAAATGTTAAAATATTTTATGTTAAAAATTTATATGTTTATTTCAATTTTTAGATGCTTCATCTGTTACAGGCCGTCATGATTTAAATTTAAAAAATGAGAAACATTTTGTTTAGAGAATAAAATATAAAGTGTTAATAAACTGATTTTTCTATTTATTATTTCTGCGAACTTTTGTCCACCACAACCTATTTTAAAAAGTTACTATAGGCTGGTTGCAGTGGCTCACGCCTGTAAACCCAGCACTCTGGGAGGCCAAGGCAGGTAGATCACTTGAGGTCAGGAGTTCCAGACCAGCCTGGCCAGCATGGCAAAACCCCGTCTCTACTACACACACAAAAATTAGCCCAGTGTGGTGGCGGGCACCTGTGATCCCAGCTACTGGAGAGACTGAGGCAGGAGAATTGCTTGAACCCAGGAGGCAGAGGTTGCAGTGAGCTGAGATCATGCCACTACACTCCAGCCTGGGCAACAAGATCCAAACTCCATCTCAAACAAACAAACAAACAAAAACAACCCACACAAACACAAAAAGTTACTATAATTGTATCTCTTTTGACTATAGCCTGGAAGAAATACCTTTTTCCCCAACTTAAGGAAGTGGAGACTTTCTCTATCCAAGCTTTGAGTATACATATATATAAAAAGAAATTTTCATTTTCTTGAAACTGACTTGATGAAAAGGCATATGGTGTTCCCAAAAAATGTCTGATGAGTGAGAATATTAAAATGACTAAACTCATGGGACATATTTAATTTAATATTTAAACTTTATAAATAAATAGTTAAGCATTGAACTCAAGAATTTCAAAATGGTACAGCAAAGCATACAAGCAAAATTAAAATGAATACTAATTACATATTAAAAGGCAATAAATTATAAACAAAAACAGTAACAATTTATAAACATACACAAGTTCATTCTTTAACAAATCACCCATAATACAGAAAAATACAGCAAATGTGATAAAGCAAAAACTGAGAAAATATAAAATTTAAAGTGAAAAAAAAAACATGCAGCAATTGTTTTAAAGACAAAAAATACTATCTTAGAAAATTAAATACGTTTCACTAAAATAAACAGGTACTGCTTAAATGAATCTTAATTTTAAAAATAGTAAATAGGTTGCATGTATCAATTTTTGCAAGAAAAGTAAAACGTTATTTTAAAAATTTTTATTAAAGTCCCTATAACCAGTGTTTTTAATAAGCATCTGTTTAAAAAATCTTGTAAAATGGACCCCAAACTACGAAATATGGATAAAGTTATAAAAAGTGGCTTCCTTTCAGTTCATTTTACAAAGCAAATGTAACTATTACCAACTCTTGATGAAGTGAATATAAAAAGAATAAAATTACTAAACAGTGTCTCTTATAAACATAGTTAAAATATTCTTAAAAGAAAAAGGAACTGAATTCCACACTTACTAAGAAATCACCCACCCCAGTGATTTGGCATACAAAGATTTAATACTAGGAAATATATATTAATATAAGGCAACACAACAATAAAGCTGTTTATTTATATTGTACATTTACTGCTACAGACTAAATGTTTATATCCCTCTCAAATTCGCATGTTGAAATGCTAACCGCCAATTGAGGGTTTTTGAAGGTGGGGCTTTTGGGAAGTAATTAAGTCGTGAGAGAGGAGCCCTCATTAATGGGTTTAGCACCCTTCTAAAGCAGCCCCCTGGAACTCCCTTGCTCCTTCCCCAACTGAGGTTATAGAGAAAGGGCAGCCTTCTTTGAACACAGGTTTCTCCCAGACACCAAACCGACTAGTACCTTGGTGAACTGTGGTATTCGGGTACAGCAGCCCAATTTCAGATATTTATTTAATGATATTTAACATGCGTGACTGATAAAATTTAACAAAGTAGTTATAGATATGTCCTTACCATGACTAAAAATAACTATCTTAAACTGATGCATACTTTTATTATCTAATCTAGTTCTAGCCAAAGGCATAAGATAAAAACACAAATAAGAAACCACCATGGCACACGTATACCTATATAACAAACCTGCATGTTCCACGCGTGTATCCCAGAACTGAAAATCATATGTAAAAAAAGAATTATTTATATAGAAAAAGCAAATGATAATATTTTTTCAAAAACTGATAATTATAGTAAGTTCTGTGTGACATGTGCCCGATATGTGTGATATGTGTCTGATGTGATATGTGTGATATGAAAAACATTAAGGGGGTATGTGCTTTTGAGGATTCACATGCCCATAAATCTTTGTTAGAATTAAAATATCACATTAAACCTCTCTTTCTTTTAATGTCCATGATTTCTTTTATATGTTTTAGTAAGTGACACAGAGGAAAATATTGAGCAGACACCATTTCTAAATGGGTAAACTGCCCTGAACTGCCACTTTACTCTCTTTTCTACAGCAGATGTGGAAGATTAGAGTTCAGGCAAACATGTCATGTAAGTTGTGAAGATTCCCTTTTTCCACTGGGACAGCAGTAGAACTGAAGGGAAATCAGATAACAGCTACCTCAGCAGTAGAGCCTCAATGATGATACTTTTACCTCAACAGTGGAAGCTGGTAGTTTCCAAAAATAGAGCTAAAAAGTGAATCAATTTTTAAAGCACATTGAAAGTCACATGCAAAAGTCATTATTACAGAAAAGCTATAAACCAATCACAGTAAATGAGTGAATTTAGAAATTAAATTTTAATATGAAAGGTTCATGTTGTCAAAACTGACTATATTAGTCCATCTCAATGCTATAAAGGAATACCTGAGACAGGGTAATTTATAAAGAAAAGAGGAGTATTTGGCTGATGGTTTGCAGGCTGTACAAACATGGCACCAGTATCTGCTCAGCTTCGGCTGAGGCCCAGGAAGCTGACAATCATGGCTTAAGGCAAAGGGGGAGCTGGCGTATTACATGGGGTGAGAGGGAGCAAGGGAGATGCCAGGCTCTTTTAAACAACAATATCTCTTGTGAATTCATAGAGCAAGAACTCACTCATTACCAGGAGGGCAGCACAAAACCATTCATGGGGGTCCACCCTTGGGAAACAAACACCTTGTACTAGGCCCACCTCCAACAGTGGACGTTGCATTTCAACATGAGATTTGGAGGGGACAAAACATCCAAACCATATCACTAACAGAAAGTTATTGTTTAAATTTCTGTATTCAGTCCCTTGGCCTTTTTGAGAAATGCCATTCATTTCAGCCATCAAGCAAATTATTATTTGAGACATTTACACCTCTTCATCGTTTAAAAGTTTCAGAAGCATGAATTTAAAAAGTATTCATTGTAAATTTAGGCTAGTCAAATTGATGTGGCATCTAAGTAGCACGGGGATAGGATGAGGAGACAAAGTCACGAGGGGAGGTAGGAAGAAACAGAGAAAAAGAGAAATAGGAAGAGAGAAAAAGAAATGAGGAGACAGTATAAGAAAAATAAAGAAGAAAGAGGAAAAGAAAAACGGTTTAAATCAGGGGCAAATGTCATCTGATGTTTTACCATTGGGCCATAGGGTATTTGAAGTTTCGGAAAATTCCTAAGTTATTAAAAAATGTGACTTTAGTGTAGTGAGGTTATAACTTGTAAGAAAACAAGAACTGATTTCTTTTAAGAAAGCCTGCTTGGCCGGGCCCTGTGGCTCATGCCTATAATCCCAGTACTTTGGGAGGCCGAGGCGGGTGGATCACGAGGTCCGGAGATCGAGACCATCCTGGCTAACACGGTGAAACCCCATCTCTACTAAAAATACAAAAAATTAGCCGGGCGTGGTGGCGGGCACCTGTAGTCCCAGCTACTCGGGAGGCTGAGGCAGGAGAATGGCGTGAACCCTGGAGGTGGAGTTTGCAGTGAGCAGAAATCGTTCCACTGCACTCCAGCCTGGGGAACAAAGCAAGACTCCGTCTCAAAAAATAAAAAAATAAAAAAGAGAAACTTCTTAAAGATGCTGTTGTCTTTCTTATTCTTCCTTTAGCTCTTTTTCACCTCTCCACTGATACAGATTTTTATACCAAATAGCTGGCATTAGCTAAACCAATGTCTAGGAGAACTGATCCTCACGAAAGTCATAATTTATTATTTTTTTAATTCATAGTATTTACTTGTAAAAGAAATATATTTCTATTTAAGAGAAAGTAGAAAACAAAGGAGAACAGAAACAACTTTTTCTTTTTTTTTTTTTTTTTTTTTCAGACAGAGTCTCGCTCTGTCGCCCAGGCTGGAGTGCAGTGGCGCGATCTGGGCTCGCTGCAAGCTCCGCCTCCCGGGTTCACGCCATTCTCCTGCCTCAGCCTCCGGAGTAGCTGGGACTAGAGGTGCCCGACCCCATGCCCAGCTAATTTTCTTGTATTTTTAGTAGAGATGGGGTTTCACCTTGTTAGCCAGGATGGTCTCGATCTCCTGACCTCGTGATCCGCCCGCCTCAGCCTCCCAAAGTGCTGGGATTACAGGCTTAAGCCACCGCGCCCGGCTGAAAAAACTGTTTAAAATTTGTTTGGGGATCTCCCATATTTGCCAAAGTAATCCCACAAAAACAATTAACATTTGACTTTGAAAATTAAGACAAAAAATACAATGATGAATATTTTCTTGTAAAAGCAAAGACAGTAAAAATATTCAGATTTAAAATAAGCCTGAGAAAAAGCATGATTTCCTTGAGCTTACCTAAGTAAACCTTAATTTACGTGTGAATGTATCAATAACTAGCAAAAGTAAAAGTCATTATGAAATCCTCCAAATCTTTCAAAGTAAAGTACTATCTTACATTCAAGCATTGAGTTTGCCCATAACATTACTTAAGCTCAACCTTTTCCTCAATCTTCAAAACTCTGGCATGTAACTACACACAAATTTCAACAGGGGACAGAATCTCCTTTTATCATTAATTCTACCAAACATCAACTTCATAAGAATTAGAATCCAGTGTAATAAGAATGAACTAAATATAATCATTGATAGAAATTTATAGGTGTTCAGACATAACCTTTAGACATATTTGTCAGTGTACATGTAAACAATACTCAATAACTTCTTTAATAGACTTCCCCAGAGAAATAGAACCAATTGGATGTAGGTATATAACTCAGTTATATATTTCGTCAGCTTCCTTTTTATGTAATAGAAACTAACTACATCTAATGATGAATTTTTTTCATTCATTAATCTTTAAAAGGGGAGAGAGAAATCCAGGCTGGGTTTGTGCCATTTTTGTTCCCTCACAGTTATCTCCTTGCTGCATGATTTTTCCTCTCAGATATTAACCAGAAGGAGTGGTTAGCCTGACTATAGCTCTAGATGAGCAACACAGGCTCTGGATAATGAGGATGCATGGGCTTTAATCAGTCCCAGCAGAAGGTCTTGGCTTAGACAACTACATAGCTGATGGTGTCCCTATAGGGAAAAAAAACATATATATATATGATTTTGTAGTAGCAGGACAGATTCAGTTTCAGACATTTGTTCAACAAATGTTGGTGTTCAACATACATTAGTGTTTTGCACTAGGTACTATGTACTAAAAGTATAGTAAGGAATAAAAATATGTAGGGGAATAAACAAAAACAAAACAAAGAAACAGATAAAATTCCTATTACCCTTTAGGAAAAGCAACATAAAATAAAGTAACAGAATCTAGAAATAGAGAATAACAAGATAGAAGCCTTGTATATACCACCATTATCAACCTGTCAAAATAAGCATTGTCAGTAATGAGACAAACTGAAATCATGTACCAGCTGATAGGATGCAATGAAAAAAACACAGCATCAGTTCTGTGATATTCTTTCCAAAATGCATTGCCTGACTCTAGTCACAAGGAAACCTCAGAAAACCTAAAGGGAGCCATTCAAAAAAGAAGCAAGGGAAAAGGAAAAAGTAAGGGAAAGGGGAAAGGAGAAGGAAGGGGAGGGGGAAGGGAAGGGGAGAGGGAAGAGAAAAAAGAAGGGGAAAGCGAAGGAGAAAGGAAAGGAGAAAAGGAAGGAGAGGCAAAGCAAAGGAAAAAAAGAAAGAAAATATGGGCCAGAAATCTTGCTCAAGTTAGGTTTAAAGATCTATTCTTGATACAAGGACATTAAAAAGACATGACAATGAAAGGCAATGCATGATGCGGAACTTGATCCTTTTGCAATGAAACATTATTGGGACTATTGGTGAAATTTTCTTTTTTTTTTTGAGACAGAGTCTCCCTCTGTCCCCCAGGCGGTAGTGCAGTGGGGCGATCTGGGCTCACTGCAAGCTCCGCCTCCTGGGTTCATGCCATTTTCCTGCCTCAGCCTCCCGAGTAGCTGGGACTACAGGCACCCACCACTACACCCGGCTAATTTTTTTTTTTTTTTTTTTGTATTTTTAGTAGAGACGGTGTTTCACCGTGTTAGCCAGGATGGTCTTGATTGCCTGACCTCGTGATCCATCCCCCTCGGCCTCCCAAAGTGCTGGGATTACAGGTGTGAGCCACCGTGCCTGGCTGACTATTGGTGAAATTTTAATGGGGGCTTGAAAATCAGATGTAGCAATATATTAATATCAATTTTCTGGTTTTGTTAGTTGTACTGTGCATGTATTGTGTGTTTGTGGGGGGGGCACACACATATTACTGTAATCGATTTGTAATATATAGAATTATATATATGTATATACATAGACACAATTGTGTTTGTAGAAAATATATATGAAAACAGGGTTTTTCAACTTTGGCACTATCGCTTTTGACATTTGGGCCATATAACTCTTTGTTGTGGGCATTTCCTGTGAGTTGTAGGATGTTGAGCGACTTGGTTTGCCTTTAATAACTAAACGACAGTAGCATCTTCCTCACACCTTTCCCCAGGCGAACAACTAAAAATATCTTGAGATATTATCAGATGTTTCCTGGAGGGCAAATCTCCTCCTGGTTGAGAATCACTCTACTAAAGTATTTGGAGATGACAGAGCATCAGGTTCGTTTCTATATATTATTAAAGTATCTTTCAAAGTTGAAGGTAAAATTAAGACATTTTCAGAAAAATTAAATGGGCTAATTTGTCACCAGCAAATCTGTACTACAAAACATGCTATCAGAGTTTTTGGCCTGAAGGGAAATAACATCAAATCTAAACTTCAAATTAGAGGAAATGAAAAGCATAGAAATTATAAGTATGTAAGTAACAAGAAATGCTTTTTTTAATCTGTCAATTTCATTGAAGGAAACTGACTATTTAAATTGAAAAAGATATCATTTTATTGTGGGGTTTATGATGTGCATAAAAAAACTTACACTAAAAAAATCACAAAAGACAGAGGAATAAAGGAAATGTTACTGTCATCAGTTTTTGTTGTTGTTGTTGTTTTGGGTTTTTTAAATAGACTTTATTTTTAGGGCAGCTGTAAGTTCACAGCAAAATTGAAAGAAAGATACAAAGATTTCTCATACATCATCGTGTCCACACAGGCACAGCCTGACCCCTTGCTGTCATTCTCCTCTGGAGTGGCACATAACTTACCGCTGATGAACCTGCATTGGCACATCCTTATCACCAAGGTCCATAGTTTATATTAGGGTCCACGCTTGCTGTCATACATTCTATGAGTTTGGGCAGATTCATATACCATTATAGTATCATGCAGAATAGTTTTCTGCCCTAAAAGTGCAAATGAATAGGATAGGTGGAGCACAGATCACTTTTTATGAAAATGTTGCCTTGTTTTGATTTGACAAAGTGGACAACACTATCAATCACTGGAGAGAATGTAAAAATAGAAAAAGGATGTCATCAGTTTTTTACATTATATATGAAGTTGTAAAAAATTACCTCTAAGTAAAATTTAGATTAAGTATAAATTGATGATTATTGTAATACAAATAACTCAATACAAAAGCATTGCAACTAACTCATCTATGCAATTTAAAATGAATACTTAAAATACAATTAAACAAAAATATGAGAAGAGAAGAAAGAGATTGTACAGTTTTTAAAAGTGGCAACACGTTTCATTTAACATATTTATGAACTAAATTATCCAATTACAAGGTAGAGATTGTCATATTAGACAAAAGAACAAGACCCAACTAATGTTGTCTACCAGAGACATATATTAAACATAAAGACACACATAGGTGAAAAGTAAACCTATAAGAAAAGATAAACCATATACACAGCAAGCATTAGGAAGCTTGTGTGGCTATATTAGCAAAATGCAATGTAGACTGGAAAAGAGGGTGCATTATAAGAGAAAATGGGGGCATTTCATAATCACGAAATAACCAATTCATCAGAGGACAATAATATCAGGAATTGTCCTCTGATGAATTGGTTATTTCATAATTATGAAATGCCCCCATTTCAGAATTATGAAAGGGACAGCAACTTAATAATAAAGCCTCATAATTCATGAAGGAAAAAGCAGAATTGAAGGGAGAAATGGATAAATGACAGTAATAATTAAAGATTTTAACATCCCTTTGCTCATCACTGATAGAACAGTAAGACAAACCATTCGTATGGCTATAGAACATTTCAACTTCATTATAAATCACCTTGAGCTTATTGACATTTATAAAAACTACACTTAAAATGCTGAATATACATTGTTTTCTCGTGTATTGAAAGCATCACCAACATAGGCCAAATGCTGAATCAAAGAGTAAGTTTAAATGAATTTAAGTTTTAGATTTTATAGAATATATTCTCTGATCACAATAAAATTTAATTTGAAATTGATGACATAAGAGTTACCTAGGAAACCCCCAAATAGTTGTAAATAACATGAAACACTATTTAACTAACTCATAGTTCATAAAAGAAATCAAAAGATAATTTAGAAAAAATATAAGGAAAACAGTATATTGAATAAACATCTGCACCTAGATGTTTATTGCAGCACTATTCACAGTAGCCAAGATATGGAATCAACCTAAGGATCCAACAACAGATGAATGGTTAAAGAAAATGTGGTATATAGGCCGGGCACGGTGGCTCACACCTGCAATCCCAGCACTTTGGAAGGCCGAGATGGGCAGATCACTGGAGGTCAGGGGTTCAAGACTAGCCTGGCCAACATGGTGAAACCCCATCTCTACTACAAATATAAAAATTAGCTGGGCATGGTGGCACCTCCCCAGCTACTCGGGAGGCTGAGGTGGAAGAATCACTTGAATCCGGGAGGGAGAGGTTACAGTGAGCCAAGATCACACCATTGCACTCCAGAGCAAGACTCCATCTCAAGGAGGGGAGGGGAGGGGAGGAGAGGGAAAAAGGAGGAGAGGGAAATAGTACACAATGAAGTACTATTTGGCCATAAAAGACAAGGAAATCCTGTCCTTCACAGCAACATGCATAGAAATGGAGGGTATTATGTGAGTGAAAGTTAAACATCACAGCTTCTCACTCATATGTGGAAGCTAAAATATTTTGATCTTATAGAAGTTAAAACAGAGGATGCTAGAGGCTGGAAAGTATAAGAGGAAGAGAGGGATAGGAAGAGATTTGTTAAAAGATTCAAAATTAAAGCTAGATAGGAGGAATAAGTTCTAATGCTCCAGACCACTATGGTATGACAATAGTTAACAATAATATATTATATAGTTTCAAACAGTTAGCAAAGGATATTGAGTGTTCCCAAAACAAAGAAATGGTAAATGTTTGCAATGATGGATATGTTAATTACCATCACCTCGTCAGGGTAATTCAATATATACACTATGTGTATTGAAACATCACTATGTACCCATAAATATGCACAATTATTATGTGCCAATTAAAAAAATAAAATAAAACAAAATGTTGATAATAACAGCTACATATTTGTGGTGTAGAGTTAAATTGAGAGGGTAATTTATTACTTTAAATTCTTGTATTGGAAAAATACATAGGTTTAAAAGTCAATGAAAAAATAAACAAAACATGATTTGAAAAAAATAAAATAACAGAGGTAATGAAAGAAATAAATGAAATTGAAAGTAAATAGTAAATTCACAAAGTGAAAATTCCTTTGGAAAGATCAATAAAGTTGTTACATACTAGTAAGACTAAGAAAAAAGGACTGATAAAAGAAGAAATATCATTACAGAACCTCTATATTTAAATGATAATAACTATTATGGACAATTCCATACTCACGAATTTGGCAGCTGAAAGTTCTTTAAAGAGACAAATTACCAAAGGTTATTTAAGAACAAATTCATAATGTGAATATTTCTGTATCTATATGTATCTATATATTCTAGGTTTTCTAATTTCTGGCGTTTATGTTTGCTCATAGTAGCCTCTAATGATCCTTACAATTTCAACAAAGAAATTAAGAAGAAATTGAAAAATTTATTGAAGCAAATGAAAATGGCAACACAACATACCAAAACCTATGGGATACAGCAAAAAGCAGTAGTAAGAGGGAAATTTATACCTATAATTTCCAAGATCAAAAAAGTAAAAAACCTCAAATAAACAACCTGATGATACATCTTTTTTTAAAGTTCACTATAAATTTTAATCTATGATATAAAGTATTACCTAAAGATATAATTGAACATCATGCATCAGAAAATAAAACATAACAATGAAATGCAATTTTGTAAATACCTCCATGGCACAAGGATTATTTTCCTCAGATTCAACCTTGTAATTGTGTTTTGTTTGCTTTCTGAAAATCACACTTTATAAAGAACACAAGTAGAGCTTGTTAAAATGATTGTCACAGATGTACTGTTTACTAATTCAGAAAACACTACGTTCATTCATTCAATTTTATTCATTAATTATGAAGAATAAAATATAATATACCATGCTTGTCATGAAATAGCGGTTTCTTCTTCCAGTCTAATCAGGGAACTAATAAATGCTTAGTTCATGGCAAAACTTCCATTTGATTTACATTGACTTAATTACTTCTTAGGGTCTAGCCTCATCAATGGAGAAAAAGCAATTTTTCCTGAGGCAACAGCACATTAACAGCACTGAATACAAAATATGGCAAATTCAATGGTTATCAGCACTGCTTTAGGAATTTTGAGACTGTAAATAAAACTATAACCGTAAATAAAAGAAAAGGGCTTATTAATATCTTTTCAGAAGAGTGATACATTTTTCTTGTTATTCTGTTGAATAGCAAGGACTTCCAAACTTAAATGTCTTAAGGCTGAAAATTAGTTATATTCCTCAGATTTTAGCCTTATTAATGAAATTCCAAAAGTATCATAAGATTCAATTTGTTTTGAAATTATAAATTTGTAACAGATTTTTTTTCAAAATACATGCCTTCAAACAACTTATATGCAAAAATCATTCATTCTCAATAATACCTAGCAGTTCACCCCTTGCTTCCCAGAAGTACTCATACACACATGTGAATTTAATAGGTTTTCCTGTTCAAAAAATAAGCTTCTGCCCTTTTAAAAACTTATCAGGTTTTCTTGTGCCAGAATGTTGAAAATTGCACATATTCAAACATAGTTCCCATAGGAACACGTAGTCTTCAACTCTTACACCTTTGAAGACACAGGAGACGGGCAATATAAATGTTCTCTTCTTTCCAGCTGATGTTAGTTAGGTTTGCTTCATGAGATTATCGGAATAAAGGGTTAAATTTTCATTTTCCATTACTCTATCTAGTAAAATTAGACTTAAAGTAGGTAGACTATTACCAGAAGAATTACACAGTGACTGGTAAACTGGCCTAAAATAATCAGGCTTTTTATTTATACTTCCATTTTTTAAGTTGTCATTTGACAATAGCTTCCATCTTTAACAGCAGGCAAAAGAAAATGAGATGCCATGCTATATTAATTAAAATATTCCACAATAAAACAAAATACAAAACCTGAAAATAACTTCAGTGCTATAAACATTTAAAAAGTTACAATTATTAAAACTCTGAATAAAAAGATCTTGAGAACAGGTACATTTCAAAGCAATATTTTACACACTTTGGAAAAAATAGGTATTTTTCAAATAACTTGATATATGGTTTACATATTTCATACAGTCTCTGAAGTTTTTTTTTTCTGCAACACTGTTTTGCATTAAAGTCTCTCATGTTGTCTACCAGATGGGTTCCTGTCTCACTGTCCCAATCTTGGATCTCAGCCACACTGGGTTTAGCTGACGGATGTCATGGCCATCAAGACTGATAGTTCCAGAAGCAGGGTCCTACAACCTCAGCAGGAGCGAAAGCACTGTTGATTTGCCAGAACCACTTGGGCCACCGCCAGAACCAGTGCGGTGATAGATCCTGACGGAATGGAAAGGCTGAAATCCTGAAATATGGGCGCCTCTGGGCGAGCGGGATCGCCAAAATGCACGTTCTTAAACTTCAAAGCACCCTGGAAGGTTTTCTCATTTAAGATAACCCTCCCCCCTCGTTAAAAGGCAGGTTGAGCTCTCTCTCCAGGAGCTCCCAGAGGCGCCCCCCGGCACCCAGTCCTTTCATCAACTCCAAGTAGAAAGATCTCAGAACTCCAATGCTTATTCCAACCCAGAAAGCATACATTAGGAAGGAAAAGAGTTCACCCATGGTCATGTGGGCACTGCCCATCAGCAGCCTCCCTTTCTACAGGACAGAAAGCACAATCAGGTTTCCGGCAGCCTAGTTGCTCCAAAGAAGCCAGCCCGAGCGAATGCCTCTTTCTTTGTTAACTGCATCACATGGTCCACTTTGCTGGCGTATTTCTCTATTTCAGTCATTTCTTTTCCAAAACATCCAACAGTTCTTACATTTCCAATACATTCCTCAGCTAGCTGAGTGGCTTGTGCCCGGGAATCCTGGGTGACTTTGTTCAGTTTCAGCAGATATCGTTCATAAATTACATCAATGATTGACACCGGAGGCACCACGCTCAAAACAAAGGTGGCCAGATTAGGTGAGACAAAAAACATCCATACTGATGCCTACAGAAGCCCGGCCCCGGCCCTGGCCCTGAGCCCATCTGAGAGGTTTTCAGTCACTGAGCGCCCCAGGAGTGCAGTCTGATGAGAGGCGGTTAATCAATTCTCCTGTGCGAGTCTTGTCAAAGAAAGCAACCTCCTGCCCCAGAATGGAGGCGAATAATGAAGTTCTCAGCCTCTTCACAACGCGCTGACCTGAAGTTTGCATGAGGGAGACACGAATGGCATTGGCGGCAGCACCACACAGAAACACGCCACTGAGGCCAAGGCAGAGGCGGGTCAGGTTGTCGCTGTAGTCTACACAGTGGGGTTGGTATAGATGACATCCATGATCTTCCCCAGGAAGAAAGGGGCAGACATGGAGATAACAGTGGACATCGCGAGAAATCCAACCGCAGCTGCCAGCCTCGGGCGCTCAGGGTACGCCAGCCCCAGGAGCTTCCGGGCTCCGAGAGTCCAGGCGCCGCAGGTCGTAGCCGCCCATCCTTCCCGGAGGCGCCGCCAGCCTGCGCCGCCAGGCCTCATCCCCGCCCAGGCAGTGTCGGTGGGAGCGTCCAGGAACCCGGTGCGTGGGAGCCGAGGAGCGCCCGGCCAGGCAAGAGCCCCGCACCTGCAGCAGCCAGGCGCCCGAGCCCACAGCCCCAGGAGCCGCGCGAGGCCCGCGCCGCCCCCTGAGCCGCCCAGACCCCCGCCCCGGCAGCTTCCCTCCAGCGGCGCGCGGCTTCTCCAGCACCGCGCGGCTCCAATGCCCCAGAGCAGCTCCGTCCCCGCGCCCCATGGCGGCGCCAGCCTCAGGGCAGTGAACGGCGAGATGAACGCGGGGCGAGATGAACGCGGGGCGCGGCTGGCCGGGCCGCACGCAGGCTACCGGCAGGAGCCGCCCTGGCTCTGCTGGGCCTGAGGCGCCGATACATCTTAAAGAACTAGAAAAGCAAGAGTAAACCAGACCCAAAATAAGTATAGAAGAAAGGAAAGAATAAAGATAAGTGCAGAAATTAATGAAATTGAAATGAAAAAATACAAAATATGAATAAAATGAAAAGTTTTTTTTTTTAAAAAGATAAACCAAACCACTAACCTGTAGCCACACTAAAAAACAAAACAAAAAAAAAAAACAAAAAAACTAAATAAAATCAGAGATGAAAATGGGGACAACATTATCATTGATACTGTAGAAATTCTAAGGATCATTAGAGGCTAGTATGAGCAACTACAGACCAATAAATTAGAAAATCTAGAATAAATGGATACTTTCCTAGACACATACAACCTAGCAAGAATGAACCATGAAGAAATCCAAAACCTGAAATGACCAATAAGTAGTGAGATGGAAACAAAATTTTCCCAGGAAAGGCCGGGCGCGGTGGCTCACGCCTGTAATCCCAGCACTTTGGGAGGGCCAGGCGGGCAGATCACGAGGTCCGGAGATGGAGACCATCCTGACTAACATGGTCAAACCCTGTATCTACTAAAAAATACAAAACAAAACAAAACAAAAAAATTAGCCGGGCGTGGTGGCGGGCGCCTCTAGTCCCAGCTACTCAGGAGGCTGAGGCAGGAGAATGGCGTGAACCCGGGAGGCGGAGCTTGCAGTGAGCTGAGATCGCGCCACTGCACTCCAGCCTGGGCGACAGAGCGAGATTCCCTCTCAAAAAAAAAATAAATAAATAAAATAAAGTTTCCCGGGAAAGAAAAGCCCAAGACCCGACGGCTTTACTCCTGAATTTTACCAAATATTTTTAAAAGAACTAATACCAATCCTACTCAAATTACTGTGAAAAATAGAGGAGGAGGGACTATTTCCAAACTCATTCTACAAGGACAGTATTACTCTGATACCAAAACCAAAGACACATAAATAAAAAACAACAGGCCAATATCCCTGGTGAACATTGATGCAAAAATGTTCGGCAACATGCTAGCAAACTGCATTCGACAACACATTAAAAAGATCATTCATCATGTCCAAGTGGGATTTATCCCAGGGATGCAAGGATGGTTAAACATATGCAAATCATTATCATCATCTCACATCAAATCACATCATATCAATAGAATGAAGGACAAAAACTGTATGATAATTTCAATTGATGCTAAAAAAGCATTTGATAAAATTCCACACCCCTACATGATCCAAGCCTTGAAAAAACTGTATGGAAGAAACACGCCTCAACATAATGAAAGCATATAGAACAGACACTCAGTTTCATACTAAATGGGGGGAAACTGAAAGCTTTTCCTCTAAGACCTGGAACAAGAAAAGGATGCCCACTTTCATCACTGCTATTCAACATAGTACTAAAAGTCCTAAGCAAGTCCTAGTTAGAGCAATCAGTCAAAAGAAAGAAATAAGGGGACACGCAAATTGGAAATAAAGTAATCAAATTACCATCGTTTGAAAAATTAGTAAAGACATTACCAAAAACAATAAGCCTCCATAACTTATAAACACAGATGCAAAATTTAAAAATACATATTAGCAAATCAATTCTAGTAATATATAAGAAATATATAATGATTAACTGTGGTTTGCTGTGATAATAAAAAGTTATTTTAACATCCAAAAATTAAGCAATGTATTTGAATTGATTAATAGCATTAAAAAGACAGTTCCATATAGTGATCTGAATAGATGTACAAAATTCTACTGACAAAATTATATAAGTAGTCTTGATAAAACGTCAGAGTAGACCAAGAATAGAGGCAAACCTTTTCTTATATTGGAGAGGAGCATCTACATAATCATACATCAAATGTCATACTTAATGACTATATATTGAATGTGTTCTTCCTAACAGTGGGAACAAGGCAAGTATGTATGCCCCTGTAACTTTTATTTAACGTTGTACTGAGGTTTGAGCCAGTAATAAAAAAGCAACAAAAAAGAATGAAATACAAAATTTGGAAGAAAAAAAAACAGCCATAGAAATCTTTATGCACAGACAACACAATCACTTATGTATAAAATCATAAGAAATTTATAAAACAAGACATAAGACCAATGTGAAAATAAATTATATTTCTTTTAAAATTGTACTTGCTAACATTAAAACATAATAAAATGTATACAATAATACCATCCTGAAAACTACTAAGCATTTCTGAGAAAAATTATATATGACCTAAACCCATGTTCATAAATTAGAAGACTCAATCATGTTAAGATGCCAATTTTCAATTTGGTTATTAGATTAAATTTCAATCAAAATCCCATCTGCTGTTTGGAAAAAACTGATAGGTTGTTTTTAAAAATGTATATAGAAATGCATAAGACTTATAATAGAAAGATAAAAACCATAATGAAGCATGAATTGGGAGAAATTATTATTCCTGGTTGAATACTTGTCAAAAGCTATCCTGAACAAGACAAAGCAACATTGGTGTAAGGGAAAATGAATACACTAGTAGAGAAGAATAGAAATGTACAAATACATATTTGATCATTCAATTTAAACAAAGGCACCAAGGCAATTCAAATTGGAAAGAAAAATCTTTCTAACAAATGATGGAACCACTTCCTAAGTCAAAAAAAAAAAACCTTAAGCCCTACATCATAATGCATAAATTAATTTCAGGTATATAATAGATTTAGGTGTATAGTCTAAAGCTATAAAGATTCTGATATAAAGCATAGGAGAAAATCTGCCCCATCTTCAAGAAAAAAATATTTCTTAGGACATAGAGAACAAAAATTTATATTCACAAGGTGTCTTTACAAATGAAAAAGAAATAATCATAAACATTAAGAAAATAAAAGAGCAAGCTACAGACTAGAATAAGATATTCAAAAATATATACCTGAAAAAGAGCTTGACTACTAAAGAAATCCTACACATCAATAAGAAAAAGATATCCTAATGTCTAACTTGAACAGATGCTTCAAAAAAAGATATACAAATGGCCAAGATGCACATGAAAATACACCTAACATCTTTAATTGTGTGTAAATACAAATTGAAACCACAAAGAGTTACTAATTGTGGAATGCAAAAAAATGACAACACTAAATGATGAACATATGGTGAACAACTCAACCTCTCATAATTTGCTGATGGAAGACTACAATAAAATACACACTTTTGAAAACTAATCCAGTTTCTTACAAAGTTAAACATAAAAATATTTCATATTTATCAATTTCACTCCTAGGCCTTTACACAAGATCAATTGAATGACCACAAAAAGACTTTTTACATACCTGTTTATAGCAGTATTACTGAAGATAGTAGAAACTTTGAAAAAAATCAAATATTCATCCAAAAAAATCCAGATTTTAAAAAAATGTGTATATCTACACAATGGAATACTACTTAGCAATGAAAACAATGAACAATGGAACTTAACAATGAAAATAATGAGATACCAATACACACAACATGAAAGGACCTCAAGAATATATATTAAACAATAATAGTGAGACACAAAATATACAAAGTCCAAGAACAGACAAAAGTAATACATGGATATAGACTTCAGAAATCACGTTGCCTATTGGAGCTGGGAAATGACTGAAAGTGGACAAAGGGAACTTTCTAGCAAGTAGAAATATTGCATATCCTGATTTAGGTTTTGGCTACATGAATTTATATATATTTGTCATTGAATTATATATCTAAAATCTATGCCTTTATATACAATTTCCCTCAATACATAATACATAAAAAAACTAAAATTGAAAACTCAGTACTAGACTGAATGACCAAGAAAATCATAATGTTTAAGGTATAGGTCATGCCGGCATCAGAGATCTAGAAGTAGCGGAATTGACGTCATCAGAGTTAAGGCATTTTGAAATGCCATGAAACTTGACAACTCTATCATGAAAAACCAGCCTGCTTTCTATTTCTTATGTCCTGGCAGTAACTTGTTTGGTTGCATTAATCAAGGATTTGATTCTACATGTTAATTTCATATTATTAGAGAATATTGCCAATTTTGCTTCTCATTCACATTTCCATTTAGAACTTCACTATTTTTTCACAGTAGGAAAGTACAATGCTTCGTATAAAATAGGCATTAGGACTAATTTTCCATAACTGTAATGGCAGGAAAAGATGACTCATTTTATATGCATGTTTGAATGTAGATTGCCATGGTTGTAATAGCTAGTGGGAAAGTACACATTTTACAGATATTTTAAGGTAGATTAAACAAAATTTCATTGCTTAGATATGACTATTCTCTTAAGAGCTGAAAAGCCAATGAAATTTGAAGTTGTACCTGTTCTATAATTTCATTCCATGGTTACTAGGAGCTAGTTAGAAAAGCATGTTAAAACTCACCGGTATAGAAGATAAAGTCTGTCAACATCTACTAGCTATTGTCTTTATCAAATTTCACCGTGGCATTTTCCAAAATTTAGACTATAAAGTTTGAAAACAGGATTAAAAAATTTAAATAAGGCTGGGCGCGGTGGCTCACGCTTGTAATCCCAGCACTTTGGGAGGCCAAGGCGGGCGGATCACGAGGTCAAGAGAGCGAGACCATCCTGGCTAACATGGTGAAACCCCGTCTCTACTAAAAATACAAAAAAATTAGGCGTGGTGGCGGGCGCCTATAGTCCCAGGTACTTGGGAGAATGACGTGAACCCCGGAGGCAGAGCTGGCAGGGAGCCGAGATCGCGCCACTGCACTCTAGCCTGGGTGACAGAGTGAGACTTCTCAAAAAAAAAAAAAAAAAAAAAAAAAAAATCAAATGAGTATCTTTTAAAAATAGTAACAGAGATGCTTCAATTTAATTACCATCAATTTGTATATGCAATGAGATTGCTATTTAATACATTTATTCACATTTCCAGGCAACATAAAATAGTTAACATCTTAGGGAATAGAAAAAAAATCAAATGTGACTTGAAAGTGCCAAATTCTCATTTTAACCATCATAAGTCTAGAAACTAAACTCCTATTTTTTAAACAAATGTTGAAAACATGTCTATTAACAGTATAAATTTGAGGGTTAGATTTCACATATATGTTTTAAAAGTGAAAATAAGCAATTGAAATATTTCAGTTGTTTTTTAAAAATGAATTTAATTTCTAGTGTGATTGGATGAGGGAGTACTTGCTTATTTTTGCCTTTCTTGGTTGAAATGTTCAGTATCTTTTAAAAATCAAAACAATGGAACTCATGGAAATAGAGAATGGAAGGATAGTTACCAGAGGACAGGAAGGGTGGTTTAGGGAGGGGAAAGAGGAGAGGAAGTGGGAATGGTTAACGGGTACAAAAAAAATAAAAATTAGAAAGAAAGAATAAGACAGACCAGGCGCGGTGGCTCACACTTGTAATCCCAGCACTTTTGGGAGGCTGAGGCGGGCGGAACACAAGGTCAGGAGATGGCGACCATCCTGGCTAACACGATGAAACATTGTCTGTACTAAATACACACAAAAAAAATTAGCCTGGGACCTGTAGTCCCAGCTACTGGGGAGGCTGAGGCAGGAGAATGGCGTGAACCCAGGAAGCAGAGCTGGCAGTGAGCCGAGATCGCGCCACTGCACTCTAGCCTGGACGACAGAGTGAGACTCCTTCTCAAAAAAAAAAAAAAAAAAAAAAAAAAAAAAAAAAAAAATTCAAAGGAGGATCTTTTAAAAATAGTAACAGAGATGCTTCAATTTAATTACCATCAATTGATATATGCAATGAGATTGCTATTTAATACATTTATTCACATTTCCAGGTAAAATAAAATAGTTAACATCTTAGAGAATAGAAAAAAATCAAGTGTGACTTGAAAGTGCCGAATTCTCATTTTAACCACCATATGTTAAGTCTAGAAACTTAACTTATATTTTTAAACAAATGTTGAAAACATGTCTATTAACAGTATAAATTTGCGGGTTAGATTTCACGTATATATTTTAAAAGTGAAAATAAGCAATAAAAATATTTCAGTTGTTTTTTAAAAATGAATTTAATTTCTAGTGTGATTGGATGAGGGAGTACTTGCTTATTTTTGCCTTTCTTGGTTGAAATGTTCAGTATCTTTTAAAAATCAAAACAATGGAACTCATGGAAATAGAGAATGGAAGGATAGTTACCAGAGGACAGGAAGGGTAGTCTGGGGAGGGGGAAGAGGAGAGGAAATGGAAATGGTTAATGGGCACACAAAAAAAAAAAAAACAACACAACTAGAAAGAATGAATAAGACAGGCCCAGTGCCGCGGCTCACGCCTGTAATCCCAGCACTTTGGGAGGCTGAGGCAGGCGGATCACAAGGTCAGGAGATTGAGACCATCCTGGCTAACAGGGTGAAACTCCGTCTCTACTAAAAATACAAAAATAAATTAGCTGGGTGTGGTGGTGGGCCCCTGTAGTCCTAGCTACTTGGGAGGCTGAGGCAGGAGAATGGCGTGAACCCTGGAGGCGGAGCTTGCAATGAGCCGAGATCACGCCACTGCACTCCAGCCTGGGCGAAAGAGTGAGACTCCGTCTCGGAAAAAAAAAAAAAAAAGAATAAGACCTATTATAGTATTTGATAGCTCAGCAGGGGGACTAGAGCCAATCGTTCAATTGTATATTTTAAAATAACTAAGAGTTTAATTGGATTGTTTGTAACACAAATGATAAATGCTTGAGGGGATGTAGACCCAATTTCCCATGATGTGATTATTACCTATTGCATGCTTGTGCCAAAATATCTCATATACCCCATAAATATATATACCTATCATGCACCCACAGAAACTAAAAATAGAAAAGAAAGAAATTTTCAATATCTTTATTTGTTCTGAAAAAGCTAAAATGTATTGTTGTGATTGCAGAACTCTCCATACTATAAGTATTTATAGAATAATTGGTTATAGCACCTCTTTTTTTCCTGCTTGCTCATAGAACGTTGCTACCAATTCCAAGCTCAAACCATGAAGGGCTTGGAAAGCCATGGAGTAAGTGCATGAATAAACCTTCTAGGCCGGACGCGGTGGTTCACACCTGCAATCCCAGCACCTTGGGAGGCCGAGGCAGCTGGATCACAAAGTCAGGAGATGGAGACAATCCTGGCTAACACAGGGAAACCCAGTCTCTACTAAAAATACAAAAATTAGCTGGGGGTGGTGGCGGGCGCCTGTAGTCCCAGCTACTCGGGAGGCTGAGGCAGGAGAATCGCTTGAACCCAGGAGGCGGAGCTTGCAGTGAGCCGAGATAGCGCCATTGCAGTCCAGCCTGGGCAACAGAGTGAGACTCTGTCTCAAAAAATAATAAATAAATAAATAAATAAGCCTTCTAACAGCAGAAATTTCAGGAAAAAAATAACCATAGTGAACTTGGAAGACTTAAGGAAAGCTATTTATGTTACTCTGAGGAATACAAATCAATAAAAGCCGATGGCTGAAAGGTTCTCATTGGCTGGAACATACTGGTAGCACAGTAATTTCAAAACCCAATGTAGGGTTTGCCAACCACACCACATTTTCTGATTGTATCCAATAAAACGTTATGACCTAGAAACGGTTATCTCTAGTGTAAATTTCTTGAATGACTTTATTTTTTATTCTAACAGGACTAAGCTGATATCAGGGCATTTTAAATAAGGTTTCAAAGAAGGGTAAAATGCTTTTAAGTTAAATATTTCAAAGTCAGCTTCATGAATGTTGATGTTGGAAAGCACACTCATCATTCAGAGGTGTGAGGAATATACAGACAATAACTTGATTACCTTTCTAGAAGTTTGTTAAATTTTCCATTTTGAGAATGCCAACCAATCATCTGTTAATTCTTTAGCCGCATCTAAACCAATGAAAGCTGTTGTAAATCTCTCCATGCTGCAATGCCAGTGTAAAGTCTTCTTGTGTCTTGGTATAAGGGCAGAGTAATCACTTTTCTAAGATGTACCTTAATTTTCCATGCTGATTTAAAAAGTTACCCTTCTCTAAATGCTGCTGATCAGTGTATCTGCCACGTCAACTATGATATTTTAAATGAAAAAAGAAATAAAATTCTTCCAGCATAGTCTCATCCACATCAAGCATTATACCCCCAGATGAGAAAGAGAAACCCCAAAAGAATAACTTGAAAAGTTAGAGACTGAGTATCAAAGTTCTTAAAGACAACTTTTAGCTTAATATCAACTTATTATTTCTATAATTTTAAAAAAATTCCATTAATTTACCAATCGTTACATTGCTCAGTCCATGAAAACACTTGTACTTACCATTCTGACCGTATACAAGGGTGAAAACTCTTAATGAAAAGTTGCATATATAGATGAATAATACTAATAAACTACCACTCTAGAATGTAAACTACACAACGGCAGAGGCTTCAGTGGTTTGGTTCAGTGCTGTTGTTCTGAAGCCTAGAATGGTGCTTGTCCTAGAGTAGGTACTCAGCAAATGTTTCATAATGAAAAGATCTGAAATGAAGCTCTCCAAGTTCTGCATTATCTCATAAAAGTATAGGTATGCCCCACATAACAATGTTTGGCTAACGACGGATCACATATACCACAGTGGGTCCCTTAAAGTTATACTGGAACTGAAAAATTCCTATTGCTTGTTGAGGTCCTAGCTGAAGTATCATTACAGCTCAAACATTATTCACATGTTTATGGTGAGGCTGATGTAAATAAACCTAAAAAGAGAAGACGAACTCCCAAGAAAATACGCAGTGATGGGTGCAACTTTTGCAGAGCTCAACAAGCTCCATAAAAAGTTTTAAAACATGGACACCAACAGCAACAGATTTTCCTTAATAGAGAGAAATGTTCATGATGCATTATTTGCTTATAAGCAAATCTATAAGGAGAGAAAAAAAAAACAATAAGTAAACCACCATGGACATATTTCTAAAAAAGTGACACCTGGGATCTCCAGGAAGTATTTGGAAAGAAGGTCCTGTTATCATGGGAGATGAAAGCTCCGTACATGTCATTGGCCCTGATGACTTTTCAATGGAATAAGATGTGGAAGTGAAAGACGGTGATATCGACGATCCTGACCGTGTGTCTGCCTAGGCTAATGTGTGTGTTTGAGTCCTAGTTTTTAACAAAATAATATAAAAATATAAACAAAAAATAATTTTTTAAAATTAGAAAAAAGCTTTAAAGTAAGAATATAAAGGACAATTAAAACAATCAATGTTGGTAAAGTAAAAATGTCACAGTGAGCTAAAGTTAATTTTTTACGTAAGAAAGAAAACGTTTTCTAAATTTAGTGTAGCCTAAGTGTACAGTGTTTATAAAGTCTACAGTGGTGTACAGTCATGTCTTCAGTCTTCAAATTCACTCACTACTTACTGACTCACCTAGAGCAACTTCCAGTCCTGAAAGCTCCGCTCATGGGAAGTTCCCTATGTGGGTGTATTTTCTCTTTACCTTTTGGATTTTATTTTTACTGTATTTTTCCATGTTTAGGTCTGTTTACATACACAAATACCTATCATCCTGCTACAATTGTTTACCGTATTCAGTACCTCTGGGGCACTGGCTGTATCTCATCTCTAAATGAGATGTGTTCAAAACGTTTTTTTCTGCCAGAAACAATATTTACCTCCATGTACTTGTCAGGTGTCAGCTCAGACCTCACCTGATTGCTCAAGCCTTGATTATAGGCCCTTTTATGTCCATTTGTAATGCCTTCCATATTCTTTATCATCATATCACATCTTGTTTGTAAATTCACTTATGAATATCCTGCAGAAGGCTCAACTCCAAAGGGGCAGTTATGTGTCT